>NC_086330.1:89234877-89549877 GCF_032445375.1 Bacillus rossius redtenbacheri
GTATGTTTTTAATACTGTTTTTGTACCTGTTTTATGTGTTTGTATTTTATGTTTATTTGTATTTTTTTATGACATATTCTAAACCATTATGTATGGTCTATTGAATGAAATAAAAATCAATCAATCAATCATTTGGAAACCGGTAGATGGCAGCACAGTCGCGCAGTTCAATCGTGGAACATCGATAAACCGTTGACTTAGCAGTCTTACTCTGTATCGTCCTTGATCCTGACCAACCTTTCCAACCTCTTCCTCCCCTGGAATGCTTCCCACCCCTACTCCCTAATCATTTCAGATGGACTATACATTTCCCCCTCTTGTCTTTCCCTTCTCCTCCACATACCCATCACCCCACCTTAGTACTCTATGCTGCACCTTCTCCAAGCTCTCTTACCTCAGTCACTAGGTAGGAATCACAGATCACAGCCTCATTCTCCATCATAGGCCTGACCAATGAGTATGCGACTGAAGGGTCCTGCCAAGCAAACCCAGCAACTTCCTCCGCCCATAAGTCACCATCTGCTGAACCTGTTTTTACCCTTCCCAGGTTATTTTGCAGGGCCGCGCCTACATACTTATATCCTTTTGACTTATTTTTATCTCCTGCCCCTTTCTGTTATAAATTTCCCTAACTACCCTTCCTCTTCCTCGTGAACTAAACTCCCTTGTCATTCCAACATTCAGTGACATAGTGTTCTCTTGATGTAAGTTTTTGGACATACGCCATTGCTAAGAACTTTTTCTGTTGAAGAAAAACTAAAAAATAAAAAAATAAATAAATCAATAAAAATACCCAAAAAAGACAAAAAAAAAATTAAGCAAAAAATTGCTGTTGACAACACGGATATAAACATCACAGAAAATTTCGTAACAGGAATAAGTATGGTCAACAAACAAAGGAAAACAAAGAAAAATGTACATACTAAGAGAACGAAAAAAAATCCCACAATGATGACGACACAGAAATATTTAACCCAAAAAAATTCAGCACAACGGTTGAAACGAAACAAAAACATGACAAAACGAAAAGACGAAACAAACACAATAGTTTTCCAAAACAGAATAGAACGATAAAAAACCTCCACAAATGATGACAGCACAAAAATATTGAACCCAAAATAAATCAGCACAACAGTTGAAACGAGACTAAAACACGACAAAACGAAAAGAAGAAACGAACACAATAGTTTTTCCAAAACAGAAACAAGCGAAGTTTCGGGAACTGCTATCTGCTCCCGTCCTCAGGCAGAGACGCACATGGTACGGAAACACAGGTGCGACTTCTTAGCAATGGCGTATGTCCAAAAACTTACATCAAGTCATGCACTCCCATTGCACAAATCTTTCAAAGATAATATCCTGTTCTCTGTCCTTCATTCTAGCCTGCAGGCATTCTATCTCCTCAACTATACCATACAAAGTGCAATTGTCTGCAAACATTTCCATTCAATCCTTATTGTGAACAGCGAGGGCCCCATAGTATTCCTAGTCACTTCATACATTTCCCCTCCCAACCCTTACCAACTGTATCATATCCCTAAGACAATATCCTACCCATTTACCACCCTGTTATCCTTAAGCAACAACTCTTAACTTCTCCATTAATCTCTTGTGCGACACCTTATCAAAGACTTCTCGAAATCGATGAATAATGCATATACCTGCATCCCCCGACATCCGCTTCCACCAGACATTAGAGCAACCCTGCCTGAAACCATGCTGCCTAAGTCATTTATTTCCCCCACCATGTACCTACCCACCTACCTCAGGAAGTAAAATTCATCACTGCGCAATTTTTTATGGTAAAGTAACTCACCAGAAAAAAAGCATTTAAAATTGTTAATTCCCAACCAACAGTTAGATGATTTTACCAGTATTTTTATCATGTATCTATCCTAACATACTGTCGGCATTATTTTTAAGTATATTTAAGTATAATTATAGCTTGGTGTTGATTTTATTTTAACCCTACTGTGTGTGTATTTTATTATATATTTATTTTATAACTGATATAGGTTTATATACCATTAATTTTTATTATTTTAACCATTTGTATTATGATTGTATGATTTGTATTGCTGATTTATATTTAACGTCTATTGTATTAAATTGTATTTAACTTGCTCCATGTCCCTAATTTGAAACTAAACGGAGTGCATGAATGAATGAATGAATGAATAAATAAATAAATAAATAAATAAATGTAACAAACCTAACCCAACCGACTCATCACAAACTAATCTAAAACAACACACTCTCGCCGACACGGGACTTAATAATTGTCTTATTACTTCTAACAAACGTAAACTAAAACAAAAATACCAACCTTAAATCAACTTCTTTTTGCTTTTTGATCTGTACTAGATTCCCACTACATGGAAAGCCTACGGTAGCATTGCTGTCGCTAGACTCTTGTGTGGGCTGTGGGGACTTGTGTAGTTCGCGAACGAACTAGTTCGGAAGAGCGCTCCCACAGACGAACTACGCGAACTAGTTCCCAGATCCCTCGCTCCTCAGTTCATTAGTTCGTTCTTTTTCCGATCTCCTTCTTTTAGTTCAGTGCACATGATCTGGCTCTTATCAAAAGTCGACACTCGTTCTCCCTTTCGGGTATTAGTTACGGCTTTGTCGCTGGTCTTTTTGGCTGGCTATCGTTATCTGCTCGGGTCGGATAATTGAAATTTCAGACGTCTAACGGATACTGACTTTACAAAAATATTGACTCTTGATCGCTGCAAATGTTTACTGCAATGAAACATTTTCAAATATAATCGTTTTGTTGATGATGATAGCTTTATACTCGTGTCCGAGCACGGTAACTTCATGGTGTATACTGAGAACAAGTCAGACATAATTACATTAGGAATTATATTAGTGTTTACAAAATGATTTCAATATTCATAAAATAATTTTGACAGCTGATGACAACTTTAATATTAAAATTTTGACTTATATAAAACCATTGTTAAATAAACTTATTTTTGACGCGACATCTAATAAATCGATAAACGCCGGCTGCACGCACGAAAAAAGTCCCGTTACGCACATTGTCCCGTTACGCTCATTGTACGCTTGCGCCGCATCTATCTCTCTTCCACTCGATTGGAACAACCATCCATTGGGCTTTTTCGAGGCACATTAAACTTGAAACACTTCCATTCGTTTCCTACTTTTCCTATCATCGTCCTATCCTTAACAGAATAACACAGATTGGAAGAAGTTAAATAGCAAACATCTATAAAAGTTATAGTTAAAATAATCTGTTCATTAAAGTAATAAACATATTTGAATTAATGAGTGCAAATAAAAGTAAATTCATCAATTAAATTGTAGATTTCATTTCACTCCTTCTTTGTATAAATACAAAATAGTGACAATTCAATAAAAATGATTAAATTTTATTCATAAAAGTATGAAATCATTTCATCAATATTTTGTTATGACGTCACGTTAAACTATCGTTCGTAAACTGGCTTTACAGACAAACAATTTTTTTGTTGATTATTTCTAAAGCTTAAAAAAAATGTATTTTATAGGCCTAAAACGGTATTTTATTCACAAAGTAAAACACATTTAATAAATAATATTTCTTAAACTAGCTAATAAATAAATTCTTTTAGAAATTAAATTTTTTTGATTATAGTGTATGTTAAGTGATGATGAACTAACTAATATTTAATTATTGAATTATATATAGGTCCTAATGAACATACACATTCTTAAGCAATATTAGCATACAATCTTACTTAAGAGGTTTTATTAGTTTTTCTATGTATAATTGTAAGGTAACAAATTAGAAGAGTAATGGGTCTTTTTTCATAATAATTTACGTAATTTTGTGGCCTGTACATAATAACGCATTTTTTGTTGATTATTTCTTTAAAAAAATTTTTCATTTGTATATTTATAAAACGGTATTTTATTCACTAAAATAAACAGATTTCATAAATAATATTTCTTAAACTAGCTATATAAAAAATCCTTTCATAAATTAAATTTTTTTCGATTATAGTGTATGTTAAGAAAATAATAAAAACCTGTCATATACGCCATTTTACCCAATTAGGTAAATTATTGTTTTATTTACTCATTTGATGTATAATAACCCAAAAAGGATAATAATCTAGGCGTTCACAACACTGATCATTATAAAAAATAACTACTATAACATACAAAGAAGATCGCCTGCAGTAGCGGTAGCAAAGCGAACGAACTATCTGTGACCTGTCTTCTTTGAATTCGAGTTGGGAGCGGACGAACTAAAAGAGCGACCTAGTTTGCCAAGGAGCTGCGAACTAAAAGGAGCGCTCCCGGTCGCGAACTATTATGCGCAAGTCTACTACGATTCACTCGTCCTTCTGGACATACCCGTGACGCCAACCGCCGGTGCTCCCTCTGGTCCGCAAAGGTCGTTATGCCAAAACAACACTTGCTCCTAAGTGCATCGAACACGCCCGAGCGTGATGACCGCGGAGTGTGTGAAAGTGCGCCGCGACGAACACCAAAGCGACGTCAGCGCCCGGCCGGGTGTGGCAATGCGCCTAATTAATTGTATAATTATTTTGTCAAACTAAAACAACTAAATTAATAACAATTTAAAAGAGGATTCATGTAAGGGAAATTATGTCTAATTGTCTTATAAGCATATATTGTGTAACTTGTCTTTAAGTCCAAAACTGGCCGGGTCGGTTTTCCCGTGTTCCACGTGGTTAGGCGCGAGGCCGCAGGGCGGTCTCGCGCTCAGTTACCGTCGGGAGCTCGAAGGGGTCGGGCGCTCCGCGAACGTCGGGCCATCAACTTTCGCGCTTCATCTCCATATCAGCAATAGTGTAAGTCTTTTAAAATCCTTTAACTAGCTCGGCGCTGACCCCACCCCAGTCGCACGATATTTCGTGCGACTCGTAACTTATTAATTTTTATCCCGACAGGGAGTTTTCTCATTTTTTACGTAATTCCATTTCCAGTTTAAGGACAGCGTATAGTGGTACGCAGTTTCGGCTTCACAGCCAGCTAATTGTTATTACCGTAGGCTCTTTGTAATGAGTGTTGAATGCTACTGACTAACTTTCGCCTTTTAATTTTCACCATCTTAAACGTGTAATTTGTAACGTGTGATTTAACTGAATAACTTTCAATTCCAAGAGACTTTAACGTGTACGTCTCCAGCTGGCGTATCTACGTAATTTTAGAGACATTAATATTTCGTCGCAGGCTAGATTGCAAACAATCCTGAACATAGGGATTTCTCTTCGTGTTTCCGTGTCAGCCTAAGTCGTAGCAACATAAGTTCCGCGACTATCCGCCAAATCCTTCATAGGAACGAGTACTCACCGTTCCAGCTTGTCGATATTACTTTGCAACCTATCCTGGTCACGCACGTCGTTTACATTCAGAGATACGCGTGTCACAGCGGTCCGACAACGGACGCGGCCAGTACCGGGACCAATAAGTGTATCAATACTGAATAAAGTGCACTGTCCTGTAACTCGTTTACCAATCATTTACAAGGCATCCTGGGTGGTCTGAACAGCCCAGGTAGGTTCCGACCCACGACGCGCTCCTGCCTGCAGCCACGAGGCCGAACCCCCGTTAAAACCCCTGAGATCCTTTCCAACGCTAATATTTAATTAAAAACTTAAACAGGCAGCGGGAGTGGCGTCACCCGAATACTAACGTTCATACAAATTCCTGATGTGTGGGAAGCATATTTTCACAAACGAGAGAGCCAAATGCCCGATTGTGCATCTTCGGTTTTTTTTTTAATCATTGTAAATAAATATGGCGATGTTGATAAAAGGAAAAACCATAAACAAGGCAACGGTATTCATTTGTAGGCCGCCATATTTTTCGTTTGCCGTGTGTCCATGAATGTTTATTTTGGACAACTCATGATAACTAATGGTCAATTAGATTGGGTTAGCTACATTATAAATACTTTAAAACATTGTGGACAGTTGATTGGTTAGGATAGCTATATTGACGTCGTCCGACCGAAGGCCACCATAAAGCCCAACCTGCAACCGCCAGTATTCAACCCCGCTAACGGAACGCGCCCCTAGCCATGGCCCACCTGAGACAGACGAGCCACCGGCAGACAAGGTAGAATCCGGCCCCATAATAACCAGACCGACACTACAGTCAATACCTCTGATAAAGCACACGCAGAATAAAAACAACATTGCATATAGGTTAAACGTTCTCTCAATGAAAATGCGACGTAGGAGTGCCCGAGCACTCACGTGTGAAAATGTGTCAGTACGTGTGCGAGTGTCCCCCTGGCGGCCTTCTACCTGTATTAATTAAGTGTTTCAGGTGACATAATTGTTACCTCCCTATGTTGGGTTTTTACTCCCCACCAGAGCGGACCGGCAAAAGACGAACAGTCTCTGGTGTGACTTACAGTTCAAATCATAATCCGTAATAATGCTAAATCTAAATCGAAGAAGGGATGTGTAATTTAAATTTAGTTTGAATAATTAATGTAAGAATTTAGCACTCTTAAAATCTCTTGTTAACTTGTTAATTTGGAAAATAACGTAATGAGGTCAACCCCGGCGCGAGAGGACACCGAGTCTCGGCCGGACGCCATGACACCACGGCAGTACAGCGCGACTCGTGGACCGGGGCGGACACACGTCCCACGGAGAGGCAGCATCCTTTGTCTACACTAAAGTTGACGTCGTCTGGCCGATGACCACCCCAGAGCCCGACCTGCACCCGCCAGTATACGCTCCCGCTAATGGAACACACCCCTGGCCATGGCCCACCCGAGTCAGGCGACCCGAACAGCAATTAAAGACAAAGCCGCGGAAACCTGAGTAGACAAGAGAAGAACCGTACCCATTCCTCCTGAAACATTAAATTAGGATTTTAGCGACAATAAAATCTCTTCCAGACACACCCGTTTGGAGTCTAGCGTAATGAGGTCACGCCTGGCGCGAGAGAGGCCGAGCCTCCCTCGGACGCCATGCCAGTTCGGCAGTTCAGCGCAGCTCATGGACCGGGGCGGACCTACGTCCCACGGAGAGGCAACATCCTTTGTCTACATTGAAAGTAACGTCCGGTAAATATAGTCACTAATTAACCAAACCCCTTTTATTACGTAACCTCTCCGTGAGTACCCGGTCCCTTTTTTCGGTCCAGGACCTAATCCGGCCGCATCAACTTAAGGACACCCCGCACCACACTTGGTCAGCGGGGCTGCTCTTCAGCATACGGCACGGGCCATCTCCCGCAACGTACAGAACTTTATTTAAGGTCACGCGCACGGCGCTGACCACAAACCCGCAAGGGAACTTGGACAAACTTAATTGCGGTGCGTGTTTCACCACAGTGGGCACAACACCCGCGCCGAGACATTTGCATACGGGATTGGCCGTCTCCAATCGCCCGCCCCCTTAATTCAGTGTATTTCTGTATCCTGTATTTTGTACTGCCAACTTACGTTACCCGAGTAACGAGTGCCACGTAACTTGTGCGCGCCCCCTTAATCCAGTGTATTTTTGTATCCCGTGTTTTGTATTGCTAACTTACGTTACCCGAGTAACGAGTGCCACGTAACTTGTGCGCACCCCCTTAATTCAGTGTATTTTTGTATCCCGTATTTTGTATTGCTAACTTACGTTACCCGAGTAACGAGTGCCACGTAACCTGTACGCGCCCCCTTAATTCAGTGTATTTTGTGTCCCGCCTTTGTGTTACGAAATTACGTTACCTGCGTACCCAGTGAGACGTCTGAGACATAACAGCATCCGAGGCCACGTAACGCAGGACACAAACAATACGGCGCCACGGAATAACAAGTAAAAACCCCCCGGGGACCTCTGTAGAGTGTTGTATTGTGTACGACTCGCTCCTCTGAATAAAAGGTACGACACCGCCACCTCAACTCCACGTCTCTTATTTAAAATCATCTCACGCAACACCACCGCCGGCCCTAGTGGGCCACGCAGGGGCACATACATCCACGACCCCAAATTCACGACTAGAAACGAGCTAGTCTGGCGCCCACCCGGAAGACACAGATCAAGAACCGCCTTTTCCCACTAGGAGCCACACCGGGACTCGAGCCCGAGACCCCGGACGACGGCATTTGGCGCCCGCTGCGTGGGGCAGAAAATAATGTGAAAAATTTTTTTTTTTCACTTCTGGACATTTTCGAAATAAATTCACCAACAGGCGACAGCGGAGACACGAAACGGCCATTTTGGACACAGGAAGGGTCGAAGGCCAGACAGACCGGCGCGACGAGGCGAGCGGACAAAGGACACTCCAACCACCCCCACCCCCGCACGTCATCACGGCGAGGCGAGCAACGGAGCGACGTCACCACCCCCACTCCGCACGGACCGTTTTCGCCTCCTCTTTGTGCGGCTGTCCGGGCACCTACCCCCACCTCGTCACCCCGCTTCACGCTCTCCGCTTCGGGCAACCATCCTGATACCCCCACTCCGCGCAGACCGTTTTCGCCTCCTCTTTGTGCGGCTGTCCGGGCACCTGCCCGCCGTCGATCTCAAACCCGCGCGCTACAACACGCGCCCAGACTACAAACAGCCCGTCACAGACGGCGAACTTGAACGTACAACATACAGCTCAACATGCAGGCACCACCTACAGACCTCGTGTGCACGCGTTGCCTATTACCAAGGGAAATAGACCTATTGACGGGATCACTGCCGTGGTACAGGACATGCCAATGCGCGAACACCCGGGACAACGTCACCGAACAGACCTGGGGCAAGCCCTGGAGCGAGACGTTACTCGGCGAGCCGCACACCCAATTACCGTGGTCATGGGCACCGCTTAAGACGGAGGCACAAGCTAACGTCACACTGGGAGGCATACTACCGACTATGGGCCTCACGAGTGCACGGACCAATCCGGCACCCAAATACATCCCACCACCAAGCGCAATCACCGGACCAAACACGGGGATGCATACACGCAACCCGTGCTACACAGGGAAGTTAGCACTACCCGAGTTCAGCGGAATAGGGCACGAAGTACCCAGAGACTTCCTAACACACTGCGAGGTCAGACTGGCACAGTCCGGAATACCGACCGATGAGTGGTCGGGGCGAGCGAGCGAACAGCTGAAGGGGACCGCCCGCCAATGGTGGAACACCTGGGGATGCTTCGGCATGCCCTGGGAGGAGTTTGCCATGTCGTTCAACCGCCGATTTGACACGGAACACGCACTGGTCCAATGCACGAACCAGTTCTATGGCGAACGCCAACGCGACGGCGAACCCGTCGAGCAGTTTCTGGCCAAGAAAATGCAACTGTTCAATCGAGTAGCACCCGGCGCCGCGCCAGCCACCGCGCTCGCAACCATTACCACCCTCCTACACAATGAACTCCAACCGTTCATGCGGTGTTACCGCGCAGAGGAAGTTGAGGATTACGTCCGACAAGCCATAGACACGGAACGGAACATCCGGGGACTGCGGCACTACGACCCCCCGAACACCGACCGGGACCTGGCCAGACGCCCAATGGGTCAGAGAATAGCCAGCGTCCAGAACCGGGAAGCAGGGGGCTACACACCCGACCGCCCGCGACGAGCCATCGTGGACGCACCACCACCTGGTAGGCCCGATGGGACATCGACGCAACAGGAACCCCCACTACCACGATGCCAGTTGGGCTGCCCCGCAGGTACCCGCCACTGGCATGTCGACTGCCCACGCCGGCAAACACCACCCGTCACCAACACGTCGGGAAACGCCCACCCGGGGGCACGGCAGTAAAACCCGCGCCTCCGAGCAAACCGAGCTAACCCACACCCGCCGCGGAAACAGCCACACCGCAGCTAAACCAGCTAATCCGTCCCCGCGACGGCCTACTCCGCATCCCTGTGGAAGTCAACGGGCGACCCACGGCGGCCCTGGTAGACACGGGCGCGAGCCACGTGTTCGTGGCCCCCCACCTGGTACCCCCCGGCGCGCTGCAGCCCCACCAGGCCGAGTTACGGTTAGCAACCAGCACGCAACCGGGAAGGACAGTGGGGCAAGCCGAACTCGAGGTACGCATTCGGGACGACGTCACCACGGTAACCGCCCTAGTGGTAGAGGACTTACACGAAGGGATAGTACTAGGCCAACCATGGTTAGCGAGACAAGATGCGGTGATCGAAATGAAACCCAGACGAGTTTACATTGGCACCCGCGAGCGGCTCACGGTGTACGCCATAGGCACTACCCCCGAGAGTCAGGGGGAGAAAGTAACCTTAGACCAGTTCCGCCACAACGTCCCCCACGAGTACCGAGCAGCAGTGGAACGCGTGTTGGCAGAAAGGCAGGACGTCTTCGCGGTAGCCGACCCACTGAAGCGCACCACCATCACCGAACACCACATCCCGACCACCAACGACAACCCAGTACACGAGGCCCCGAGAGGCTACGGGTTCCGGGAGCAGAGGGCCATCCGGGAGCAAGTGGCGGACATGCTTCGCGACGGGGTAGTCGAACCGTCCAACAGTCATTACAATGCTTGCGTCGTATTAGCCCCAAAGAAAGACGGTTCGCTACGCTTCTGCGTCGACTTTCGGCTCACCCCCACCTCAAATCAGCGTCGACGCCGCCGTAGCCAGACTCGGCCGCGCGAAAGTCTTCAGTACGCTCGACCTGAAGGCTGGGTATTGGCAAGTGCCCATACGGGCGGAAGACAGGGGGAAAACCGCGTTCACGATACCAGACGGGCGGAAGTTTCAATTTCGCGCCATGCCTTTTGGGCTAAAGTGCGCACCGGCCACGTTCCAGGGAATGATGACCCGAGTGTTGGAGGGGTACCTGGGCCGGTTTGCGATCGCGTACCTCGACGAAGTGATCGTCTTCTCCGAGACGTGGGAGGACCACGCCAGACACCTGGCGCTGGTCCTAGAACGCTTGGCCACACACCATCTCACGGCCGCACACCACAAGTGTCATATCGGGACCCAGGAGGTCGAATTCCTGGGCCACCTAGTAAGCGCGGCTGGCAACCGACCCCAACCCGTTCACTTGCACAAGATCGCTGAAGCGGCACCACCGCGGACGAGGAAGCAACTCCAACGATTTATCGGCCTGGTGAACTGGCTCAGGGGGTACATCCCCGACTTCTCCCGTACCATCGCACCACTGACCGACCTCCTGTCACCACGGGCACGGTACCATTGGGGCGAACCCGCGCAACGCGCCTTTGAAGAAATAAAAGCCGCCTTCACTCGCTGTCACACCCTCACACGAGTAGACCCCGGACGCCGCCTCTACCTCCAGACCGACGCCAGCGCACTCGGTGTGGGCGCGGTGCTTTTCCACACGGACCCGAACGGGGTCCGCGAGGTCATCGACTACGCTAGCGCAAAGCTCCGACCGGCCGAACGCCGGTATCACAGCAACGAGCAAGAGTGCCTAGCCGTAGTCTGGGCCATGAAAAAGTACCGGCCCCACCTGGAGGGGAAGTGCTTCACACTGAGGACGGACAACAGCTGCCTCACCTGGCTGCGTACGATGCAGGGGCAGAAAGGCAAACTCACACGATGGGCGCTATTCCTCCAGTTGTTCGACTTCGACGTCGAGCACGTTCCCGGCACGGAGAACCAGCTCCCCGACTTACTGTCGCGGGAACCCGACGACCGAACAGAACTGACGGACGAGGACGACTGGGAGGAGATTCTACCCCCGGACACACCACACGGACACGCATCGCACGACTCGCAATGCGCGTGCATCACGGCCGACGCGGACGGGGACGAAGACCCACCCAACATTGTAACCGACGTCCAGGACCGGGTACGTCGAGCGCAGGAAACGTCAATTAACGCGGCAAGACGCCACCAGCAAGCGACCGCCGGACATGAGGCGTGGCGCGTGCAAGACGGCCTGATTCAGACTCACACACCCGGACACCAGGAAGACTGGAAGACCTACGTCCCGACGGAAGCCCGAGAAGCGGTCCTTCGGTTCTTCCACGACCACGACCTCGCTGGACACCCGGGGACCGATCAGACACGACGAGAAGTCACCCGGCACTACCACTGGCCCCGCGTCACGTACGACGTACGTACGTACGTGCGCTAATGCGAGGTCTGTCAGGCGAGGAAAGCGAGGCGGCGTGACGGCGAGGAGCAACAACGACCCAAAGAACCCACCACCGCCTTCCAAACGATAGCCTTAGACGTAATGGACCCCTACCCCCGCACGCCGTGCGGCAAACGCTTCCTCCTCGTCGTGACGGACCTCTTCATGCGGTGGACGGAGGCGTATCCATGCGGGAACGTGCGCACACCTACCATCATCAGCCTACTGACCAGGGAATTCCTGTCACGTTGGGGATACCCCCAGTCGGTGTTGACGGACAACGCCAGTCAGTTCCTGGGGCGACATTGGAGGGGCTGGTGCGACGAACACCAGATCGAGCACCACACGACGCCCGCCTACCACCCGAGAGCGAACCCGACAGAGCGCCGGAACCAGCAACTGAAGGCACAGCTCCGGATCCGGCTGGAGGCGGACCACACGCAGTGGGACCTGCACGTGGCTGATGCCCTCTTCTGTGTACGACGCCGCACCAACGCCGCAACCGGCCGCACACCGGCCGAAATTATACAGGGCCACAACCTGCCCTTACAGGGAGAATGGGCCACACACGGCACTCCACACCCCGACGAGACGACGGAGGAACGTGACCAACGACAGGTGACTCTGCACGACGAGGCAAGACGTAGACAGGAGAGGTACGCCAACCGGATCACCCCAACCACAGATCATCCTCCACCCGCCGTGCAGGTCGGCGATCAGGTGTTCGCGCGACTACACCCACTTTCAGCCGCACCCCGCAACTATTGCGCGGGACTGGCCCCGCGCTGGGGCGGGCCATACACGGTACGGCGACGACTAGGCAGGACGACGTACTTAGTCCGCACGGAGGGACGGCGCCTGAAGAAGGTGCACAGGGACGACATCCGGCTCACCGCCCTACCTGGGGAGAGGAACCCAGACGTAGACGCAGGACCCCCCACTCCGGACGAAAACGGACGCCGTACGCCGGAGAGCGACGTAGTCCAGGAAGAGGACGACTCGCCAGAAGCGACCCCCGCTAGGAGCCGACCGGAACCGCGCCCATACCGCACCCTGGTGTTCACGAACACCACGTCCAACAGGCCCCGCGACGAACCCGCGGACACGCCCGTGACATCACCCGCAGAGGCCGCGTCAGACGACGAGGCGAGGCCACAACCACGGCGGTGGCGGCGCCCGCCCACGTACCTCGACGATTACGCACTTAGCACGGCCACGGGGGACACCGGGGGGCGACCCCGCCCACGACGTGCCAGACGAGCCGGAAGAGGTCCACGAGGACGCACCAGAGACGGCAGGGGTACCCTGGGAGGGGAGCGTGGTGTACGAGAGCCCCCCACCGCAATACTACCCACGGGGCAAGGACAAAGAGGCCGTGGAGAACGCCGAGCTGTCGCACAGCATAGGTCAATCCGATGCATGCAACGACGACGGGCCAACGCCGATCGTCACGCAACCCGGAGAGACCGACCCGGAGATCGCCGCCTCAGCATCAGCCGCCATACCCGAACGGGAATGGACCCCGTACCAGTCCACGAACTGTCAACCGCCGCCGAAGGAGGACCTCCGCGGACCGGGACATCGACTGGGGACTAGCGAACCCGCCAGCGAGCCCGCGGAACGACCCCGACGGGCCCACAGACCTCCAGTTCGCCTGGCCGACTACGACCTGGGAACAGGGCGCAGAGCCTGTCAGCCGCAAGGCCACCTCGACGAGTCGACCCCCGGATGTTCGGCGTGGGACGACCCGGGACAGGTGCTCGGGCCCTACCAACTGCGGCCACCGCGAGCACCACCCGGGTGGAGCTGTTGCCGGAGCTAGGAGGCGCCACGACGCCGCCCCCAGCACGCCTGCCACGACGGCAACCGAGGCGGCGCGCACGTTGGCCCAATCGGCCACGATCACCAGGTCCAGTGCGCTGACCCTATCAGCCGCTGACCCCGCCCAGGCGCCACGACGCCGCCCCCGGCACGCCTGCCACGACGGCAACCGGGGCGGCACGCACGTTAGCCCAGTCGGCCACGATCACCAGGTCCAGTGCGCTGGCCCTACCTGCCGCTGACCCCGCACAGGCGCCACGACGCCGCCCCCGGCACGCCTGCCACGAAGGCAACCGGGGCGGCGCGCACGCTGGCCCAGTCGGCCTTGATCACCAGGTCCAGTACGCGGAGCCAACCAGCTGCTGAGCCGCGAACCACGCCGGGATGGAGCGGCCGGAGCTAGGGGTGGCCCCATGTTAGCGGGACCATAAGCGGCGCAAGGTCGGGCTTCACAGGGGGGGGGGGGGCGTTTGACGTCGTCTGGCCGACGACCACCCCAGAGCCCGACCTGCACCCGCCAGTATACACTCCCGCTAACGGAACACACCCCTGGCCATGGCCCACCCGAGTCAGGCGACCCGAACAGCAATTAAAGACAAAGCCGCGGAAACCTGAGTAGACAAGAGAAGAACCGTACCCATTCCTCCTGAAACATTAAATTAGGATTTTAGCGACAATAGAATCTCTTCCAGACACACCCGTTTGGAGTCTAGCGTAATGAGGTCACGCCTGGCGCGAGAGAGTCCGAGCCAGTGGGCGCGAACACTGCCTTGAAGCAAAGACATATGGGATTGGCCGCCTCCAATCACACTCAACGCCTTATTCACGTAACATTTTTAGTAATTTTGTGCAACGTCTTATTCACGTAACATTTTTAGTAAATTTGTGCAACGTCTTATTCACGTAACATTTTTAGAGTGACTCTGTGTAATGTGTAACTTGTGTATTGTGTGACGTCAGCTTCTGTACGACGTGGTGTGTAATCCACTGTATTACGCCAAACCCACAGTCGCACGAATAAACGGCGCACGTCATTTGCTGCATTAATTCAGCGCCTAATTAATCAGTCATACAAACCCCCAACCACCACCAAGTAGGGAATCCTTCATATCCCACGCAACACCGCCGACGGTCCTAGTGGGCCACGCAGGGGCCACCGCCCCCACGACCAACCTCTGGACTAGGAACAGAGCTAGTCTGGTGCCAACACGGAAACATTCCATTGATAACAGCCTTTCCCACTAGGAACCACACCGGGTCTCGAACCCGAGTCCCCGGACGACGGCAATATTAAAGATACTGTAAAATCATGTAAACGGTTTCCTAACGCTGGATAGCTACATATTAAAAAGTTATTTGCTAAGCAACCATAAAATTATTTTACAGTATTTTTAATGTAGCTATACTTTCCTAATATAACCAACCATCCATAATGTTTTAAAGTACATTATAATGTAGCTAACCTATCCTAATCGACGGCAAAATTTAATGCCACACCGGTTTATACAATGAAATAGAACGGCGTATGACGTATGCTGGCCGCCGTTTGTTCATCATTGGGGTGTAGCCCCTCAGCGCGGGGGAGGTACAAGCTCGCCAGGGGCTCTTGTCCTCCCAGGTGGTCATCATTAGTTAGATGGAAGGAATGAGAAGGATAGCCCCTCCCCCCCCCCCCCCATCGCTAGTGTTTAGTACAGTATGGGCTGATTCCCAGCTGTGTGTTTATGACGTATGAGTAAACTACATCCCAAATAAATACACCTGTTGTGGTACGGAAAAAAAAAAGCGAGCATGAACTTCGGGGAACCTCGGGTGTTGCTCTCTCGTCAGTGAAAATAAGGCTTCTCATTCTGGTATGTCCAGAAGGACGAGTGAATCGTAGGCTTCCCCTGCATGAACTTCTCAATTTCTCACCCAAGGAGCAAGGATTATTGAAGCGAATAGAGTAGCCAAAGAAATTTAGATTTTTACCGAACGATATCTGTATCTCGGTTATTTCAAAATATTTTTCGTTTTAATGGTCTAAGTTTAATTACTAAATTTATACCTTATATTAAAATAGCGTCTTATTTGTATTTTATTATCTTGAGATTCCTGTCATAAAAATTAAGGATTTTTATAAGATTTGAATAGAGACGTATGGATATGTCCATGGGCAGAACTAGCTCGACGTAAATATGTCATCTTCGTTCTGTATAACTGAAGATTCGTGGTATCAGTTCAGAGAATACTTCGACTGACAATATTTAGTAATCATACATCAGTGAAAATTAACTGATAAGCTTTATATAGTTTGTCGTCGGCCAGTGGTCTCAAATTCGAGTCCTCCGGCAAGTATAAGGGGCTGGTCGTGATTTATGGTGTGTTTTTCCAGGAGGGCGCAAGGTTAGCTCGTACGTCTAACCAATTGAGTGGGTTGATCGGCCCCAGCGTGCTTCCCTAGACTCGGTGGCTGTATCTTAAGGGTGGTATTAACTGATAGTAGACAATTGTGACACTCCCTGTTCAGCATAAGGTGCCTGGTGCCTAACTACAGATGTAATACACGCCCTGGAACTGAAAACGTGTGGTACACGTTGAGTCGTACCTCCATGCCTCTGGGTGAAAGCCCGGATCACAGCCCTGTCCGCAACGCGCCGCGGCTTTGGGAATGGCGTTACTTCCGCTCTGTGCGCGCGAGAGCAGTGCGCCAGCGTCCTGGTCTCCAGTCCCGTGCGAGCCACCTTCAAGGCTAGATGCGGCCGCGAGACGCTCCATAAACTCGCCGCTATTAGCGCTTTTGGGTTCTGTCTATAGTGTATTGTAATCTCTGTTATCGTTTTCTTTACGGTGTGCATGAGTGTTGTTTTGTATCTGGCGTATCCGCGGGCCAAAACACGTGGACTAACACAATTAGCCTGCACCGCACATTTCTCCAGCGCGGGAGACGTCCCTCGGCAGCTACACGGTCCGGACGGTCCACCCCTGCCTCCCCGCAGGAGGCTGCTCTACGTGACATAGCTGGCGCCGGGCAACACAAAAAAACGGCCGCGAGACGTCCGCCACGTCTCCACGCATTCTGCGGAGGCGGGTACGCGACAACGTATTTATTAACGGAAATATTTGGGTACACGATATTGCACGACTACTCTTGATTAATTGTTATTGTATCTACCTAAGGCAGTCCTTTAGAGGGGGGAGTTCGTTGGTTGTCCTGGAGTGGGCCAGGTCCATAAAGTGGCGGACCTTAAGGCGGCCCTGTGGCCCGTGGGCTTAAGGCAGGAATTAAGACAGCCGGGTTAAGCCCTGCACCGTAAAAATCGACCCGGGGTCGCATGGGGAATTGATGTTACAAAGAATTTGGTTCATGACTATATTTACCAGAGTGAAGAATAGGTGAGTTACTAAATTGAAGATTCCCTACTGAACGAACACACGACCACATCCACTCCGGGTCGCGAGCTGATCTCGACTTCTGAGGGGGCTGTCGCGCGGGTTGGGAGGGGGGAAACAGTTCCGCCGCAAGCCAAACCACGAGTGAAGAAAAGAAATTACCTTTATTTAGTTTTTAATTGAAAACTTCCTTGTTAATTGTACATGACCCTTGTTTGAATATTAATGTTGACATTAAATGTTTTATGAAATATTGATTAAAGATTTAGTTTAAAAAATTGAACAAATATTATTTAAATGATGAGTCAACTTAAAGACTACTGACTAGTTGGTAAAAACCACTGGTTATGTTGATGCTGTATCCGCTGCCTGTCTTAGAATTAATGAATTTAAGCTGTAGAAATTTGGAATGTTAACTCGAGGGCGGGGTTCATTGCCTCGTGGCTGCAGGCAGGGACGTGTCGACAAAGGACTCCCCGGGCTGTTTAGGCCACCCATGATGCCGTAACGATTAAAAGAACACGTGAACTGGATTTATTTGCACGTCATACTGTACATTACGTCACATGGTACAGGGCCCCGTCACGTAACTGGCCGTATCATCGTCTACCTTCTAATCTCTTCACACATAGCCCTCAAATGGCGGCACTGTTTCACGGCTTGTGGAATTCTCTGGGGTACCCCAACAAGGGTTGCAGGCTGTCCTGAGACTAGTGGTAGTGTAGATGAAGGCGCGTGACGCTTCTGGAGGCTGTGAGTAAGGATGTGCGGACGGCGAAACAAATGAATGACTTTAACTAACTAATTATAAAATAACCTAGGAGAAAACTGGAGTTAAAAATATACGCGGTGGCTATCTCCGCACCTAGCAAGGCCTTGGCATAGGTAGGAAATACACTTGGCTTATAACCGAAGCTAAGACTAGAATTAATACCGTAGGATAAGTCTAACATGGAAGTGTTCTGCAGATCGGAAGGAATCTGATTCGGACATATAGTTCAGGTTAGATTAACATAATTACCAAGAGTCCGTTCTCGTAGTGGCGTGGAGGCCACGAATGCTGGGCGCGGGCGCGGCGGTATCGGGGCACAGAAAACTCACTCGCGACCGCGGCCTGTCCCAGGAACTGATTCGTTATTTAATGTCACTGTATGAGTTTGGCTCAAAGCCGCCCCGCGTGGGCAAAGTTCAATCTCCTGACAAAGGTCTTGCGGCGTGAAGCGCTAGCACATCGACGTGCTGCCCGTAACAATATTAATTACGTATTAAAGGAAACAGCTCATGAATGACTGAGCCACAAAAAATTGGTAAAGGACCGCGCGACACTTCGTACGATCTATTTAGGGCCGGCCGTGGAGCAGATGAAAACGGACTGAAAGATTTTCCTATGGAAGCTACATGTTGGTTTTGGCTCGAAGATTGAAGGCTCCACGTGCGCGGAGCTGCCGGCCCTGATGAGTGCTGGATGGTGAATGGCGACTCTCCCTGGCAACCCGGCCAGGGAGGGCTCGATTTCCCGCGGAAAGTTACGGAGCGCGGGAAGATGGTGAAGGCCAGTTTTGTGACACAAAAACATCTAAATCAACATGTATTAATTATTTATGAATATTAAAGACATAAAAAGTTTTAGTTATTTCTCTTAATAGTGGGATAAATAGCTACCAGAAATTCCAGCTGCTTGAAGCGTAACATGTGCGCCTGATATTGTACGGTACATCGATATTGCTCTGAGTCCCTCGCGATAGGCGACACTTCTCAGTCCGACGATAAGGTCCGAAAGGGGTGGGGTGGCACTGCGAGGCAGTCGGATTTAGTTTTCCTTGCTGTCTCTGTGTTCGCTCGGGATATACGAATGGATGTTAATTTATAAATGGCGAAAACAAACGCATGTTTTGTTAAAGGTAATGCTCGTGGTAAATTGAATTTGTCTGTGCGAAGAAAACGGAATAGAGGTTAAAATCTAGCAAATTGGAGAGAGAAAAATAAATAAGTACACAAATAATTATTTATAGTATTCATGGGTCTTTTCAGTGTATAGCTTCAGGCAGTGTTATTAATAAAAACATGTGTTCTTTACCTTGATTTAAGGTTAAAGGAAAGCACAAAGACTGAAGAAAGTACGCTAATTGCAGAACAGCAAATAATACAACATACAGCTGTTGAGTCGAGTAAACCTCTACTTTCAATTTCACCAGCTGTGGTTCAGTCTCCGTTTGTCCATGTATGGAGCGATGACAACACGAAAGATCTGTGTACACCTATACCATCAGCAGTTCCTTGTGGGAGTGAAGTAAATGAAGTTACACTCTCAACCGATGAGACTGTACCGATTACGGGCAGGCGAATAGTGTACATAAACTATTTTGTTGATAGCATGCAGAAGCTTAATAAACATAATGAAATTAATAGCTGTACATTCAGTGACATGAGTATTACTCGAGAAGTGAAGCAAGGGTACAAAAGTTTGTTCACATTCAAGTGCAATATGTGTCATGTAGAGTGCCGTGTACATAGTGAGTGTTCGGGTGGCAAATGTATGGATGTGAACACAGCCGAAGTAGCTTCCCCAGGACACTCGCAACTAACTCAGATGGCATAGTCTATGAATTTACCCAGTATATCCGGCCCAACCTTTATTTAATACCAAGATAAAATGTTCAGTGCATTTGAAGAAACGGCGTGGGAACAAATGGCAAGAAATACAAAGGAATAAGCAGAAAAATAATTCTCATTTTCCACCTAAGCCGAGCGTGCAAGAACCGGCCAACCACTGTGCGAGAAAATCTTCTATAATATCAAACAGGTTAAGGCGGGCTTTTTAACTAATTGTTCGTGATTATATTTAAACGAAATATTTCAATTAAATTTGGAAAAACTGTAAATAATATTTTAAAATTAAATTGTATGCAATTTTTCAACAATGCTTTCTTATGACGTTATCATGTAAAATTATCGTTCGTAAACCAACTTTACAGACAACCCCCTTTTTTACATCCGAAGTGAACCTGTGTAATATAGTCGGTTGCCCTTGACATCGTACCGACCATGGCCTTTAAGCCCGTGCTCCGCACCGCCATTACCGTATCCCGTTTTCGGAGCGCGCCCCTCGCCCAGCCGGATTGAGTCAGGCGAGTGCCTCGGCCGTGACCCCAATAGACATAGTGAAATTTAAAGGTACGGAACCCCGGAGGCTCGAACCCATAATTCAATTAAGGGAAAAGCTATTAGTACGAAATTACTAATTACCCGACATGTAATAAGTGCGTCGTAGCCACTCCAGGCGAGTACACCACGCACGGAGCAGACAACAAACCTCATTAACAGTCACCGCGGCCACTGGCCTTAATTAAAATGCCCGTGACTATGATCAAGTCAGAATAGGAGAAATCCCTCTAAAACAATTCACAGTGGGACAATATGTTAGTAAATTTACAGTCACCAACTTGATGTCACAATTTAAATAATTAAATACATTAAAACCATTGTTAAGCCTTAAGCACCCAATTACCAGGTGCTACATTTTAATTGGGCACCTGGAACATGTTTTAACTGGTAATAGAGTAAATTCAATTAATATAAGTTTTTTGACGCCGACTCACAAAGAAGAGAAAGTTTCTCTTCCTTGCGAGGCGGCCATGTTCGGCAGTCTCCAACCACTCCGCGCTGGGAACAGACGTGTGTCTGTGGGCAGCATCCATGTTTTCTTTCTTTGATTATTTTATTCTGTACTGAATTCTTAAATTTAAAACCTTTTATTAATTCACCGCTGCCCACGTCGACTCGGCGCGTATTTTGCGGAGCCGGGCCTATCCCGACCGCCTTCAGTGTGATACCGCGCGATGTATCGTATCACAGAACGTACGGTACTGGCCGACTCCAGCGAAAGTGTTTATACTTAAGGACGCCGTGCATATGCCTGCCAGCTGCACACACGTAAATGTTTCGCCGAATTTAGGAGCCCGCTCATAGAGCCCCCCCTGCACCCGTTAACTTTCGGCACTGGCCGTCTCCGGCGAGCATCGACCCACGTCCCGCGAGACTGCCGCGGTAACCATTGTCACGTAGTGTTGTGTTTAGTGTTGGTGAGAATTTTTGTAGCAGGACTGAACCGCGGAGCGGACTTGTATAGTGTACCGTGTACCCACATGGACCCCCGGTGAAACTCACAAATTAAATGTATTCTCGCCAACTCGCATATCATTTTCCGTAATTCCCCGTCCTCCACACGGCCGAGCGGCCTTCACAGTCAAGCGTAGAACCATTCAGGTTACATTCAAGCCGTTTACCTGGCGGGGCATGCAGGGGCAGAGTACCCACGACCCCACACCAACGGCCTAGCAGCCTGCCTGCCTGGCGCCCCTGCGGACAACAAGACCATCGCGACCCCCGTAGTTCCCTGTCAGGTACCCCCCGGGCCTTTCACAGAGGTCGGGTGACGGCACCCTTATGAATTTATGTTGCAGTTTTGTTGCGATGAGTTCCATATTCGAGTCCTGGGTAAGGTTTGTTTGTATTATTTGGACTCTGAAAAATTATATCTCAGTTAAAGTATAAGGGAAAAGAATGTTTTTATTTAGTCTGATTGTTAGAGAAAGCTGTTGTCTATCAATCACTTTATAATATATATTTCTATCATAAATTATGAACTGATTTTGATTATTAATTCATGAAATTGTGAAGTCTATGAGTTATGAAAATGTATTCATCTTCTAAAGCTTTAAGAATATTTGCTCTATGGATCATAAGGCGTTTATTATTTAGCTGTTGGCTTTCTTGCGGTATGTTTTTTGTGTAGTGGCGACGTATATTTTTTGGACTTTTGGTTTATATACTCCGTGGTTGGCAGAACAATGGTGGTCAATTTGGAATCCGGGTTTGTATTTTAGATGAAGATCGTATGGGGTAAGAATGAAATTTTGAGTTATATTGCTGAATATGTGCGTGTGCTATTAGTTTGTTTGTTATTGGTTACTCTTCAAAATGAGTGTCGTTTCGACGTTAGATATATACGTATCGCACGTGGAAAGCGATGGTCCACTTTTGAAATTGTGGGTGCAGCAAGATAGACAATCAGTGGTTTTAATTGAGCAGTACATTTCCATTTTACGGCAGCATTTCGACTCTGGTAAAGGAGTGCCTCATCCTTCGGCTCTTACACCGGGAAAAGTATGTTGTGCCCGGTATAGCGATGGCGAATACTACCGCGCCAAAATTATGGACTTGAGCAACATGATGGAGGGGAAAGTCACCTTACATTTCATTGACTACGGCAATTCGGAGACAGTAAATGCATCTGAAATAAGGTTGTTGGAGGTATTTAATGCGAATCCTCTGAATGGTCTACCAGAGCAAGCAGAGGACTTTTACCTCGCGGGGGTGGTGCCATCTGCCGGTGTCTGGGACGACGACGTAATAAAGTTCATTAAGAATAAAATTAGCTACGTTGACATGAAAGGTACCGTTGTGGCTCGCTTTGGGAATAGAAAAATGTTGAAGTTACTGTTTCAGAATGAAGATTTCAGTAGTTTTTTGATCAGTCAAGATATATGTCATCCAGTAATGTTACAGGCGCAGCAGTCGCTTGCGGCCCAGAGGCACCAAGTCCCTTTATTTGCTGGTTTCACAGTTCCTCCTCCTATGGTGCAGCAGAGTCCTTACTCCATGACGTACAGCAAAGTTACTCCCTCTCCTATCTCTCAGCTACCTCCACCACCTGTTGTACAGCACAGAGCAGCTTCTCTCATTTTCACCTCTCCCTTGCTGGATATTAATTCCCAGCATGAAGTTTATGTGTCGTACGTTGAGGATGGGCCCATTTCTTTCTCCATCCAGTTGAAAGAAAATGAGCAGGCTCTGGCTAACCTGATGGACACCATCAAGAGCTTACCCCATGTGACTGTTTCTGGGCCACTGATGCCTGGCTCTGTGTGTCTTGGCCGATACTCCTCAGACAAGATGCTGTGCCGGGCGGTGGTGACATCTGTGCAGGCAGACTCCTGCAAGGTGTACTACGTCGACTTTGGAAACAGCGAAGTGCTCCCCTACTCTGAGATCTTCTCGTTGCCAAACGAACTGGTGGAGACCAAAGTGATGGCCTTAAGATTCACCTTATATGCAGTAAAAGACCTGGGAGAGATAACCGACGAGGTGAAAGAAGTGTTCAGTGAGTTGGTGACCAATAAGTTGCTACTGATGAGGGTGACTCCCTCGGATGGCCCACCTCTCAAGCAGTATTGCGAGCTGTTTGATGGCGGTGAGAACATTAAAGAGTTAATAGTGGCAAAGATGCGCGAACGCAGGAAGGTGGAGAGCTATCGGCCGACGGTGGCTCTGATGGTGGGACAGTCGGTGAGCGTGCTGGTGTCGTTCGTAGAGATGCCTTCATCATTCTACGTGCAGCCAGAGCGCACAAGTGCGCAGCTGTCAGGGCTGATGGTGGCGATGCAGTCACATTGCACAGGTGGCGCGGGAGTAGTGGCACAGGCTCGGCTGCACACCGGTCTGCCGTGCTGCGCGCCATACAGCGAGGACGGGCAGTGGTACCGTGCGCTGGTGCTGTCACCGGGTGCAACAGAAGTGAGTGTGTCGTACGTGGACTACGGCAACACGGACGTGGTAGGCGTCGGTGATCTGCGTGAGATAAGCCCTGTGCTGGCAGAGGCTCTGGAGCCTCAGGCAGTGCGCTGTTGCCTGAAGGGCTTCCAGGGAGACATCCTTCCAGAGCTGACCAACACGTTCGAGCAGCTGGTGTTGGACAAGGTGCTGCGTATGGTGGTGGTGCAGCTGGTGGAGAGCACGGCCATTGTGGAGCTGTATGACGGGGCGCTGGATATCGGGGCACACCTGCTGTGTGCGCCCCAGCTGCAGCCAAGCTCCATGGGCCTGCAGGTGGACATACCCGCAGCAGGAGATGGTTAGTAGTTGTATTCCTAGCACTGACTGCTCTGACCAGTAACTAATTACTGAAAGGTAGAGGGAACTTTACAGTGGATAAGTTCCACATCGTGTATCTAAGGTTATCCCTTTAACCTGATGAAATTATCCTGTGGTACATTATGATTGCCGTTTTAATTTATTATATCGAAATATATTGGACGTAACAAAAACTTGTGTTGCTACAATGAATTATTATTGTTAAATTTATATAAAAGAAAAATTTCTACAAGACCTGACATTATTTCTTTGTATTGTGATATTCAAGTTTTTGTTATGTACAAAATCTAGTGACATACTAAATTAAAACTACAAGCCACATGTTCCACAGGATTAATATTGTAAGGGTGTATTATGGTGGTGTGCCATTACTATGCAGTATCTATTTAAATTTACTATTACATAATTATTATTTATTTATATAATATATACATATATTGAGTTAGATTGCGGGTCTGTCAAATATGTAAATAGTAAAGGTGTTTGGTATGTATTACTGTTTTGGAATGCCCAATACACAAATCATATACCTAATATAATGAACCAAACACATGTTTTAAATTATATTTTGTAGGTATACTAGCAGGAAGTTATGTGGGGTCCAGCTTTTATCAAAAGTTCAAATCTAATCGAATATTCTCGTATATCAATGTTGCCTCGACTTCAGTTCGGTAGATTCTGTAAATATTTACTTGGGCGGTATTTCCGAGAAAAAAATGTTAAAAATCCGAAAATACCTTTATTTTATGCTCTTCAACTTCTTTTCATTAAAAGTGGCGGAGGTAAGAAATTCCAAATACTTTAGGAGATATCGAATTTTTAAATTTCATCATATGTAGTTGAGCGGTATTTGCGAAAATAAATATTAAAAATCCGAAAATACCTTTATCATATGCTCTTCAACTTCCTCTTTTCATTAAAAGCGGCACAGATAAGAAATTCCAAATACTATAGGAGATATCAAATTTTTTAATTTTGCAATACAAGACCTGTGGAACCATTCGAGTGGCGCCATTTTTGTTATTTTGCCGTGTGTTCGTGAATACGTGAATCGTGAATGCGTGATTAATAAAATGGTTGATTAGGTCAGGTCAGTTACATTATTAATACTTTCAAACTAAGCCGACATTAAAAATTATTTTGTGAATTAATTTTAATGGCTGTTTAGTTTTAAAATATTAATAATGTAACTGACCTGACCAAACAAACCCGGACAGAGGGTGAACAGTAAACTAAAATGGTCGATTAGGTCAGGTCAGTTACATTATAAATACTTTCAAACTAAGGTGATATTAAAAATAATGTGAATTAATTTTAATTATTCTTTAGTTTTAAATTATTTATAATGTAACTGACCTTACCTAACAAATCCGTAACAAAGGATGTACAGTAACAACTCACGTAAATTTTTTTGTTACTTATTACTTGCGCAACAATATCAAAATAACAAATAAGACTTTAAAATTAGAAACGTTAAAAAAACACCTAAGTTGGAGGCGGTAATTAAACACAGTTTTAAACAATAATTGAACTAAATATTCACGTATTAGTTCATTTGAGTTCTGGCCTATCACGAACAATCACGTGACATCATTATCCAATAAAAAAATAGATACTCGTACGTAAACAAGAAACAATGGTGCACGCACGCCACAGGAATGCGCTGGTTTTGTGCTGAAATTTAAAAATTTGATATCTCCTAAAGTATTTGGAATTTCTAATCTCCGCCGCTTTTAATGAAAAGAGGAATTTGAAGAGCATATAATAAAGGTATTTTCGGATTTTTAACATTTTTTTTCGCAAATACCGCTCAACTACATAGAAAGTAATTAAAAAATTCGATATCTTCTAAAGTATTTGGAATTTCTAATCTCCGCCGATTTTAATGAAAAGAGGAAGTTGAAGAGCATAAATTAAAGGTATTTTCGGATTTTTAACATTTTTTTTTCGGAAATACCGCCCAAGTAAATATTTACCGTAGATTCAGATACTCGTAAAGTCTACAAGACTCCTGGTTTTAACACAAGTTGTGGTAAGGAAAAAAATATTGGATATTTCTGATTATTTCCATAGCGTCAATTTCTGTGGCCATCCAATATATTCAGTCAAACCAATATTAGTAAATAGTGAAGATAATCAGCTCACCTCAGTTCGTTTTATGCACCTCAATTTACTCATAATAAGCATTATATTCTTCACAAATATTATTGCAATCATTTATTTCCATCTTGATGTCTTAATTCAGTATTACATATTCTGATTGCCATGATTCCAAACTTTTTCATCAATCCCAATCATACTGGTCAAGAAAATTTTTCTATGGCCTGAGGTCATAGTTACCATAAAGCTTAAAATAATGAGAAACACTTATAACTAACTATATACTACACAATGGTAATATTAAAACAGTTAACATGTGCATTGAGAAAAGAATATGAAATTGCATAGACAACAATGTGAATTAAAGTTAAAATAATAGTCTTTGCAGTCTGTTTGTATTACTGCTGCTATGAAATGGTCCCAAAGCTTTATTACTAGGTACATATCACAATGTCATTGAATTAAGTTATTTCAGTCTTTAACACATGTTTACATAGTTTTATGCATATAAAATTATTTGTATATTATTTTTGTTTATTCTGAGAGGTCATTACCCGCTCAATATATACAGGATCATGCCATCAGATCAGTGGACAAATTTGGCTACGGGTTACATAATAATTACTGTTAACAGTACTGCACTACTTAAATGGGTAATTAACTTTTTGGACATCATAGCTTTTTTAGAACTAAAAGAAAAAATAGGAAAACATGGTTTTCATACACTACACATATCCCTAAATTTACTCCCAAGGGATGGTTTGTGTTATTCCTACTTGTTTATGAAAAAAATTTATAGTCTATATCTTGAATTACAATACCTAGGTATGCTTTTATGCTGCCGCCACCATTCATTGTTTACTCACAATAAATATGACTAGATATACGTTTTCCACATATTAGAGATGTTCCTGGTTTAACAGTGAAATGAGGGTTTCTTAATTCCTTCTGGTTTGTGAAAAAATAAGTTATAGCTTAATTAGAATATGTATACGTATTCATGCAATAGCTAACATTCATTGTTTATGTTTACCTGGGTGGGTTTTTCAAAAATATTTTGGAGAACTTAAGTCAGTGTAGGTTTTGTTGCAATAATGAAATTCATTTAAATAATGACTGTATTGCAGTTGTAAGGAATTTTTAATGCTTGTATTTTATGTTTGTTTTATTAGAATAAGGAATTATATTACGAAATGTTTGTTTTATTACATTGCATTTAAAGTAGTACTATTTTGAGTGACATGTATCAAACGAGTCTAATGGGAGCCTAAAATTTGAATTGAATTGTTAACGTCCTTCATTTTCTGTCTTTCCAGGAATTCTTTGGTTACAGCTGTCATATATTCTCTTTTATGGCTGGTGTTTCATGTATCCAAGTTTATTCCTGTATCCTGAGGGCTTGATCCTGATGGCATGATCCTGTTGGCTTTATCCTGTGGTACATGATTCTTGCTGTTTTAGTTCAGTATGTCGAAAGTTCCTGATGACATGATCCTGTGGTACATGGTGCTTGCTGTTTTAGTTCAGTATGTCAAAAGATCCTGCACATAAAAGAAATTGCGAAATAAGAAAGAAATATGATTGTAGGTAGAAAAAAAAACCTTTTAATTCAACTTACGATCATAATTCATTATTATATGACAGTATTTTTTTTTATGTATGGGATCTTCCGACACACTGAATTGAAACAGCACACATCATCTACCACAGGATCATGCCATCAGGATATTTCAACGTATAATTCATTATTATATGACAGTATTTTTTTTATGTATGGGATCTTCCGACACACTGAATTGAAACAGCACGCATCATCTACCACAGGATCATGCCATCAGGATATTTCAATGTACTGAACTAAAACGGCAAGCATCATGTACCACAGGATCATGTCATCAGGATCATGCCTTCATTATCTAGGGATAAACTTCAATATATGAAATGGAAGAATTAGCATATTTTTAATTCTCTATAGTTGGCCACAGTTGTGCTAAACAAAGAGAGAGACAATCGCGGGTAAACAATGACTGGCGGCGGCAGTGTGAAAACACAGGTATTGTAATGTAAGCTTTAAACTGTACTTTTTCACGAACAGTAGTAATTAAGAAATCATTTTTCAGGGTAAATTAGGGATGTCTACGGTACTTAAAAAATATAATTTCCGTTTTAATTTACTTTTCGTTCCCTGAAGCCCTGACGTCTGATGCTGGTATAATAATCTAAGCTTTAAACTATTATTTTGCACAAACTAGTAGGAATTAAGAAACCATCCCTTCATGGTAAATTTAGGGATATGTGTAGTGTGTGAAAACCATGTTTTGTTGTGTATCATATTGGTAGCATGATAAATCATGAATGCCAACTGCCATTATGCAGAGTAGATGGGCAATAGACAAAAGGCTTCAGTCTGTTTACATTTAAGGACTTTGACAATTTCTCAGGGTAGATACTTGATGTTTGGTTTCTCTAAAAGTAGTTATCATTAAAAAAAAAGTGACTTAGGGAAGTAAGTTGAGTCGTGGCAGTGCTTGACATGTGTGTGTGCATGTAGGTTGGACCACCAAAGAGAGTGAGTTGACTCTTGCAGCGTCCCAGGACCAGGGCTGGAGTAGCAACAAGGAGTCTACACAGCGACCGCCCCGGTGAGTGCATAATCTTTAACCCGCCACACTTCAAACCATTCATTATGTTAGTTAGAGCTATTATTTTCATGTTTACATGTACTCCATTGCAGACCTTAGATTTTTACCGCCAGAAAACGCAGACTTGCAGTGGGCTATTGGACAGAACAGTAGCAAAGTTGTGGGTGGAATTGGCTCAGGTGACGTGCGCGGAGCTTCACTGAAACCTGTTGGACAGTGTACTCACACATCATGTTGGCTCTCCTTGTAGGTATCAACAGTCCCAGCGGAGCACGGCCTGGGGGCAGAACCAGCATGGACCCAGGAAGCCACGGTAAACCTCCCCCCATTGTGCTTTCTCTCATCCTTGCAGTGTTTGTGCTCGATGTTCTTTCGTCCTCTCCCCTAGGTGACGTGCACGTGCGTGGCTACGAGTTTTGTTCTGCCTGTTACTATCCTTGCCTGCTGTTGTTTTTGTTATTTTCTGCTGCCTGTAACCTGTGCTTCTCTAGCTGTCCGGAGGCATGCCTTACCTCGTTGAGTGCACTGCTGCTGTGCTCGGATAGCTGTATGCTTCGCACTGCCTTACCATGTGCTGCCTTCATGTTTGGTTTAATAGTAGCATCAAAGACATGAATTCTATTTGGGACTCGTCCCATGACTTATTATCACTAGGTACAAGATTATATGGTGGATTGCGATAAAATCAAAATAACATAGAAAAACATGTAAAAACACCGCATAACACAAAAATGCAATTAATGTCGTGGAATTAAGTAGTATTTAACCAAAACTTAATTCAAATCATAAAAAAAGTCTTTTATTGTTTGAAATTTGAGAAATTTTTTTTTCTGGACAATAATTGTACCAAAATGTATGGATCGGAAAAATTATTTAATTGATTTTATTGTGCATCTCTAATTGAATCATTTTGAAAACATGAATACTCCTTAATTTATTTTTATTGTTCTGAATGTATCTGTTTTAGACTAATTTATTATAAATTATTTTATCGTAAAAATGCAGCATATAAATTTTACCATTGTTTTGGTGGAGTAAGTAGTATTACGAAACAACTTTTATAAAAAATAGAAACACAAATGCAGAAATTCTCTGTCTTAAAAACGAAATTTGTCGAAAAATAAAACCATAAAATTTTGTCTCTGGTCATCATAGTTGCAGTGAGCACTTTATAATATCTAGCTTTGTGAGAAATGTTTTTCCATCAGAACATAGCTTACAGATTAATTTTTGAGAGCTGAATTGGCTGTTATATATTTTGAACACCAAGAAGTTTTACTTTTAAAACAACTCTCAAACTGCCATTGAAAAAATTAATATAGCTAAGATTTTGTGCTAAAGTTACAGTGCATACTAAAAATTTGCTCAAATGCAATGGAAAAGTTTGAAGTTTTATACAATAGTGGTCACATGGTGTGGGTGGAATGGTTTCATGCACTGAACTGACAAATGCAAGTGAATAAGCAGTGGTCACAGAGTAGCAGTCTTTCAGTTTACTCAGTAAACCAAACATTTCATTTACAACACTTTTTATGCTAGAATCTTTATGTATGTTAGGTATGTTACAACTCCTTTATTTTTACTAACTACGGAGCTCCTTTGGCTGTCTGTTGCTATCCATTTCATTTTGGGGGTGTGGGAACGGGGGGGGGGGGGGGGGTGTTATGTTTTAAGATTTCCAATGGATGGATGTTTCTGTGCATGCTCACTTCAGAAGTATATAATGGTATCTAATCCCTTAACCCTTTGAGACGTATGGACATATATTTACGTCCATACCGCAGTGATCCATTGGGAGTATGGACCTGTATATACGTCTGCAGGAATGCTTTCGTTAGTTCGGTCGTAAATGTACGCCCGCAACTCTGAAGACATTACTAGCCGTCTGCTGCTATCTTGTGGGGGTTCTAGGAACTAACTAATATGCTAGCACTCCACTCGGACGTATATTGAAGTACTGTGTGTTTGCTATTACACTGCTTTCTATCAACAAATCTCGAAAGCTTGCCACATCGCGCCGTCCTTCCCGTAAAATATTTGCAGACTCAAAGCTTCTAACAGGCTACAGAAATATATATATATTACCCGTGTCATGGCATTTTGTTATGTTTATAAAAATACTTTATTACCAGGAATATTTATTTTACCTTAAATAAACTGAAAACTATGAAAAAATAACGTTAGTTGCTTATTTATTGTGTACAACTGAAACAAAATGATACATCTTTATAATAAATACATTATGGGGTTGGAATTTGTATTTATATTGTACAGTTACTAAAGAATAAATTATACTGCTGCAAATTTGGTATAAATTCCATAAAACATTATAAACAAATTTTTTGTTACTCATTTCTTTGTCCTATACACATTAGTCCGCTAGGCATCTGCTTGATACAGCAATCTAGTGAAAAAAATGAAATAAATGTATAGGTAGAGTAAGGAATGGGAAAGGGCGGGAAATTAGTGTGCAGTTTGTCAAATATGTGAACGTTCGGTTTCTGTGATTTTGTGTATCGTAGTTATGGCATCGCGCAAAAGAAAGATTTATAGTGAAAAAGAACTCTAAGAAATAATTGCGAACTGGGAATCTGCAGGCGAAGACCGTGACTTGAGTGATAACAGTGATGCACAGTCTGTTGTGAACAGTGAATCAGAAAATGTGTCTGAAGAGGACACGGAGGTTAGTTTTTCTCAAAATATTCCCGTAAATATTAGAGACACTTTTCAGTGGCAAATGACACAGACTTTCAACCTGTCGAGCAAAGATTTGATTTGTCCCTTTCGGGAATTACAGACGACTTGGAACTGACTGATTATGCTACAGAATCTCATGTGTTCAAAAAATTTTTTGACACTGATTTTGTTGAACACATAGTTCAAGAAACACATAAATTTTATTTGTATGTGCTTAGTCAGTTCAATGTCAAGGAAAAATCTAAACTAAATAAATGGGTGAAACCTACAGCTTGCGAAATGTACTAATTTTTAGCTGTTGTGTTGCGCATGCCGCACGTTTCTAAAAAACCGTGAGAGTGAGTATTGGTCTACAAACCCTATCTTATCAACTCCAATCTTTGGAAAACTTTTTTCGCATGATCAATTTCTCCTTTTGCTACGACTGTTGTATTTTTCAGACAGTCAAAGCCAACCTGCCGGTGAACGGCTCTAGAAAATCAGCACTGTCATTGAAACAATGAAAATCAAATTCAAAACATTCTTCAAACCTTATCACAGGGTGGCCACCAAACCGGGAAAACGGGAAAAACTGGGAAAATGTCGGGAATTTGAAAGGGCCCGGGTAAAACCGGGAAACTGTCTGGAATTTTACTTCTTTCCTGGGCAAATGCTGCGGTGTAAATGCGCACAACTTATATAAGACGTACATCGCGGCGTCTGATAATCACGCGGCAAATATATACAGTGTCATGTTGGCAGCGACTGTAGTGTTCCCAGGCGTGTCATGTTTCTTCTTTCCTCATAGACACAAAACATCACTAAGAGGGGGAGGGGGAATATGAACCGCACTGCGGTGTGCAACGCGGGGTGGTGTTCTAATTTTTTCTCAGTAAAAGTCTTCGAGCAATGTTAGTCTTAGGCTGTGCAGTTTGTTAGGAAGCCATTGAGGCAATGTCTACTAGGTATTCCTGTTGTTATGAGTCGGAGTATCCATGGGCTACTGAGGATGTGAAAGACAGAACTTGTGCGAGATGCAAGATATGCAATAAAAGTTTCAAGATCGATACGATGGGTAGGGGAGCATTTACAAGCCATGCCAAATCTAAAAATCACAATAGAGTTATAAATAACCAATCAAGAAACCTGCAAGTTACAGAATATTTTTCCACTCAACCTGCTCAGGATGAAGCCAACGCTTTCTGTAACAAAGAAGTCCTACATTTGCACTTTTATTACTTTAATTTATACTAGTAGCTTCCAACGGTTTAGCGGTGTTATAAACTACGGTTCTTGTAATCCATCGCTTATCAATAAACTGTCAAATATGTCCAGTAACTAATGACACTGCACGTTTTTTTTTTATGAATATTCACAGCGGTGTGTTGAGGCCGGCCGATAAACCTTCCGCATTAACGTACCTTTAACGTCGGTAATGCTATGTTCACTTAAAATTTGTAAAATAATAATACTAAATGTATAATAATTATGTACACCAGAACCCCGATTTCACAAAAGCCGGATTTAACGAAGCAGTGATTTTACGAATACATTCTCGGGAACCGTCAAAAAATTGGAAATTTTGACCAAAATGTGAAAATCAGAAGAAAAAATATTTAAAAAAAAACTCAATGAAAGATCATTAAAATCTTTTAATTTTAACACACAGCGTATTTTTGTGTTGGCTTTAACGCTTCCAATAATGTTCATGTAAGAATAACAAAAAAAAATAATGGGACATTTCCTTTAGAAATATGGCAGCGGTAGTTTCAGCAACGCGTGTGGCCACACACTAAGCTCGCACTGCTGGCTGGCGGCAGCGGCTTCATGACGCCCTCCCCTCTAACATTCTTCAAGGCTAGCTCACACAAACCATCTAGTGTCCTCCCTTATGTTATAACACCCCAACTTCCCTCCCCTTTGAAAAACCTTCAGTGAGAAACTGCTCTTTTCACCCTCCTTTCGCCCGTAAAATTTTGCTACTGTGAATAGGGTACTGAAGAGTTGAGGGAGGGGGAAGATGGTAGTAAATATTTTCGGACCCCTCCTTCCCCCCCAACCCGCCAAAACAAAGTATGTCAAAACATACCACTTTTCACACCAAGTTAGAGTTCAGTCATCTCTGGCAAGGAATTTACAAGCTTTCAAACTTAAATATTAATGTATTTTAATAGCAGTGGTCCTATGAAAAGGGAATATACCGAATAAAAGCATGTTGGACCTCCTGCGGTCACCAAACAAAGCATAAACACGGCCCAATGCGTGGTGCAAAAAAATTGAAGAAAAGAAACCATGCCAAATCCTGAGGAAGATTCCTGGTTTAAGGAAAAAAAATCAGAAACCAGTCTTGAAAACTGTAAATAACTGGAAATTGAACTAAACCAGAAGAATCCAAAAAACTAGTGGTGCCACCATTAATACAAGTAAAGTTACTATTAAATGATACTTTAAAAGTTTCTGGAATTTATGATTCAGGTTCAAATGTGTCATTAATTAATGCAAAATTATTGAAGAGACAGCAAAAAGAAATTACAAGTGGTACACAAATGGTTAACTTGAAAACTATTAATGGTGAGAAGACAACAAAAGGTATAGTAACATTAAAAATAAAAATCTACAATATTGAAAGAATGAAGGATGTGTTTGTAGTAGATAGTGAAAATTTTAATTATGATTTTCTAATTGGTTTGGATTGTATAAGATTTCAAAATATTTAAAACAGGGGCGTAGGGAAAGGGGGGGGGGGGGAGAGATCATAGGGATCCAACCCCCCCTCCCAAAATGTGTGGAAGGGTTTTTTTTTTTACCTGAGTTGTGTTTGTTGTGGGTTTGGAAGTGAACAAGTGGGTAAAGGAGAACATCAGCCTGTAGGGGCTTTAGTAGGTCAAGCATTTACTCATTGGAAAAATGCAAAAAGTGACTTTAGACAGCATGAATCCACATCTTACCTCAAGAGATGCCATGTTTTTGCAGATAATTTTGTTTCTGTATTTCAAAGGAAGCGGGATGATATAATTCTCGCACTTGATTCACATACCTTTCCTACACTATTTTATTAATCAAATTGATCAAAGGTTCTTGCTTCACAAAAATGTTTTGTGCTCATTAGAATTTGTTCTGCCAAGGAAATGTGTTCACCTTTGACATTGACATTCGAAGCAACATTCAAACTCTACTTGAGCAGTATCCTCAAGACATATCTCAAACGGTGGCTGTTAATGAAGTCCAGATGTGGCGACGAAAGTGGCTACAAGAAAAGAACACTGTTCAGTTGCAGAGTGATTTTATTGAATCACTGAATATTGTGACAGTAATTTCTTCCCATTGACTCACAAAATGCTAAAACTGTCGGCTACTTTGCCAATGTCCACAGCATCAAGTGAGAGGTCATTTTCTACACTCCTTAGACTTAAATCATATCTGCGCAACAGTATGTCAGAAAACCGCTCGAATGGATTAGCATTGCTTACAGTTCACCGAGATACAGAAGTTGATCCTGAAAGTGTTTTGGACATATTTGCAAGGAAAAATCGCTGTATACTATTCTACAGAAAAATTAGAAGTGACTTAAAAAACAGATCTGTGTACAAAATTTAGAGTGCAGCTAAAGTTTTTACTGAATTGCAAAAATTGTACAAATCAAAAATGTACTTTATATCAAAACACAGTTATTAATGATGTTGCTAATGTTTTTACGTACATGTAAGTGTAAGATTATAAATTTTTTTTCAGCCAAATACATGTCTGGAGGCATAGAGAGGTGGGGGAAGGGAGGAGTGGCAAAGCAATTTTTGTGACTTTTGAGAAAACCAAATATTCTCGGAGTTGAATGTTATAGGTTGAATGTGCATACAGTACATATTTTGTGTTCAAAAGAAGGCCAGATTTTCTGGAGTTATTGCTACCTTCGTTATACTAAGGGTGTTGTAATTTTTTGTGAACTTTTTAAATTATAGTAAACAGCCTGCATCTGTTCCCGTTCCTCATCCTTTAGACTTAAGGAAATTTGAATGTCTTGTGATGCCTGAAGAGGACATGTTTCTGAATTTGTTTTATTTCTTTTGGAAAAGTTAATTTGTGTCATTTTAATATTCAAAATAAATAATATTTACAGCAGTACAATATTCAATGTTATATTATGAAAACTGCTAAAATAGCACCATTTTGCACGTAAAAATGCAAATTTTTTCGGGGGAGGTCCCCCGGACCCCGCTTCGTAAAGGGGGGGTGGGTGAATAGCCAAATGTTTAATCCCCCCCCCCCCCCCCCAAAATAAAATCCTGGCTACGCCCCTGATTTCAAAACTAGCTGCAGTACCCAGCGTTGCCCGGGCTGAACACAGGGTGAAGGGGAACTGTTTAGAGATAAGATGTAGTTAGTAATTGTCTTCTTAATTTTAATGTCAAGTGTGCAAAATAATTTATATCACTTTCAGATCCCGACAGACGTTCTGCAAGTTTATAGTTATTTACCTGGTCTGTATGTAATCTAGACTCTATAAAGCAATATAGAAAAAAACCTGAAAAATAAGGGATTACTAATATTGAAAAGATTCCATTATCTAGCTAAAGCTCGGCATGCATTGCAATGCCTCATTCAGTTTTTTTTTGTAATATGTTTGAAGTAGTTACACATATACAAATAATCTATCCATGTCTCTAAATATATATTTATCTCTATCTACATCTATAGTCCTATATATATATGTATCTATCTATTTATCTCTTTATATCTACATATATACCTCACACTATCTCTATGTATTCTATATGAGGGTACTGATTGCTTTGTTGTTAATATCACACGGGTGTTTTTTACTTGTATGGGAAAATTAAGAATGATAAGGCATCTAGTGCGTGGCAATAAATAGGAAATAAACATCTAGCGCCTGCGGCATTGTCAACACAAACTTTGTACGTGTACTGCATGTTGTATCTAACTCCCTCCAACGCATTTGATTCTAAATTGGACTTTTAGTAAGGATCCCTAATGTTATTGATAATATAATATAGTCTATAGCCTTCCTCTATAAATGTACTATCCAACACTGAAAGAATTTTTCAAATCGGACCAGTGGTTCCTGAGATTAGCGCGTTCAAACAAACAAACTCTTCAGCTTTATAATATTAGTATAGATGAAGAATTGAAGATCATACAATGTAGCAATCTGGAAAAAAAAAAGAAGTTAACCTCAAATGAAGAGGATATCAAAAACATAAACTACTCAAAAAATGATACTTCAAATTTAACAAATGTCAGAATTCCTAATGTATTTGGTGACAACAATGAAGAAAGAAATTTTTTACACTCTGAAGCATGGTCTTAGAAGGGGAGGTCTGGGCAGTGGCCAATCTGTTAATGCTTTCTTTTTGACCCCCTTAGTGACTGCATTAGTTCATTGAATCTTCGTCAAGCGCCACCTATGCTTCAGTCCGGACTTATAATTGTGGAGATATGAAGAAGTCATAATTATTTTAAAATTATTTGTTATTAAAATGAGATTTATAGATGTTGAATCTTCATATGCTATTTAACTATAAAATGATTGTTTTTTACAGTTATAAATACATGTTCTGTTAATTATGAATACATTTTCGGTAAAGTAATATGCAGGCTTGTTGGTTATGATAATTCTTACAATGTGTTTGTGCATTCTTTAAAATGAGTTTATAACATCATTCATTAACAAAATGCCTAACCGGTGTGTTGCGCCCTTTTGTAAAGTAAACTATGATAGCTGCAAAGAAAAATTCAGTATGTTTGCTGCACCAAAGTAAGAGGAACGTAGACTTTTGTGGCAGAAGGCAATTCCGAGAAAGGACTTCGTTTTAAAACCGTTGCATTATTTGTGCGAAAAACATTTTCACGGAGAAGACATTGCTTGGAAGATTACTCACAAAGATCAATCGGGCAAAATAATAGCTCAGGTAAATGAGTCCAGATGATGTCCACTATTTTATAGCAAATAAGCTAGGTAGGCCCATTATATGACAACATTTAACTTACAATAAAGGCCAATTAATTATTGTAAATTAGGCCTAAGTGATTTATTGAATTGTACATAAGCCTACAGTAGTGTTCATAAATGTACGTGCAAGGTAATTGTCTAGGATAAGGGACTCTTTTTATAAATTGAAAAAAAAAATTGAGTATAGTTTGAAACTTGAAAATTATTGTGGTATTTGTTTAAAGTAACGTAGAGACTCTTGAGACAAACGTAACAATAATGTAACATTGAAATTTGAATTAAGATCATTTTATAGTATTCGCCTCCCTTAGTACAAGCCTTTAAAATGATTTTTAGGAACTCAAATTATTTTTATCACCTTTCCTCCTTATGTTAGTTGATCATGCTTCCTGCCTGGTGGTTTTGGTTTTTTTTAGTAATTTTTTAAAATTAAATTGGCAAAAAACAACCAGATACGAAGGGTATTAAAACAGGGGGGTGGGGGTCATTATTAATGATGGTAAAAAAAAAATTCTGATTTTGAATGGATGAGTAGTAGCTTCGAATGTGACTATTTTAAATTTGTTTTCTTACGTTAAAAAAAACTCCATTGTAGACAATTACCATTGTGATTTGGTCTCCATTTTTTTAAGTTGAACCATTGGACATATGGGACCTTTGAACTTTGGTAATTTTATTTTGCGACATAGTTTAAGCTCTTGTTATAGTTAGTTTCATAGAAATTGATACTTTTACACAAACTGTTACATTATTTTCGTTGCTTGGCGTAGTCAGCTAGCGCAAATTTTGTACATAGGAGAGTTATTAGACTACTGTGTCTAATTAAACACTATATATATAAACTCCCGGAAAAAAGAATTAAAATTTTAGCATTACGAATCACGATTTTCAATAGCGCGTAGTTGGCCAACGTTATTAAGTTATGAAAATAATCTTTGAAAACAAGAACAAACATAACCTATCACACATCAACATAAGCCATTTTCTTGAACTGTGCACATAAATTCTTTATAACGTTGCAAATTCGTTGTATAATACCTACGTCTCTCCTCGAGTTTTTAAAAAAGCTACCAAGTATGTTTAACTATAATTTAAATGCAATTAACTAAAAAAAGTTAATAAAGCACAATGTTAAAACTGGACCAGTGTCTTGTGGTGCCAACGGCAGTTTCATGAACTACATCAGACAACAAGGGGGTCAAGAAAATACGCTTGTGTCCAGACCTCCCCTTCTTAGACCATGCTCTGAAGTGTTAAAACAAGAAACTAAAAACAAAAATAAATGTGAAATAAATTTTAATGAACAAATAAAGATGGATGGATTTGAAATGTTTGTAAACCATTTAGATTTATATCAACAATCAGAAATTTATAAGTTGATAGAAAAATACCAACCAATATTTGCTAAGGATAAATATGACGTCGGTACTGTACGAGATTATGAAGCTCATATTGACTTGATGGTGGATAAATACTGTTACAAACGTCCATACAGATGCTCGGTTGAAGGTAGAAAAGAAATAGAAAATCAAATATCAAAACTATTAAAGAAGAATTTGATTGAGGAATCTTATAGTCCATTTGCTGCTCCAGTAACTAACATATAAAAAAGATGAAAATAAAACAAGTTTATGTATAGATTTCCGAGAATTGAACAAAATTGTCGTTCCTCAATCACAACCTTTTCCATTGATTGAGAATTTAATGGTCAAAACTGTCAACTGTAAATATTTTCTACATTTGACGTAAATTCAGCATTTTGGTCAATCCCTTTGAAGATTCCAGATAAATACAAAACTGCATTTGTTACACAAGAAGATCATTTTCAATGGACGTGTCTCCCATTTGGATTAAAAACTACACCAGCCATTTTCCAAAGAATACTGAGCAACATCATAAGAAAATACAAACTCTAGTTTTGCAGTAAATTTTATTGAAGACATCTTAATTTTTTCGAAAACCTTTGAAGAACATATACATCATTTATCAAGACTACTGGAATCAATACAAACAGAAGGTTTTAGACTAAAATTTTTGAAATGCAGTTTTGCAGATAATTACGCCAAATATTTAGGTCACATAATAGAAAACAATTCAATCAGACCTCTAAAAGATTATTTAACTGCAGTCAAAAATTTTCCTATTCCAGAAACAAGAAAAAATGTACATCAGTTCCTAGGAAAATTAAAATTTCATCATAAATTTGTACCACACAGTGCAATTATCCTTGACCCATTACACAATTTACTACGAAAAGATGTGAAGTTCATATGGCCCGCAGAATGTCATTTGATAAAATAAAAACACTGCTGTGTTCAAAACCAATTCTGAATATATTTGACCCTGAACTACCAATAAAAATTTATACTGATGCCAGTATCAAAGGAGTGGGAGCGGTGTTGAAACAAGAAGATGAAAATGGAAACAGTAAGCCAGTCGCTTATTTTTCAAAAAAGTTAACTGCAGCACAAAAAAAACACGAAAGCTATACATCTAGAATGTCTGGCAATAAAAGAAGCTGTGAAATATTGGCAGCACTGGCTTATGGGAAGAGAATTTATGGTATACTCAGATCATAAACCATTAGAAAATATGAATATCAAGGCTAGAACTGATGAGGAACTAGGGGATTTGACGTATTATTTATCCCAATATAATTTTAAAATAAAATATAACCCAGGAAAATCAAACCAAGAAGCAGACTGTTTAAGCAGAAATCCAGTTCTAGAACCTTATGATAATACTGACGATTTCTTAAAAGTAGTAAATTTAATAAACCTAGAAGATATAAAATATAACCAACACATAAATCTAGACCTCCATAATGGAAGACTTATATTGGAAAATGAAATTTACTACAAAAAGAACAAAAGAAGAAAGAAAATCATACTGTCAGAAAAACTTAGCAAAATTTTAATAAATGATGTCCATGATACTTACTGCCACATTGGGAAAACACAGATGATAAATAAAATAACATTCTACACAGCAAAGAATATCATTGCAAATATTAAACAAACTTGTGAAAAATGTGAAATTTGTATAAAAAAACAAATAAAGGAGGAAGTCAAAATATGGCTTAATGTCACATTTAGGTCCAGCAACATACCCATTTGAAATTAATATCTATTGATACCATTGGGGGCTTCGGAGGAAAATGGTCAACAAAAAAATACTTGCATCTTCTGGTTGATCATTTCACAAGATATACTTACATTTTGACATCAAGAAATCAAAGCTCCAGTGATTTTATTAAACTAATACAAACTGTGACTCAACTTATAATATTGATATGGTATTAACTGACCAATACCCTGGCATAAATTCCAAAGAATTTAAACAGTTTTTGAAGAAGGAAAACATAAGACTGGTTTTCACTGCTGTGGATGCACCATTTTCAAACGGACTTAATGAAAGGCTAAATCAAACGTTAGTTAATAAGATAAGATGTAAAATAAATGAAAATAAAAAAAAACAGCATGGTCTACTATTGCACATAAATGTGTAGAAAAATATAACGAAACAGAACACACAGTCACGAGATTTGCTCCAGAGTACCTTTTGGAAGGTGAAAACGTGAATATTCTACCACTTTAATTGAGATCAAGATGTACAAAAGATCTAAAAAGAAATAGGAAACTAGCTCTAGAAAACACAATAAAATCTCACAATTATAATAAAAAAATATTCGACCTACATAGAGAAGAATTTGAATTGTAAGTGGGAGATAGCGTGTACGTAGAAAATGGAAATCATCTAAATAGGAAGAAATTGGATGAATTGAGGATTGGACCATACAAAATTGTGAAGATGATTTCAAATTCAGTCTATGAAGCTGATGCCGGACACAAGAAAAAGGAATCAAACCTTTTCCACATTACTAAACTATCTCCAGTGTTTGTTAGTAAATGAACAATTTGATGTTATTTGTAATTGTTACTTTCTAAAAAAAAAAAAAACTAGGGGGGGGGGGGGAGATGTAAAGAAAACCATTTCGCTCATGTGCGAACTCTTTTCTTTCAGTTTGTCTTTGGCGTGATACAAACAAAGCCTACTAAATATTGTGACATTTAATTAAATGAAAAGTGAGAGTGGATTATGATTATTGTGAACAATATACTTTCTTGAAGAGAATATTATCTATATTTGTAAAAATATGAAAAAAACCTGTAATAAGGGTTTTAAATGTTGTTTCTTTCGTTAAATAGAGAAACACAATTACATCTTTGTTTCATTTTACCAATTAACCAAGAGTGAAATGTTATTATATATATATATTTTTTATGTAATACTGTTTGTTTACTTTATTTATATGGATTAGTGATTTGATTGTACTGTATACCTAATGTAATTCTGTGATATACTTACTGTGATACCACAGGGGATAAATTATATTGCCTGATAAGCATAAAGTACTTAACTGTTTAATAGAAGCACCGGTGCAGGGGAATAGCTTTTTTATTCAGGTTTGGGTTGAAGCTGTGCATGTTGGGGATACATGCACAAGATGCCGCTTCCTGTCTGCCGTGCTGTGTAGTGACCTGGCTTTACCTCCCCCCCTTTTTTTTGTTGCAAGATGATGTTATTTGAGTCAATTTGTGAAAATATATTTCAAAGACTTGTAATGTGAATTTATTTTGAAGATCAATATTTTAATGCCCTGTTGTGAGTTTGTCATAGTAACTTTTTATGAATTCTTTGCTGAACATAAAGCGAATAAAACTAACTACTGTACTCTCATTCTTTCCTTTAATGTTACTGCCTTCTACATTGTCCCTAGATTGTGATTTCTGATAAGGTAAAGCAAGGGTGGTGACAATACGACCATGTTATTAGTGCAAGAGATGAAAAATAATTTTTGAAGGTCTAAAAATGGAATAATTACCTTAGTTGGCATAATATTTTCCCTGCATGGAAAATTAGAAAATGTTTAAATAATCATTTTGTAATATTGGAGAAAAAACATAAATATGTTATTATCTACATTAAGTTCTTAATATGTTCCTGAATTTTATAGAATTTTCCAAAATATGTAAGAAGAAATATATACTTCGAAATTTTTTTATGAATGTTGCACATAATGCCAGTGTCGAGCATGTGTGACATATATCACATCTGTTAATTTTTTGGAATATATTTTTTTTTTTTACTTTCTTTAAAAGCAAAGTTTTTAATCAATTTTTATTTCATATAGATTATGATTTACAAACTATAGATGGAGACAAAACATTACCTTGCAAAAATTGGTTCTATAAATTAACATTCAATAATATGTTTATAAATCTTAGTTGCTGTGTCATTCATGTTTGCAAGGATTTCTAGTAAAATCAGGTGCTATGAATAATCCACAAAGCTAATAATTCACCTTCAAATTTTTGAGACGCAATATTATACTCACAATTTTTTTGCTATTTTTTTCTCCCTTGTTAAACAGTATTTCAGATAATTTAAAAAAAAAAAAATGTGTTCAGAAATAGCTATTGACAGTCTGGACCCTTTTCTGTAGTTTTATCTCTACAGTTTTCGTGTGTTAAATATTGCATGTATGTGCTCAAGTTGCAACATGTCTGCAATCATTTGCATGCATTGGCAGCATTTTTATTTTTTGTATATGTTAGCCCAACAAGAACTTTTATTCAATACCTTCTTTTAATAAAATATTTTGCCTAATAATTAAGTAATGACTTTGACTATGGTCTAAATTACCGTTACATACAATGTGCACGTATAATGTTGATTTTATTAGCCATTTTTATGTCCATTTATTAATGATATTTTTTTTTTTGTGAAATTGTTATTTTATGGCTTCTGTATTATTTTATTGTTATTTTGTATCTTAAGGCCGGCGACCATTGTGGAAACGCATCCTTTAAGCCTGCAGCCATCTTCTTTGCCCAGATACCTTCCGCAGGGAGCAGATTTGCTACTGCTGTTCTCTTGACTGCTGTGTTCTGCAGTCTATTACATGCTGTGGCTCAGGTCTCGTTCATAACCAGTTCCAAGCCTACAGGCTTTTTAACAGTTTAAAGAGATTGTAAACATGTAATATGCAACAGTGTCTGGGAGGATAAATGTACATTTTTTTGTAATATTGTGGAAGTTATTCAGCAATACAGCCCACAGTAATTAAATATCATTCATGTACGTTCATTTTTTAGCGTGCCTGATCGCGGTGTCTAGAGATTTGAACTCCTGAAATCTTGATCCGAGGACTGCTTCTAGACTATCTAGTCATCACAAACTTGTCTGTTGCCATGACAACGTGCAAGATGTGTTTGTTCTGCCTGTAGATTTGTTTTGCTAGGTCATGTGTGCTGTTTAGTGAGTGCATTTGAATTGTCTCATGTCAAGAGTGTTGATGCAAAATATGTATATATTGTGCAGGTTTGAGAACATGGAGCAAGAACCATGGAGGAAGAAAGAAGAAACTAACAAGTCTTGGCAGAAAAGGGATCATAATAGTGAAGAGAAGACATTTCAAAAACATGATCGTGAGTGGGAAGACAAGCCATCGTGGCAGCGGCGTGAGCGTGATGGGGAAGAGAAACCATGGCAGAAACGACATGATGGCGAGGATAAACCATCGTGGCAGCGACAGGCCCGAGATGGGGAAGAAAAACCATGGCAGAAGCGACGTGATGGCGAGGATAAACCATCATGGCAGAGGCGTGACCGTGATGGGGAAGAGAAACCATGGCAAAAGCGACGTGATGGTGAGGATAAGCCATCTTGGCAGAGACAGGACAGAGATGGGGAAGAAAAACCATGGCAAAAGCGACGTGATGGCGAGGATAAACCATCGTGGCAGAGGCGTGACCGTGATGGGGAAGAGAAACCGTGGCAGAAGCGACGTGATGGCGAGGATAAACCATCTTGGCAGAGACGTGACCGTGATGGGGAAGAGAAACCGTGGCAGAAGCGACGTGATGGCGAGGATAAACCATCGTGGCAGCGACAGGACCGAGATGGGGAACAGCAGCCATGGCAGAAACGTGATGATGACCGTAAATGGAAAAGTCGTCAAGATGACAATGGAAACGATGGAGGAAGAGGTAGGTTCGAAAACAGTATAAGGAGTGTTAGTTCGTGTTGTCGCATCTCCAGCTTGCTTTGGGTAGGTCTAGTTAATGTACACCCGCTCCTCAAAGTAACACTGTTCAATTTGCACAATTTTGAAGTAATGTTGCCAGTAAATAACAGCATGATATGAGAACTATATTTGATGTGCAAGTGTTCAGGCAATGTATATATTATACCCTCAAGTCATCAGCTCTGGTGAGAAAGAACAGATGATTTCAGGGCTAGCTTAAAACGTACTACCAAGGATGTGCTTAGTGATTCATGGCAGACGTACCTTTAGTTAAAAAAGTTAGGAATTATTTTAACAAGTTAAATATAAAGTTAGTCATCACCCAATTAGCAGCAGTAATCAACGATCAATATTTATCATTTTATGTTGGGTAATACAAGTGTGCTTGGCACGGAGTTGATGCTCAATGGCATGGAGTTAATGCTCAATGGCACGGAGTTGAAATCACTATTTATTTACTTCAAATTACTGAAAATATACCATTATATATTACGTTAAATCAAAATTTGGTACCATTTCAATGATATAATCATTTATCCTGTAGGGCCTACTTATAAACAGCTTAAAAAAATTAAACTGGTTCAACAGTTTCAGTTCTGGTTCATCAAGAACTTTTTAAATGTCACATAACTTACACTGTGAAATTTAGCTAAACATTAGTAAATCATTAATTTCAAAACATTTAAGAATGACACAATTAGCCTTCAACACAATAGCAGTGAAAGTAATAAAAAAGTCAACTTATATTCACAAATTATGTATCAATGTTTTTTAAGACATAGTTTTGCCTTCGATTTAGTTCTGGTGCATCAAGCACTTGTCTAATATCAGAACCATCAACCAGTGCAGTGTCATCTTTCTCAGGAAAATAGAATGTCCCATCAGTTTTGATTCGCAAAAATTTCACACAAAAGCCACCCATTTCCTTCGAGAGAACCATCCCAATGTAGTTCTTAATACTTTTCTTGGATTTGTATTCAACAACAACAACAACAACAACAACAAAAGTGTTCACTAAGTCATCTTCATCATGAATCTTCTTTAGAAGTGTTCCTTTTGTTTCCTCACACTCTGAATCATCACTGCTGTACATATAACTATATTTCAGTCGCTTTTGAGGAAGAGAAGCTGCATGAATGTTAAAGAATGATTATTTTATTAAATAAACACCACTTGCTAGTGTTTGATGCAAACAAAAATGAGTGCATGCATGCAAATTACAAACATCGCACCCACAACGCAAACTTTCATGACATATCTCATGACATAGAGATTGGAAAATTTAATGAATTTGATTATTTGTTGCAGTTGGCTAACCTCCACACTTGCTTATTGAATCCGCTATCAGTTTTATTATTGGTAGATAATCCAGCTTGTTTCTATTTGTAATCAATCATGTATAATAGTATGTATTTGTTCATTCTTTTCTGTTAGTAATTTTTTACTGGCTCCGAGACTCGCCTAGCTCGTGTAAAAATCTGCAAGCCAATTATTAAAACGCTACTATTTTTCAGTCCCTATGCACACAATCAGTCACAGCATAGGGCTTGCATTATACTACATTCATCTTCTTCGAGAAAATTTTGAATCTCTCTTTAAATTGATGCTATCTGAGTGAAAACTTTAGAATGTGGTGTTTCATTGTGAGAGCTTCTAAGTACTTTGTAACTGAATACATCTTTCATATACTTCAAGCACCTATATTTCTTGATAATTTTCCTTGCAAACAACTGCTTACATTTCCGAAGATTCTTTTTTATTTTTAGAATATTCTTTTATTTGTGCAAACAATGCTTCGTTAAAAACTAGCTTACGACGAACATTTTCAGACACCGTTTGCCCAGAAAGTAAATTCTTTGCATTCGTTTTAGGAGAATCCACAAACTGTTTCTGTTTTTGAACAACTCTATAATACCTGGTTTTAAATTTATTGTTTTTGATTTGAACTTTGCTAATTCTTTTTCTAGTTTACTTATTTTTCTGTAAGCTTTTGCTCTGTATTTCCGTACTTTTCTCCTTCCTGATAATGTTCTTGTGGCAGATGATGTACTGGGGCAACGTACACAGTGATCACTATTTTGTAACACAGATGGACTATTAGGGGGACTGTTTTCACTTAAACGGTCACCATAATTTTGTTCTTTCTTCTGGTTTTCTCTATATTTCTTTGCAGACTGTTTCCACATTTTTCTTTTTCTTTTTTCTTTTATCTCTATTGGACAGCTCACAAATCATTACAATTATCGCTTCTTGTTTACGTTTGTGATATCGTTCCCTCTCTTTTCATTTTACTTCTTCATATAAGTCTGGATTGTTCTTGATATGTTCCCTTCGTTTTCTCTCTGTTTCTCTCTTTTTCTTACGCCTATCCTCAATTGATTTCTTTGTTTTTTTATTGGTTTTTGTCATGCTTTTCTAGGTTCTACTTATATTTTTAACAAACCTGAAACAAAATGTAACCTTTTACTAACTACTAGCTCACTTGGCTCAAAAAATGATCTGACATTGTCAAATTATAAAATCAGAAATATTTAAGCTACATGGAGTTAAATTTATTGTATGCTGTGGCTAACTTCTCAATTGAAGTCAGGTTGAGTACCGGTACGTACCTGCATGTTTCAATATCATTACTTACACTCTTGAACATCGTTGTCCAACTCTATTCAGTAGAAGATACCAAGTGATATACAGGAAATAAATTTAAGTTAGTTATAAAATTACTATTTGTAAGTAGAAACATACTTTAAATATGTTTTCATTGAAAAAAAAAAAATGTTTGTGTAAAATTGAAGTAGCAATACAATGCTGTGCTAATTTTCTTACAATTTACACATTCTAGAGAACATATTCAACTAGATTGCTTATGCTAACAATAGATACAATGGTACGTAATATTATGTTCTGCAAAGCCTAAAATATTTAATATGTTCCAAACAAACAGTAGGGAATGTATTGTATACAACTCCGTGCAGTTCATCAACTCCATGGCCATTCCATGGAGTTAATGACCACGGAGTTAATGAAATGGTCTTAGTAATTTTGCCATAATTAAGATTTTTAGGTGGAGGAAGTCATTGTTTTATATTTTACAAGTATTCTTTCTTTGCTTTTAATTCACATTAATCTGAATGCTTTCAGCAATTAATTACCTACTATTCAGATAGCATGGAGTTGATAGGTAATAAACCTACTCACCTAATATCTCATTTCAAATAACTTAATCCTACTAAATCACTCACTACCACCAGAGAATCACTTTTCCACATGATACGTAATGGCTTAATCTATGGAACTGTTACAATTAAAACATTGTTGCCAATGCCATCTTGTGATTTTTTTTTACATTTTCTTGTTTTCTATGGAGTTGATGGCTACTTTGGGAACAGAAATAGATACATTAAAAAGAGTACCACAATAATTTTTTTTGTTATTTTATATTTGCAGTACAGAAATACTCATTTATATTTATTGCATTTTCATACAGTATTTTAATTGTTACTAAAAAAACTGTCACTTCCAGTACTTTAACTACATATAAATGTAGTGAGCTACAGTCCATGGAGTTGAATTTAAAGAACTTCAAGGGTTTCATTAATTTTAATACTGATCATATTCATATTTTGTGAAATGGCACATATTTAAAAGATTACATTGAAGTTAAGTTATAAAAAAGCTGTAAATTTACTCAATATAATAAGACTAAAGTAGTTAATTTAATCAATTGTCCCTTTTTCTGAGAATAACCCTTGCACGTATGTAGCAAGGAAATGTTATTCCCAAGGCTGTTAATGTAAACAATGTGGCCCGTTCTTTGGTTTTACTGTTGGAATTTTTATTCTCGTAATGTAATTCAAACACTTAAATGTACTTTAATTGTACAGTAAATTTATTTTAACGGGAGCAGTTTCTTGATTAAAGTGTAAATCAACATAGTCAACAAGAAAATTTTCATGGTTGGAAAACAAAGACAACAAAAGTTCTTAAATTAATATTTGTGACTAACTGTATCGTACAGCTTCCAGCAGCAATTAGTACTTGTCTCAAACCACAATCCTATTCTTGTTCCTGGGGTTTCGGCTGGTGACTCGACGAATGGGGTCCAAGGTTGTATTCAGCTGTAGATGGCTCTTGAGATGGTCACACTAAGTCTCTTCCTTCCTTCCTTTGGTCGACAAATTGGACTCGTTCTTAACTAATGTGCTGAATGTCTTGAAGTTGTAGTTATTCGTCTAAAAAGAACCACTAATCTTAATGTTCTAGTTGTATTTCATTTAGTTCACTTGTAGGATATAGTTTATATTGTCTCTTTTCATGAACTATAATATTGGAGAATATTCAGGTCGTCTTACAAATTCATGCGATGATTAAAATGTTCTATATCTTATTACAATCCTTGAAATAGAGTATTAAAATTCTTCATGAATTATCATGGAATTCTTCAGTAGAGTCTTGTAGAATATTTATTAAATAGTACGTTTATCATAATTAATTACAATCTTCGAAATATATTTCTAATCTACAGGATGGTTTCTTAGACTGAGTTAGTTCTAGAACCTTTCTTGTTCATTTCACGTCAAACATAAGCTATCAAAAATTAGTTCCTTGCACAAACTGTTTTCTTTACAATAAAAAATAAATATGTATAATTTTTGCACCACTTCCTATTCAATTATATATTTAATAAACAATATATTTAACTATCCAAAAACAAAACTAAACACTTGACAGCCAACAAACATTAATACAATTTTACATATATCATAAAGTACACATAGATTAAAGTTGTTTGCTCTGAATTTCCCGGCACTCTTTTTTGTGTGAGAGAAAGTCGGAAAATTCATGCAGATTAAAAGTTCTTGACATTTTGCATTCATATTTGTGCTGCATATGCTAGATGCAACTTGCAGTAGAGTGCTGGGGTTGTCATCACTCGCACTGGCTAGGGGAACCACTGTCCCTTAGTGTTTGTCATGTTCATGGACAGAGCTCAAAATGCAGGTTATCTAAATAAGTTTAAGCAACCTAAAAATAATTTATCAATTTAAAATTCATTTCAGTGTTGTTTGAAGTTCAGTCTGATAACTTGAAATGTGTCAAGAATGGCCTCCATATTTGTTTTAAGTGTTTCAATTTATTTAGATGTTGGAACTTCTTTTGTCTTAATTTACTCATTGATTACATGCCAGTTAATGTTTAGTTACAACTAACCTGCATTGAGAAAATTAATATGTTTCCACCAAGATTTATTTAGTTCGGAACTAAATCAGACAATCAGACATTATAAAGGTGGCCTTAAATGATAAAAGGTGTCATAGATTTTTGTTCTTATAACTTGACCATTGACACAGTTTTTGCAGTTTGGATTGTTTTCTCTCAGTGTGTATTTATTATTTATATTTTTTTGATTTGGCATTTCACTCATTACCAAATTATTTTCTCATTTACGTTTATCCTGTGTTTTCTGGTTGTAGGTCAGAGGGATAAACGGAGCGGATTCAACGCCAAAGATATCACGGTGAGTGTGTTCTCTGCAATCTGTGAACAATCTAGTTTAATCCAAATATAATTAATAAAATGATTGCACATAAAACTTTTGTTGTATTTTATACAGCTTGAAGAAATGTTAACATCAAGATCAGTCCAGAAATTTGAATTCTCAGTGAATTAGCCATTATAGTTTTCGAAGAGCATAACAAATCTGAGTTTTGCATAAATTAATGCTTGACCATTTTCTGCCAGTTTTAACAGAGCATTAACTTCTAACTAAAATAATTTTTTTAGTAAAGTACTTTCATTTTTATGTTTCCTACTTCTGGTGATAGTTATGCAGTGCCTATAATTAAAAATAATTTATATTTAAAAAAACTTAAAAACCATGCATTTTTGTTGCATGACCTGAAAAGTAAAAGGTAATCTTTAAATTTAATTAATATGTTCTACAGCGATAGAATGAAATACAGCTCTGTATAATGTAATTTTTTAAATACGTTTAAAATAAGAATCAAGTAATAAACAATAATAATAAAAATAAGTGTGGTGAGCTTGATATAAGTTGTCTTAAATTTTCTACCACTGATGGCTATTCTTTAAGACAGTATGAAAATGAAAGAATATAGCAGCACCCCACACATTTTTTTTATCATTTAAATTAATATTGTTTTAATTATAATTTGATTCTTGTTTTAAGGTTATTAAAAAAAATTACGCTGTCCAGAGTTGCAGTTCATTTTATTGCTGTAGAAAAAATTACCTAAATTGAAAGATTAATTTTTACCACTTAGTTCATTTAACAAAAAAGTGTGGTTTTATAGTTTTTTTATAAATATAATTATGTCTTTTACTTTTAAGTTTATATTGAAATTATGTTTTTATAAATTCATCGAAAAGCACCGCAAAATCAATTTTTAAAAGTCCTGAAAATTTTGGGGTCATTTGACCCTCCCCTCCCACCCGAGGCCCCACATGAAGGGGTCCGATGGTCCCCAAAGACCTCAGGATTACATCAAAATCAACCTACTTCAATTTTCCGACTTTGAATAAATCTGGGGCAAATAATCTTCCCTGTTGGTGGTGGGGGGCAATTTTTACACCATGACCCTGTCTCTTAGATAGTAAACACTCCAAATTGAAAGAGAATCTATTGTTGAAATTTCCAAAATTTCGGTGGTTGATTTAGGGAGGTAGTCGACCCCCAGACAAATTTCCCACTACGCCCCAGCCTCATGGATACACAAAAAGCATGGTTATTGCACTTAGTTCAAAAATTGTGGTTTTTTGACCCTATGACCCTTCTTCCGTCTCTCTACGGGTTATAATCATGAAATTTTTGTATTTTCGTTTCAATAACATATACTTGCAAAGTTTCAAATCATTACGATAATTATAAATAGGTTAAAATAGACTTCCAAGATTTGATTACATAGTTTGTTACAAGTGAAGTTAATAAAAGCACGTTAAAAAAAATCAATTATAGAAGTTCAACCATTCATTTTTTACTCTTGTGGGGAGGAATTGGTTAAATTTGTAGTTGTCATTGTAGGTTACAAATGTTAAAGTTATATCAGGTAGATTAATGAATGCTGTGAGTCACTGCCTTCAAGATGCCATGCCTTAAACTTATTATTTATTGCTTGTTTGTTTTTTCATTATCATAGGAGATGAATATTTTAATTTCAGTATTTGGCACAAAAATTCCTATTGTTTGATTGTTTGTGTTAACTGCATTTAAAGTTAATTCCTGTTTGCAAAATTGTGCTAACACCCGAGTAAAGTAATATAGTGATATAACATAGTCACAGCATTATTTAACGTACCTCATCTAACCTGTAAAGGATGGAATTGAGATATGGTTAGGACGTTAGGAGCGTGAAGGTCGGGTTTGTAAACTTGTCGTAGCTTCAGAAGCACTTTACAGCATCTTAAAATGTTAAACAAATCTGGCCTCAAAATCTTCTCGGATTGAATCATTTTTATTTTAGTGGCAGCAAGAATTATAATAATTTTACATTCACATAGTTTGTATGAGAAGAATGTGGTAGTAGTAAACATGCAATGATGCAATGCTTTGTACTCTGCAACACCGTGAAGCTACACGCGGTAATATAAAAGATGCTCATGGGCGGATTCTTATTGGTCGCCTAAAGGAGAAACAGATTTGCTACAACATAGAAACAAAATTTTTGGGCCAACTACTTGCCACAAGAGACATGGTCGTCTCAAAAAAGAGTGGTGAAATGATATACTGAAAATTTTTGTTTATGTCTGGAAGCAGTGTATTTCAAATTTAATTAGGACCCCAGATCTGGGGAACTAGAGGTCAGGCAGGTCAGCCTGCGCCATCTGCATGTCTTAAACACCATTTTGTTGTATTTGTTTGCAGTAAGTTTATTTTAAATCGAAAACAAAATTTTGGTTTGACCCAAATATATATAAAACTCTCACTTAAATTTTAAAGTAGTGTATACAAATGTTATTAATACACATTACTGTTATCATCTATTTTTTATTGTGTGTGCAGGCGAGTAGTGGCGCGGAGGAGCAGTGGGAGGACGAACCAGCGGTACATGTGCAGGTCAAAACACTTGCACCTGCTCTCTACGGCGACCTGACTCCGCCTTCGGTCACCCTCGGCCAATCCAGCAACGTCGAGCTGGTGTTCATCGACAGCCCACACGACTTCTATGTTCAGGTGCGTGCTGTGTCTCACCCACTGGCTAGAGAATGTTGTGTAGTGTGGGGATTGTATTTACATTTAAGGTCTAGCAAATAACGCAGGAGAAGAAGATTAAAAAAAATTGTGAATGCTAGACTAAACTTAATTTAGCATTCATGTGATTTTTCAGGAAGTACGTAGGTAGGTTATTTAGCTGTACGAACCGTGTTGGTGCGACAGGTGATGCCTGACTGTGAGCCGCTTGCTGCCCTCATGACGCGCATCGACGAGGTGTACGGTGGGGACACGGGCTCCCCGGTCGCTGCCCCCCAAGCCGGCACCACTTGCATCGCCAAGTACTCGGAGGACCAGCAGTGGTACCGTGCCGTGGTGCAGAGCGTGTCGGGTGACTCGGCTCACGTTCTCTTCCCGGACTTTGGCAACCACGAGGACGTGCCCGCTCACGAGCTGCGGGAGATGACCGCGGAGTTCAGACAGCTGCCGGTGCAGGGCGTGCGGTGCTCCCTGGCGGGGGCAGCGCCGCGTGGCCCCGCCTGGACGGACGACGAGATAGCCTCCTTTACCGCCGCCACCGAGCTCAAGCAGCTGGAAGCTACTTTTGTGCGCGAGCAGGCCGGCTGCTTCGAGGTTTTGCTGAAGGACGTGGAGGCAGGGAAAGTCATCAACGAGGCGTACGGCTCCGCCAAGACTCCCATGCAGGACTGGGCGGGACCACAGGACCCTTTCCCGGGGGTGGAGGTGGCTGCCGGGACGAATGTGGATGTGGTCATCACTTGGTTCGTGAACCCGCAGGAGTTCTACTGCCAGCTGGCAGCCTCCGAGGAGCCACTCAAGGCCATGATGAAGGAGCTCCAGGCGCACGCGGGGGGGTCGGGAGCAGTGGCCGCGGAGGCGGGTCGGCCCGTGGCGGTGCGCTTCAAGGCGGACGGCGTGTTGTATCGTGCGCGTGTGGAGACCATCTCGCAGGGGCGCTGCGTCGTGCAGTACGTGGACTACGGCAACCGGGAGGAAGTGGGGGAGGGGGAGTTGCTGGGTCTGGAGCGCAGGTTCCTGGTGCCGCCGCGCCAGGCGCTGCCGTGCTCGTTGCGCGGTGTTCAGCCTGCTGACGGTGGGCAGTGGCCCCTGGGGCAGTCCCCCTTGGACTGCTGCTTCGATGCAGCCGTGCTTCAGTGCACGTTCCACGGGGAGGAGCACGGCACCCACCTGGTGAGCCTGCAGCGTGCGGGCCAGGATGTGGCTCTCCAACTGGTGTCGGAGGGCTTCGCACAGCCGGCAGCAGAGCCCATTCCGCCTGAACTCTTTGCAGGTATCTGCTACAATAGTGCCTTAGCTGACTTGAGGCTGTGCCAGTATTTGGTAGTGCAATAAGTATCGGAACATTCAAAATACTATTATCTGCTGTGAATAAGAAATTCTCTTATTGAAAATCAAATATAAATTTTAATCTTCAAGTGCCTTACAAATATTCATCAGATTGCTACGAATTTACTGTATTAGTTTTGGGCTACAAAATTTTATTTTCTAAAGAATATTTCCTGCTCAGGGTGGTGGGTGTAGGTTTTGAAAGCGTAAGAGCCCTTCCATTATCTCATAAATAAAACTATCACTTTTATTAAATGACAAATAAATTCAGCTTCTCTGAAAATATTTAGTTGTATTAGTTGAATAAGAGTGGAATTACTTTAGTTTTACTTAGTTATTGCGTTACATAACTTCACTTGTCCTTTGTTTGGGATTCATGTCTTTTTCATTAAAGAAATTAATTTCTTGCCAAAAAAATTTCCTATTATTAGAGCCACGATTATATGGTAATGCGCAATAAAACGAAATAACACCGAAAACCGCTTGAAAACACGAAATAAAACGAAATTGTGCGAAATCCGCGATATGTCACGAAAGTTTGTCTATCCTGATTATTTATGTTTTTTTTTTCCATTCTGTAAGGACAATTCACTATCTTCAGCACAATCAAATATTTCTTACAGTAACTAGCAGCCATATATATTATATGCGACGGTGATTCATTATAGATTTTAAAATGAAGTCTTGGAATTAACGTAATATCTTCTTTAAATGGTAATCTTGTGTATCATAATAATTTAAGATGTTAAGTATGATACAATGGCCGCCGTTCACTTTCTGTAAATACAAAAATAACAAACGTCCAAAATATGTTTTTCTAAGATTACGTTTTTAATAATTAAAATATTACACACTAAAGCTCATTGCTTTTACTGTTTATTTAAAATAAAGTACGTAGGCTACGAAAATAAAATTAACCCTGCTTAACGTAACGATTGTAAATAATAAATAGTACATGTTTATGTCGGTATTAATTTTCACGTACGTATGTTGGTATTCGGTATGCGTTTGTATTCACATCTATTCTCCATTGTTTTGATTAGTGGTGCACCGATGCGGATACCGATGAATCGTAATCGGCGATTATGGGTACTTACCGATTAATCGTAATCTGCGATTATCTTAACGATTACTTTGCCGATTATTTACGTCCCGGCGTAATTAAGTAGGTTTTTACCGTGTAATATTTTGTTACACATTTTAGGACGAAATACGGTAATATTTGTATATATTACAAAATTCATCTAACTGCATCATATCATAATTACAGATATTTCGTTAAGTTTAATAAATCTCATTGCCTCAAATAATAAAAAATGCATTTTTCCTACACGTTTATTTACGTTTCGTCTTTTGTTTAGTGGCCTTGTACATTACGTATAGCCAGAGAAGTAAAATAGATGGCACGCAATCAAAATACCACAAACAGTTGCAGTGGATTCTATGACAATCGATCTTTTCGAGTCGTAGTAGCGGTTCAAAATCGTGGTCCCGATACCTTCTAGTTTTTATCACTGCGTTTTACAAACTCGTTATGGGCGTCTTTGGTAACATTATCCGTTTTGTTATTTGTATGTGACGTGAAAAGTGAACAAGTATTTATAATTTTATATATGTATTCAGTCAACATAAATAAAATCACATGTGCTAGAATTGGTTTTTAGTCATTTTTATATAATTATAGTGAGATGGCGAGTAGGGAGAAAAAAAAGTGAAGTGAACAAAATAAAGCAACATGTTTACATTGTTAAACGGTAATTTTTTGATGCAACCTTATGTGATAGTCGATAATAATGCTAGTTTTCCGCATTAAAAACTTACCCATTGGAAATTACAATTATTAGACTGTAGTTCAAGTTGTTTACAATAACAAATATTTAAATAGAAGTTAATTTAATTTCCCTTTCAATGACTTAATAGTGTATTTTATATATTTTTATACTGTTATTATAACTGTATTCTCAATTTTACCTAATCTTGTTATTAAATTCACATGGGAATAAAAAATTTTGTGTGCATTATTACACTTAAAAAAATTTCTTCATTATAATCGGTAACTGAATCGGTATCTGCCGATTATTGCTCTCATAATCGGTAATCGAATCGGTAATCGGTAAAGTCATATCGGTGCACCACTAGTTTTGATCTTTCCAGCACGGCAAGTTTTTGTGTATTGAGAGGTTAAATTCTTCCTATGTGATTAAAAATTTTTTGATAATGCCTAAAACTAAGGTTTCTGCCAGTGACCGATCAAAAGAATTTTCCAGTGAAGGATTTTATATCAGTGATAAAATTTTAATGTGCAAATTCTGTAACTGCAGGCTAGACTACGAGAGACGCGATACGCTTGTGAAACATGTCGCGAGTGAGAAACATAAGCGTTTGAGGCAAAACTCATCTGTTAAACGACATCCTTGTCTAAGAGTCTTTAATGCCATTAATTTGCTGTTCAACCCAAGAAATGTGAGTAGGGTTAGCATAGAAGATGCAAACCTACAGAAGTCTCTGCATAACTTGCCTTCTGTTTTCCATCTTCCCATTGATACATTCATACATGGCTATGTTGCTTTCAAAAAAATAATTGAGGATGAACTTTCATTGCCAGAAACAAGCCAAATTGATGTTGCAAAGGTACTTTGCTCCCTTAAAGGGGACTACAGTGAATTTGCTCAAGCCAGTTTAAGGGCAATCTGGTTCCCAACATCAAATGTTGATGCAGAACGTTCATTTTTCAGGTACTCACTGGTAGTTAGTGACAGAAGACAACGTCTCACTCCAGAAAATGCGGAAAATTTAACTATGATAGCATTTCAATAAAACCGTCTTAATAGTAACTTTGGAAGTGCTTAATTGTGTAATTTTGTAGTGTATGTGATTGTAATTAAGTCGTGAAATTTTTAGTAGTTATTTAAAAGTTTAAATTTATGAATTTGCAAATGAACTTAATTATCTATGAATTTGCAAATGAACTTAATTCTAATTAGATCATGAGGTTTTAGTGTTTATTAATATTTGTTTTAATAAATTTGCATGTCGTACAGAAAAGCAAAAAAATTTTGCCGTGGGTATTTTGAGCAAAAAAATAAAACCATATAACATCGAAATCTTTATTTCTTTACACCGAAATTTGCCTTAAAATAACACCACAAAATCTTGACTCTACCTATTATGCCCAATATGTTGTCTTGTCACTCTAATTTCAAAACTTGCTACTCAAACATTTCCTGGTTGCTAGTAATAGTCAGAGACAGTAGCACAGAAATGGTAATGCCTATTAAAATTTGCCATAGGTAACATAAGCACCACAGATAATTCCGCGGAAGGAATTAGTCAAAAAATTTAATCAGCACAGACAAATGCAGTAGGGCTGATCATTATCTGATTTGAGCTGTTTTCTGTGTGTTTGCATGGTCATCTTTGTAATTTTGATCTTATTTTGTTAGTATCGAGATTTCTTATAACATACAGTTTAACCAGCAATGTTGTATGTATTCAAAATAACATTTGAATCATCAATTTTTATCTTTTAACTATCTGAAAAAATGTCCTATTTCAGAGAGTAGAAATTTTCCTGTATTCACTGTCATGAGACATAGCTTACTGCTTTATTTCACGCACAAGAAACAATCATTCAGTGAATGAGGATGTACAAGCTTACCTCTTCATTGAGTAAGCCACATTCAGAATCAAAACACTACCATTTTCCTGACAACTGCTCTTATTATTGTGAGAAATTACAGCAGAAAATTTTTATTATCACTGAAATAGATCTCCTATATTAATAGTGCTTGCCAGTTCTTGGTGCTGACACGGGGGGCGTGTGTGTACCTTCAGCAACCAGTATCCTTGTCTGTATATGTCATGCCAACCGCTAAAGCCTTCGGCATTTGGTGGGCATATGACAATTACATATAAATACAATAAAATAGATAAAATAACATCATTATTTTGTAACTCAGAAATGTGGTTAGCACCTACTTAGGAATGCTGTGCCCAATCCATATTATGTAAACCATGGGTGTCATGAAATTTTAAAATTTAATTTTATATTGTTTAGTCCAAATGTTGTTAAACTTTTAATGTTTTTAGACATATATTCGTACTGTAAATTATTTTTAAAGGGAGCAATGTTTTGATTAAAATCGTAATTAGCAGGTACACTTACCTGATTGGAAAATAAATTATTTTAATTAACATACTGTCTTATGAGAAAAACATATTTGATTAGTGCTCTGTTTTCCTGGAATGAATTAGAGCAGGGCTGCCACCACTTTGAAAACAATATCCTTGATTGAAATGTGAAATATCCTGTAATATCCTTGTTTTGAATATAAAATATCTAGAGCTGGGCGGGATCCCGATTTTTCGGGAAATTTCGGGAATGAATTTTTCCCGAAATTATTCAGGAAAGTAATATTTCCCGAAAATGTATATTGATAATTTTTCTGATAAAATCACTGCGTAACCTATCTTTAGGTGTCTTCATAACGGAACATAAGTTTTCTGTGATTACAGTAGAACCTCATTTTTACGTACCTGAGATATACGAATTTGCGTAATTAACGTATTTTTTTACTGGCACCGTCATTTTCCCTATAGTTTTAATGCATTATTTTCCCGTTTAATGCAAAGCATTTCCCGCAATTAATGTTGCATTAGCGCTCCATTTTATAGCTAACCGTGACACAAGTTTTGACGGAACAATAAAAGTAAAGCGAATTGTGTAAACTGTATTTAGTTTACTTTACTACGTGCTTTTGTGGCCACGGCAATTTCTCAGCTTCGTTTGCCATTCTAAACATTATTTTTGTGCCACTTGCCAAGGTGTACCATACGGCCATGAGTAAAACGTTTGGTGATGTGAACGTTCAAAGTCTTGTAAATATGGCGTCTTCGTGCATGTTCGGTGATGTTAGTTTTAACGAATAAGAAATATTGCGGAAAGACGTTGGCGACACTGATGTATATTACATCGAAATGTATTTGAACGATCATAATTTTGGTGTTTAGGACAAACGACGGTGAAAGCAAAGATAGGCGTTGAGAGAAACTGTGGTGAAATGTTATTTCTAAATATTTACATATCGTAAAGTTTGTCACCGATGCTGTTCCACACACAAAGCCGAGCGCCAGAGATTCAGGTTCCTTTCTCTACAGAACAAGATATTCAATGTACGGTATTATACTCCGGTTTTAAACGCATTGTGATATTATCTGTGTTGGCGAGTATTTTAGTGTGAAGTTTTTTACATAAGGTGTGTGTGTTTACGTATGTGAATTTCATCATGGAAAGTCGCCACACCAAATTAAAAACTCCTATCAGGTCTTTTTACCAAAAAATGCCAGATAATGTGTCTGCACAGTGTAAACAATGCAAAAAAGTTTTAAAAACCAATTTTGGTAGCACATCTGGGTTGCTTCGACATCTGATGCAACATCCAAATTTGAAAAAAGAACTTGAACAGATAGAAGCAACACGGAAAGGCGGAAATATTGGGGAAAAAACTTTAGAACCAACAAAGAAGCAACTTCGCTTAGACGAAGCTTACAAATGGCCTTCAACACATGAAAGGGCCATTTCACTGACGAACTGTATTGGGGAATGGATAGCTGATGCTATGTTGCCATACAGTACAGTGGAAAATCATAAATTTCAAAAAGTCCTTAAAATAGCTCAACCACTTTATTCAGTGCCATCTCGTAACACTTTTTCAAGAAGAGTAATACCTGAACTGTACAACAAAACAAAGGCAAAAATGTCTCAACATATTGCCAATGCAATAAGTTTATCCAAAATTGCTTCTTTATCATTCACTTGTGATTTGTGGACATCTGCTAGCAACGAAGCATTCATGTCGCTGACATGTCATTTTATTGAAGATTTCGACATGAAGAAGTACTGTTTAGGGTGTTACAGCTTTCCTGGGGGACACACTGGTGAAGCAATTAGTGAGAAACTGGTAGAGTGCTTCAATGAATGGGACTTAGAAAATGCAGGGGACAAAGTGGACATGTACATTGTGAGTGATAATGGACGAAATCTTAAGTTGGGACTTTCACTATGCAAACTTAAGTTTACGCAGCTGCAGTGCTTTGCACATACACTGCAGCTTGTATTGCAAGATGCTGTTAAAGTAACATGTGAGATCAAAGAGGTACTGAAAAAGTCACGTTCGATTGTTGTACGATACAAACACAGTGCGCGAGCAACTGAACAGTTGCATCGAATTCAAGAAGAACTAGATCTGCCAGTACTAAACTTGATTCAAGACTGTCAGACAAGATGGAATTCAGAGTTTTTAATGCTGAAGAGATTGTTTGACAACAAGATACCTCTTTCTCGTCACTTACCAACAATGAACATGGACAATCTGCAGTTGAGTGAATGGAACCTTATTGACTCTTACATTAATATATTGCAACCATTGTATGATGTTACAACCCAACTTTGTGGTGAACGTTCACCATCAGCATCAATGGTCATTCCGGTCATTTTTTCTCTAAAAAATTGTCTGAAGGCCTACATGAACACCAATGCAAAGGGATGGGAGTTTGCAAATGAGGTACTTCTGGCTCTCCAAGCACGATTTCCATGCTACGATCGAAAAGAGCCATACTATACTGCAATGTTAGTAGACCCGAGGTTTAAGGCTGTTGTAATTCCAACGGAAGAAAAACTTTTGGCACGTAACCACCTGGATAAAAAAGTAAAAGAAATCACACAGGCAACGGCACAACCAGGTATTGTTTAATTTATTTGTAGGCCTAATTATTTTATTTATACAAAAGCCACTATAGCATTGTGTAAGAATGTGGTGTTTCTTTTTCTTTCAGTAACAACTGCAGGTACCAGTGAGTTGGCACAGAGTTCTACTTCTCTCTGGAGTGTTTTTGACGAACTTGCTGAGAGCGAATCAAGTAACCAGATCATGTCATCAGAAACTGATTGCTATTTCAGTATGCCTGTTATACAAAGAAGTGATGATCCCCTAAAGTGGTGGAGAGAAAAAGGAAAAGATGCGTTCCCTAACGTGTGTAAAGTTGCAATGCAGTATTTAGGCATCCCTGCAACAGAAACAGCAAGTGAACGTGTGTTTTCTTCTGCTGGGAACATTGTATCCCCCAAGCGTATGTCCCTTTCCTCAGAACATACAGAGGAACTAGTGTTCATACACGAAAATGGAGGCATTTCATAGTATTGTTTATTTTTTCAAAATTTTTGTTTTAATACTATGGCTTTTAAAAGTTAAAATGATATGGTTTTGATAGCCCATTTTTGAAATAAATAAATTTGCTTGGATACATATTGCACTTTTAAATAATTCCCGTTCCCGTCCCGTTTCCCGAGGGAAATCATAGTTTCCCGCCCGAATTTTTCCCGAACCAAAATTACCTATCCCGTACAGCCCTAAAAATATCCTGTAAAATCCTGTACGTTAAAAAATACAAAAAAATATGCAATTTTTATGAAAATTACTTGATCATAATGTACGTAACTATACTTCAATCAAAACAATTAAATTTTTAACACTTTATACAAGTATTTAAACACACACGTGTAGCCTACACTTCACCACTGGCAGTATTTAACAGGGACTGGAAGTAACGCGCTACTAGTAACGACGTTATTTGTAACAGTTACTTTTTATGGTAACGATTGTGGTAACGCAATATATTAAGTTTTCAGTAACTGTAACTGAATTACATTTTTCTGCCTTAAAGTAACGATAACTGTCGTTACTTCTTGCGTTACATTTTTTAAATGTATTTCTTATTGAATGAACAACGATTTGTTGATTTTTTTCAATCCCAAAATGAATAAACATATATCTTTACTTAACACAATATGTTTTATTAGCTTTTAATTATAACAATATTACGTATCACATATTTAGTTTTTCACAAAGTAACTGTTAAAGTAACTTATAGTTACTTTTCTCAGAACTGTAACTGGTTTATTTTCAGTAGTGTAACTTGTAGTTGTAACAGGGTTACATTTCCAATGGAGTATTTGTAACTGTAACTGAGTTACTTTTTAAAAGTAACTTTCCGGTCCCTGGTATTTAAATATCACTTTTTCAGATGTTTTTCCCTATTCCTCATTTCTTCTGTTGGCTGGAATTCTGCCATATTCTTTCTAGAAGAGATATGCAACAAAGCATTTAGCATTGGCGATTCAAGACATGATCTGTGCGCTGTCTTGATAAGGTTGAGCTTACTAAATATCTTTTCCACCCCTGCATTGCTGTGTGGAAGAATAAGCATTGTCTTTGCAAGTTTACAAAGCAGTGGAAAACATGTTTTCCCATTAATTTCATACTGTGACACTTTAAGCTAGGCCTGCCACCAAATTCGGTTCCTAAATCCTCTTTAGAGCATTTAAAAATCCTGTAAAATTTATAGCCATAATTGACACAACTTATTTTTCGCTGTAACTTATAATATACATTGCATTTCAAAACATAATTTTAAAAAAAATCAAATGAATGTAAAAAAATTTTAAGATTTGCCACTTACATTACAAAACTAATAGTTGGTATCACAATAAAATGAAAAATAATTTAAAAATTTATCTTTAGTATAGGCTTTGGTGCTTTTCTTATTTACAAACTATAAATACATCCATATAACTGAAGTTATTTCACATCATTACCTAACTAGCTACTTTTTCATGTTCTGTGCTCTTTCCCGCATCTCGTCAGTGGGCTTGAAAGCCAGACCTGCAGATGTTCTCATTCTGCAATGCAACAGCGCATTTAACATTGGTGATTCCATTGACAATCTGTAAACAGTTTTAACCAACTTGAGATTGCTGAAAACCTCCACAGCAGTTTTTCTCCAGTAGCAGCTCCACTCAAGCCATTACTTTGTACAGATGAGTTTCAACAATCTCAGATGGAAAGAACCTTGCTAACATTACAACCTGCCTAGTGACTGAAACATCAGTTGATTCATCAATCATCTGTGTGAAAAATTGTGTTTTCATTACATAGGTAACATAATCTGCAACTGATGTACCCAAATATAGAATAATTATCTGGCTAGTTTTAGTGCGAGAACAATGAAAGTTTCTTGCGATTTCACTATCTGGAAACATTTGCGGGACAAGTTTCATGAAATTATCACAGAGTTTCATAGATAAATTGTTTTCACAAACGAAGTTCGCCCATAACAGTTCCGCATCAATTATTTTGTTTGGTTTGGTTACAAAACTCGTCAAAGAACAACTCTGATCAGCAGCTCGTTGGTTTTTCGCATGAACGTACGTCTTCAAGCCGCCCTTTGTCACGTTCAGTTCTGAGTTGCAAGTCGAACAAACGGCGGAAAATTCCGTTTTGCTACGCCTCAACAATTTCAATTCTTGCTCCCATTCTTTATGATAACGCTGTTTATAAAGTGACCTGTCCGGCGAAGCCTTTAGTTTTTTCTCCATCACAATTAGCTAAGACCAAAACTACTACTTAAATCACGTAAGGAGTTTGTAAACAAATGCCGCACCTAAAACATCGTAACGGCAAAAAAATACCAATGTTTACCGACGCCATGACACTTCTTAGCGTTTAACACAACAAACAAAAAACATTTCCCTCGAAACCATAGATATTGTACTTCATGAAATGCTATTAGGGAGTAAATGTTTTTGGTTTGTGGTTAAACGATTGGAAGTTCCATGGCGCTACGCGTAATGTGAGTGTTTGCTTTACTGTTGGATGCTTGTATGGTTTGATAACTTCAAATAGGTAGTTGAATGTAAATATTTACACGAACGAAATTCAAAAATGAAAATATCGGCGAAGCGTCGTAAATATCCGTGAATGTCGCCGTTTATCCGTTAGTCCGTTTTCAGGGTGTCTACTAGGTCACGAAAGTCACGAAAAAGTCACGAATGTTGTAAAAGATCACGAAAGTCCCGAAAAAGTCACCATTTTTAAGTATATTTTAGTAAGTCACGAAAAAATTAATTACAAGGCTAATGTGTATTTCTTGTGCACTGATCTTGTATATACCATATTTTTTGTGCTTTTGGCATTCTGCATTTTCAGGAAAATCATTGCTTAAGATGTTCCCACACAATACATTTTCCCGTGTTTATCTAGGCCAGTCCCGCCATTTTCGCCATAAGACGTTTACTTTAAATTCCCGTTCAGAATGTTGCTTACAGCTTCTATTCTCCTACGTGCAACGTCATAATTTTCACATAGAATGCAGAGACAATTTTAATAATAGCGAGTTGCTCTTCTTTATTAAAAAAAAAAAAGTCCATTCAAATGCTGTGAAAACGTAATTTATTCAATTCTCGTACCTTACATGCTTAAAAAAAGGATGGTATTCGTTCCGTGGCGGTCACGACATAGTCAGTTTCATTCTTACTCTACAGATCGCACAACGATCGCACATAATCGATTGCAGCTGTCAAGGCGTCAATGCGCGCGACCCGCGTCCATATCGATAAGTTGTTGGCCAAATGGCGAGCGCGAGCGTTCATAATCGAACTATCAGCGTTCAGTTCGATTGTTTACTGCTTGCTTGTGTGTACGAAATGTAAATTGGCTAGGATAAAAGAAAGCCAAAAATTTGTGCACAAAATGTGTGATGTATTTTCGTGTTTTCGTTTTGTTAACTACTGTGTTTACAAATTACAAAACAACAAAATCCCTAAATTACCGCCCTATTTTATTTTCCAACGGAAATCATTGTCGAAGAGGTTAAAGTGCTACGGAATGGAATTGTAATATTTTCTATGATATAATGTGCTGAAAATGTTTGCCAACAAATGTTAACGTGTTTTAACGCTTAAAGTGCGACGAAAAATTGGCATGCGGGAAAACAGATATAATTAATTTTATTCAATTAAGTTTCAAACTAACCTTCATTTGTAGGCTTAACTCATGTCTTTTTTTTCAGCACTTAGGCCTGTATATTTTGATAAAGAAAAGTAAATGTTCAATATTTTATTTTTGATGTAAGGTATAGGCTACACTTAATTTTATAACATTTAAAAATTATACCATTTTGACAAGTTTCGTGGTCACACTTCAGTGGAAATTGTCATGAAAAAGTCAAGAAAAAGTCACTAATTTTTATTTTTGTAACTCAGTAGACACCCTGGTTTTAAGCTTCAAATATCCGTGAAAACGGATAAAATCCGTAAAAACGGCAGGCCTGAATTAGAGTGTTACTTAAGGGGCGGGTGTATTAAAATTTGCATATTTATACAACCATCCATTCTCAGTTGATGCTCTTGGTGATGATTGTCAGTTACAGTGACACGTGTGTTGTGGTAGGGTTGTCTGCTGTAATCCCAGTGTGCTTTGTTCGCAGTGAACCCACGGCTGCTCGTGGGGACGACTGTGAGGGCCAACGTGTGCTACGTGGAGAGCACATCCAGTTTCTTCGTGCACCTCGACTCTGCCAGCGTCGACCACATCCAGGCCCTGGTGTGGGCCCTTGTCGAAAAGGTCAGCTCCCACTATTCGCTACTGTCGAATAGCACAAACTAGGCTAAGGTCTGTTCTGTGTGCCCTTGAGCTATTTTTGTGCTTTAATTATAGCTGGGTGTAATAGAGAATTTTGGTTTGTGAGAAATCATTTACCTGTGGGATATGAGATGGAATCAGGAATCTTGCAAGGTTACTATTTCTAAAAATTCCTATACTTTTACAAACAAAAAATGGTGTTATTTTTAATGTGTACGCCCAAATATAGTGATTATAAATTGATAGAGGCAGATGTTTATGGTTCGTCCAGTGAGCTGGTGACTGTCTTTAAGTAATGTTGATAATTTATTTATTAATTTGTTTATTGTAACATGTCAACCGACAGACATTAGTCTTTTAGGGTGGGCACAACACAGACATTTACAAGGTTATCACTGCCAATGTGTGGACTCCCACCCACCGTCAGCACTATAGCAGGCTGGGCAGTTGCACATGGCCAACGCATGAGGATGAGAGTGCCACACATCAGCAGTGATAACAATAAATACAATCAAACTCAATACAACAAATACAGACAACACAAATGACAAGAAGTAACATGTGAGAAAAAAAAAATCAAATACAGTAAAACTCGCTTAAGATGTTCCCGCGTAACACGTTTTCCTGTTTATTAAGTTCAAAAAATTATTTCCTGGATCACTTTCATATATCCCTATGTTAATATTTCCCTTTCATAACGTTTGTCTTTATATATGCTTCCCACATATAACGTTCACCGTTTGTGGGAAAAAAATAAAATAATATCGTTTATCTTTAAGCTTTTGAACAACTTTTAAGGTAATTTAAAAAATTTACATATTTCCAAACGTTTAATACCGTATTGGTCCAAATATAAGGCGGCCATTTTTACATAAACGAGAGATGCGAAAATTGGAAGACGCCTTATTTTCGCACACAAGATGTCAGCACCGCTAATATTAGTTCCAAGCTGAAGGCTACAGTAGAAACATTGTTAAACAAAATGTTCACGATTTTTTATATTAACTAAAACATCGTTACCTCACACGGGGAAAACGATAAATCCACCCTATATTGCAGTAATTCACAATTATTTAAAGTTGAAAATTAAAATATGTGTTCTTGAGTAAAAATGTGAATGTTGAAGCATCTCAAAATGGCAACCTTTTATTACACAATTCATATTTGTACTTTGTGTACAATCGCGTGTTAACATTTACGGTAATTTAATTTCAGATTTTAAACGGAAATATTTGTACTAAAATATCACAGCTATTTTCAGAACGATTGTTTACGTCTACAAACAGAAAATGTTAAGAACATTTTGGATGTAATGTTTGGAAATTCACGGCTGCCAACTGTCTTTCCACAATATTTCTTTGTTGTAAAACGAACATTGCCGAACACGCACGAAGACTCCATATTTACAGGAATTTGGTACGTTGCTTCAAAAGCTATTTTAATAATTTCACATTAATCCACTCTTTATTTATGTTTTATTTTAATCCACTCTTTCAAACAACATAATTATCATAGATTATTCTTCAAAATTCATAGGACAGAGACTATGTCAGAGAGTAATATGGACAAATATTCGCGGTCACGTCACCGAAGTTATTCATGGCCGTATGCTTCACCATGGCAGCTAGCCACTTGTTTTGTTCCGGCAAGCTGCATTATTTGTTTGCTTTGTTATCTTTAACACACTACTGAATAGTAATACGTAGCTTAAGTGAAACGGAAAGTTAAATGCGGTATACATAAATGCAAAAAGGATATATCAACATAAAACGTATGTCTAATGAATTTTCACATTAATTTCTACCAAAATTATTTTTACATTTGTTTGGCCTCCTGAAACTGCAGGTCGCCTTATATTCGGGCCAATACCGTAGTTAATTTGAACAGAACAAGACCGTCGAAAAACCTGCGCCGCACGCCACACTTGATTCTATCTGTGCGACGCTTCGAGTGACGAATGAGAAACGCGCACTCTCTGACAGTCTCTTTCCTATGAATTTTAAAGAAAAATCTATGATAATTATGTTGTTTGAAAGGTTTTTACATAAATAAAGCATGGATTACTGTGAAATTATTAAAATAGCTTTTGAAGCAACGTACCAAATTCCTGTAAATATGGCGTCTTCGTGCGTGTTCGGCAATGTTTGTTTTACAACAAAGAAATATTGTGGAAAGACAGTTGGCAGCCATGAATTTCCAAACATTACATCCAAAATGTTCATAACATTTTCTGTTTGTAAACGTAACAATCGTTCTGAAAATAGCTGTGATATTTTAGTACAAATATTTCCGTTAAAAATCTGAAATTAAATTGCTGTAAATGTTAACACGCGATTGTACACAAAGTACAAATATGAATTGTGTAATAAAAGGTTGCAATTTTGAGAAGCTTCAACATTCACAATTTTACTCAAGAACAAATATTTTAATTTTCAACTTTAAACAATTGTGAATTATTGCAATATTGGGTGGATTTATCGTTTTCCCCGTATGAGCAGAGCCACGATTATATTGTAATGCGCGATAAAACGAAATAACACCAAAAACCACTTGAAAACACGAAATAAAACGAAATTGTGCGAAATCCGCGATATGTCACGAAAGTTTGTCTATCCTGATTATTTACGTTTTTTTTCCCCCATTCTGTAAGGACAATTCACATCTTCAGCACAATCAAATATTTCTTACAGTAACTAGCAGCCATATATATTATATGCGACGGTGATTCATTATAGATTTTAAAATGAAGTCTCGGAATTAACGTAATGTTTTCTTTAAACTGTAATCTTGTGTACCATAATAATTTAAGATGTTGATAACTATGATACAATGGCTGCCGTTCACTTTCTGTAAATATCAAAATAACAAACGTCCAAAATATGTTTTTCTACGATTACGTTTTTAATCATTAAAATATTACACTAAACCGCATTGCTTTTACTGTTTATTTAAAATAAAGTACGTAGGCTACGAAAATAAAATTAACCCTGCTTAACGTAACGATTGTAAATAATAAATAGTACATGTTTATGTTGGTATTAATTTTCACGTACGTATGTTGGTATTCGGTATGCGTTTGTATTCACATCTATTCTCCATTGTTTTGATCTTTCCAGCACGGCAAGTTTTTGCGTATTGAGAGGTTAAATTCTTCCTGTGTAATTAAATTTTTTTTTGATAATGCCTAAAACGAAGGTTTCTGCCAGTGACCGATCAAAAGAATTTTCCAGCGAAGGATTTTATATCAGTGATAAAATTTTAATGTGCAAATTCTGTAACTGCAGGCTAGACTACGAGAGACGCGATACGCTTGTGAAACATGTCGCGAGTGAGAAACATAAGCGTTTGAGGCAAAACTCATCTGTTAAACGACATCCTTGTCTAAGAGTCTTTAATGCCATTAATTTGCTGTTCAACCCAAGAAATGTGAATAGGGTTAGCATAGAAGATGCAAACCTACAGAAGTCTCTGCATAACTTGCCTTCTGTTTCCCATCTTCCCATTGATACATTCATACATGGCTATGTTGCTTTCAAAAAAATAATTGAGGATGAACTTTCATTGCCAGAAACAAGCCAAATTGATGTTGCAAAGGTACTTTGCTCCCTTAAAGGGGACTACAGTGAATTTGCTCAAGCCAGTTTAAGGGCAATCTGGTTCCCAACATCAAATGTTGATGCAGAACGTTCATTTTCCAGGTACTCACTGGTAGTTAGTGACAGAAGACAACGTCTCACTCCAGAAAATGCGGAAAATTTAACTATGATAGCATTTCAATAAAACTGTCTTAATAGTAACTTTGGAAGTGCTTAATTGTGTAATTTTGTAGTGTATGTGATTGTAATTAAGTCGTGAAATTTTTAGTAGTTATTTAAAAGTTTAAATTTATGAATTTGCAAATGAACTTAACTATCTATGAATTTGCAAATGAAATTACTTAATTGTAATTAGATAATGAGATTTTAGTGTTTATTAATATTTGTTTTAGTAAATTTGCATGTCGTAAGGAAAAGCAAGAAAATTTTGCCGTGGGTATTTTGAGCAAAAAAATAAAACCATATAACATCAAAATCTTTATTTCTTTACACCGAAATTTGTCTTAAAATAACACCACAAAATCTTGACTCTACGTATGAGGTAACAATGTTTTAGTTAATATAAAAAATCGTGAACATTTTGTTTAACAATGTTTCTACTGTAGCTTTCAGCTTGGAACTAATGTTAGTGGTGCTGACGTCTTGTGTGCGAAAATAAGGCGTCTTCCAATTTTCGCATCTCTCGTTTAAGTAAAAATGGCCGCCTTATATTCGGACTAATACGTTATTAAACGTCTGGAAATATGTAAATTTTTAAAATTACCCTTAAAAATGGTTCAAAAGCTTCAAGATAAACGATATTTTTTTTTATTTTTTCCCACAAATGCTGAACGTTATATGCGGGAAGCATATATAAAGACAAACGTTATGAAAGGGAAATATTAACATAGGGATATTTGGAAGTGAACAAGGGAATAATTTTTTGAACTTAATAAACGGGAAAACGTGTTACGTTGAACATCTTAAGCGAGTTTTACTGTACTTCATTCGAAAATAATCCTTTAGGGTTAAAATTAGGGATGGGAAAACAGATTCCCAATTTCATCGATACCTACCGATTCTACTTAAATAGTCGATAATCGAGAATCGATGATAAAAGTCAATTCCCGCATGTAGCAAAAAATCATTTCACAACATTGCAAATCTGTCAGATACAATTATTTAACGACTCTTTGAGTGGGGTTATGACTGACTAGACGCATATATAACAGTCATATTTCCCCAAATAAACAATATCTAAAACTTGGGTCGATGTTATACGCAAGTCAAAGTACAATAATTATTTATTAAAAAATTATCACTGCGTATTAGAAGGGGCCTGTTCTTTTCGCGATCGCGATTAAACGACGATAAACGCGAAATCACCGTATAATACAGTTTTTATCCGAAATCGCCACAACACATTGTTTTTCCATGAAACTTAGTATTAAAACGCGAAATCACAATGTTTTTACGGGAAATTTAAATACTGGGTAATAGATTTGTCTCGTCACTGGTAAACAAACACCGCAACTTGGCCGCCACTGAACATTAATCATAAATGCACTAAAGCAAACAAAAGCTTACACACGCTAACGTTATAATGTTCAACCCAAAAATATACTGTAAAAATACGCAAAACTACGGTGTTTATTTGGGGGTGCGGCGTTTGTCCTAAAATCGTTTGTCCTAAAGCGTTTATCCTAATTTCGTTTGTCCTAAAAATTAGGACAAACGACTTTAGGACAAACGACGTTAGGACAAACGACTAGGACAAACGACTTTAGGACAAACGAATTTTAGGACAAACGACAGAACAGCTTCAAACTATTTTTACTCTGAGTTTTAGGACAAACGACTTTAGGACAAACGACATTAGGACAAACGACTTTAGGACAAACGACTTTTAGGACAAACGATGGTTCCAGTATCGATAAATCCTTACTCTGAGTTTTAGGACAAACGACTTTAGGACAAACGACATTAGGACAAACGACTTTAGGACAAACAACATTAGGATAAACGACTTTAGGATAAACGACTTTAGGACAAACGACTTTAGGACAAACGACTTTAGGACAAACGACTTTTAGGACAAATGATTTTAGGACAAACGACATTATGAAAAACCAAGTTAGGACAAATGACTTTAGGACAAAAAACTTTGAGTCAAACTATTTTATTTAAAAACCACAGAGCATGTGAGAACTTTGAGTAAAAGAAAAAGTTTGAAAAAATAATGTTATATACTGGGGAAATACTTTACATTCTATGTAAAAAAAAATTAGCGTTTACGATCGTTACAATTTTTAGACATCTAGGAATAAACGACTACGGTTTCAACGACCTAAATCTGTTTTTTTTTTTTTTTTTTTTGCCATCTTGGATCCGCCATATTTAAATAGAGCGCCCCACTCATTATGATGAAATTTTCGTCATGACCGCCATATTGAATTTTTCTGTTCCACTGGAGGCCGCCATCTTGAATGCCGTCGACTTTGTTTCTGTTCTTTGTTCCTAGATAGCGCCAGCAACGCTCTTGATTTATTTTGTTCTTCTGGAGGCCGCCATCTTGGATACCGTTGACTTTGTTTCTGCTGTTTGTTCCTAGAGAGTGCCAGCCGAGCTCTTTATTTTATTTTTTTTTGTTCTTCTGGAGGTTACCATCTTGGATACCAAGGACTTTATTTCTGCTGTTTGTTCATAGAGAGCGCCAGCATCGCTCTGATTTATCACATAAGGTCGATGTTCCATTACCTACCATAGCTATAATGGTCCTTATAGACATATTAAATTTAAATTTTTTAACAAAATACATTGGAAGCGCTGTGATTCGAACCATTGCAGCTCTGATCTCTAGATTGGAAAACATACGCCTTTAACCGCATGGCCATCGAGACATTTACTTAACTGAGAATAAAGTAAGGTATACGTATATAAAAATAACATGCATATTCGGACTTGTAATTTTTTTAAATTTGAAGTAATAATAGCACCACTTGTTCGAGACAGAACCACCATCATGCATTAAGATGTAACTGTAACAATTATCGTTACGGTCACAATCTTGAATATCCGTAATTGTTTTGTTAGAAAATCGTGAAAAAATTTAAAAATCATTAAAAAATTAATCAATCGAATTAAATAATAAAAATCTTAAAAAACACTGTTGCACTTTTCGTTATGGTCGCTATCTTGAAAATACATAATTTTAATTCTAAAGATTCGGGAAAAAAAAATTACTTATTAGAATACTGATTAATTAGTTCGATTCCTGTCTTTGCTTCGAAACTATTAGAGCAAAAAAAAAAACAGATCCTTCCTCCACGAAGCCACCTACAGACTGATCTCCGCCACCAATAGCAAGGTATATATATCGTCGTCTGGTATGACGACATGTCCGCCATCTTGTCTTCATCCGCTGGGGACCACCATCTTGTTTTCGCCTGCTAGAGTGTGCTGATACCATGTTAGTATAATATTATGTTCACCATAACTTTGTCCTCAACTGTTGGCATTGAACTTTGACTTTGACCTTGAAATTTGACCTTGACAGTGAAATTTTACTTTGCCCTTGAAATATGATTTTACCTTGACGACCATCATGGATCCGCCATTTCTCGTTCATTACATGCTACCAGGAGCTACAATATGCTAGAGCTCATTTCCACCATCTTGTTTTCGTCTGCTGGAGGACACCGTCTTGTGCGTGTACTCGTCTTATAAAGTACATTACCATCATACTTGTCTAAGTTTTACCTGCTAGAGTGCAGTAATCATTTATTATTACTGAAGTGCCTGCCATCTTGAAATTTGGGCGCCATCTTGGAATCGTGTAATAATTTAGCTAGAAATTCTGGATAAAATTACAAAATTCATCAAAAAATTCACTCATTAAAGTAATGATTGATTATATCAATTCCTGTTCTTGGTTCGATCCTTGGATGATGAAAAAAAATAATTTTATGGAAAAAATAATTATTATAATAAATTATTATCAAAGTCCTAAAAGAGACTTAAAATCGTCTATTACCATCATCCTTTAAACCATTAAGACCGCCATTTTAGATATTTGTATTTATTGACTTATTAGTTCGGGAAAAATTCCAAAATTCACCGAAAAAATCACACATTATTTTACATATTGATTCGAAACTTTCTTCGATCTATGAACGAAGCTGAAAATAAATTTAATTTAAATACCAGAAAAATGTCAGTTTCGAGAAATAAACACCGCAAGTTCTTTTACAAACATAATATTTATTACATTATTTCTATCCTACCAAAGGATCACTTGCGAAAGCCAGCAATCTTATAAACATTTAACCCTGCATAGACGTAAAACGACTAATTCTTAGCTCCAACAGCTCCAACTGCTCCAAATGCTCTAACAGCTCCAGAGGCTCCAAATGCTCCAACAGCTTCAAATGCTACAAAGGCTCCAAATGCTCCAACAGCTCCAACAGCTCCAAATGCTTCAAATGCTCCAACAGCTCCAAATGCTCCAAATTCTCCAAATGCTCCAAATGCTACAAATGCTCCAAATGCTCCAACAGCTCCAAATGCTCCAACTGATTTCAATTATATTTTTTTTATCGAACTTGACATGATTACATGCATGACTTTATTAATATACATTTTGGATGTCAGTGGTGACTTTTTTACACCTTCTAGTTATAAATTTATTTAGATATGAGCTTTCGAGAAATGATAAAGTACATTTTTAAAAAATCTTAATTTTTCTTCAAGTACACTTGCAATTAATGGAAACCATTATTTTATGTAGCCAGCTTCCCTCAGTTCTTTAAGTATGAAGGATATTTCTTTGATGCTCGAATAGTTTCCTGCACTAAGCGAACCATGTAGAAGTCTTAGCCTGTCAACCAATATGTTAGGATCTTCCCATGAGGTATAATCAATCTCTCTGCTACGTTCATATTCCGTGTATGTTTATAATAAAAATGATTATCCCTGGTGTCTTCTGTTTCAACACCAACCACAAGGTCACTTTCGTCATCGACTAGTGATTATCACAAGATTGATTAGGATAATTTATTTTGTGCCGGAAATTAGGCATTTCGTCAAATTTTTTTTATTTTTCTATAATTTTAAATTTTTTTTTGAAAATCTAATTTTTTTTAATTTATCTGGTTGTTAAGGGGGTGATTTACTCTTTGTTAGGCCGGTGTACGCCACGTGTTTAAACTTTGTGCCAGTGGACCGAAGACCTCTTTCCCAGGGGGCCTATCTGATATTTTGCTGTCAAATGTGGACGTGGGCAGCCCAGTTGAAATTTCTCTCGCCTGCAGGCACGTCCCGAGTTTGTAATTTTATTTCTCTTCATGACAAAAATTGCATAGAGTGGCTTCTGGGCTACAAGCTGCTACTTCTTAGAGGCCTGCTGAGAATAGCAAGTCTCGTCACGAATGAGTCTCCAGTGGACCTGTGTTCCCACCTTAGTGGCTATTTCTGTCCCCCCTTCCTCTCACTCCACCTGACATTTGTTTTGAGAAATCAAGTCGGGAGCAGTGACCTGACGTGAACTTAGCCAAGACGATGGGCTAATTCAAGGACTTTCTCCCTGGTCTTACAGAGACGTCCACGACATCTAGTGGCAGAAAAAGTAACCGCGGGCCTGGTCGCCAGCGTGTATAGCACACCCTCTTGACACCTGGTGGCAAGTCAGCACACCGCCTCAATTAGTTCCACTTTACGCCGCTAGAAAGCAGCACCGTTGCGCAATAAGGCACTATGTTTCTTCTCGCGGCCAGTAGAAGTCGATTGTTTGTTGCCTTTTGTACTTGCCGGTAGAGAGTGCGCATGTCTATGTTCTTGTCACGACCGCCTCGGACTCCGCATGTTTGCGGCCATGAGCCGAACCTTCCCCTTCTTTTTTCCTAAGGCCGACCACCCGATTTAATTAGTAGCTTTGACCGTCATAGCCAGGACACAGTAATCTGACCTAGGCTGCTAACCACGTCTTCTCGGCGTCCTCTGCGCTAAGAGGCTTTTCGCGGGAACGGCGATTTTCGGTTGCATAAAAGATGTAGTCAGTCGCTTAAGGGATGTGATCCCATTTGTACAGTAACCAGGCAGATGTAGTTTTTAGAAAAAGTCATGTGTAGTTAAAATTATTTTTTATATTCTTTAAAAATTTCTTTTCCTAACGCACATCCGCGATTTCTCGGTGTGCGTCATCCTGATGTCGGCGCGAGACACCTCGGAGGCCCTGTTTCCACACCCTGTTTGGTGAGTAATCTTTTTTTTCCCCCTCCCCATATTGCCATTTGTTGGCCTTTCGCGACGAATGTGTATGAGTGTCTGGAAGCAGGTCTATTTTATTTGAATTTGACTTGTGACTTGTAATTTATGAAATAAAATGTGTGGTAGTTTTCTCTGTGTGCTCCCGATTATCGTTGTCAATATTTTGATGGTGTTCTCCGTGTGCTCGTAATTATTCTTGTCAATATTGTGATGGTTTTTTCCGTGTGCTTGCGATCATTCCTGTGGTTTCTCAAAGGGATTCTGGTTATTTATGAGAAACTGATCTCTCCATGAAGGAGTTTTACTCTTAATGAGACATGTCATTATATTCAAGGTTAAATTTCAAGGTCAAGGTCAATGTTCAATGCCAACAGTTGAGGACAAAGTTATGGTGAACATAATATTATACTAACATGGTATCAGCACACTCTAGCAGACGAAAACAAGATTGTTTTCTCCAGCGGATGAAGACAAGATGGCGGACATGTCGTCATACTAGCTGACGAGATATATATATATATATATATATATATATATATATATATATATATACACCTTGCTATTGGTGGCGGAGATCAATCTGTAGGTGGTTTCTGTGGAGGAAGGATCTGTTTTTTTTTTGCTCTAATAGTTTCGAATCAAGGACAGGAATCGAACTAATTAATCAGTATTCTAATATGTAACTTTTTTTTCTCGAATCTCTAGCATTAAAATTATGTATTTTCAAGATGGCGACCATAACGAAAAGTGCAATGGTGTTTTTTAAGATTTTTATTATTTAATTTGATTGATTTATTATTTAATGATTTTTAAATTTTTTCCCGATTTTCTAACAAAACAATTACGGATATTCAAGATTGTGATCGTAACGATAATTGTTACAGTTACGTCTTAATACATGATGGTGGTTCTGTCTCGAACAGGTGGTGCTATTATTACTTCAAATCAAAAAAATTACAAGTCCGAATATGCATATTATTTTTATATATACCTTATTTTATTCTCAGTTTGGTAAATGTCTCGATGGCAGTGCGGTGAAAGGCATATGTTTTCCAACCTAGAGGACAGAGCTGCAATGGTTCGAATCACAGCGCTTCCAATGTATTTTGTTAAAAAATTTAAATTTAATATGTCGATAAGGACCATAATAGCTATGGTAGGTAATGGAACATCGACCTTATGTGATGAATCAGAGCGACGCTGGCGCTCTCTAGGGCCAAAAGGCAGAAACAAAGTCAACGGTATCCAAGATGGCGGCCTCCAGAAGAACAAAAAAAATCAAGAGCGTTGCTGGCGCTATCTAGGAACAAAGAACAGAAACAAAGTCGACGGCATCCAAGATGGCGGCCTCCAGTGGAACAGAAAAATTCAATATGGCGGTCATGACGAAAATTTCATCATAATGAGTGGGGCGCTCTATTTAAATATGGCGGATCCAAGATGGCAAAAAAAAAAAAAAAAAACAAACAGATTTAGGTCGTTGAAACCGTAGTCGTTTATTCCTAGATGTCTAAAAATTGTAACGATCGTAAACGCTAAATTTTTTTTACATAGAATGTAATGTATTTCCCCAGTATATAACATTATTTTTTCAAACTTTTTCTTTTACTGTAAGTTCTCACATGCTCTGTGGTTTTTAAATAAAATAGTTTGACTCAAAGTTTTTTGTCCTAAAGTCATTTGTCCTAACTTGGTTTTTCATAATGTCGTTTGTCCTAAAATCATTTGTCCTAAAAGTCGTTTGTCCTAAAGTCGTTTGTCCTAAAGTCGTTTGTCCTAATGTCGTTTGTCCTAAAGTCGTTTGTCCTAAAACTCAGAGTAAGGATTTATCGATACTGGAACCGTCGTTTGTCCTAAAAGTCGTTTGTCCTAAAAGTCGTTTGTCCTAAAAGTCGTTTGTCCTAAAGTCGTTTGTCCTAAAACTCAGAGTAAAAATATTTTGAAGCTGTTCTGTCGTTTGTCCTAAAGTCGTTTGTCCTAAAGTCGTTTGTCCTAAAGTCGTTTGTCCTAAAGTCGTTTGTCCTAACGTCGTTTGTCCTAAAGTCGTTTGTCCTAATTTTTAGGACAAACGAAATTAGGATAAACGCTTTAGGACAAACGATTTTAGGACAAACGACGTGTACCCGTTTATTTTCCTTTCTGGCATAATGTTTTGATAGATAAGACAAACAGGTGAAGTTTTAAAGTCTACGCACACCGCTCGGGGCACTGGCGTCAGCTTGGAACAGCGACACCAAATAAATACAAAAGCAAGCAGATGATTGGGCGAACGGTGTTTGGAACAGCCTTACGTGAGTGGCCATACCACGTCAGCCGGGGGCGCTGGCATATAGTTGGAACAGCATCGTAGTATCAAGCAGATTATCGGGCGAGCCATACTACTTCATCACCCAGCCGTACGGGGCAGCACAAGCATTTTAAATCGCGCCAAAAAGCGGAAAAATGTAAACAAACATTTATTTTCGAATGGTGTGACGATGATGATTAGTTGGTCAGTGTTTTATAGATTTTGTTGGGTCGTTACCACAACGCCGAAATAACAACGAATTAATTTGTGTTTCTTAAATGTAACTTAATGCCGAAATACCACAATCAAGGACAACACTTTCATTTGCTAGTTCTCTAGTTGTTGCTTAATTTTGTTACTGTTTCATTTTACAAAATTTTTAGTTAATTTGTACCCTTCTCTAAGTTAGGCAAGTTGTATGAACGAAAATAATTTATACTGCTCAAGGAAAGCTTAAATTTTTTTTTATAGTTTATTATGTATTACAAAACAAATTTTAGATTAGTTTGACCCCTTTGACATATGTGATATGAGCCATTAACTTCTAATGATGTAAACATTTATATAAGTTAATGTTAATAACTTAGTTGTGTACTCAAATTTGATAAATATGAAATTATGATGTCTGCTACATCATGATGTATTGAAAGCTGAAAAAAAAATGTTGCGAATAGAATTTGAATTATTTAATATTAAGTTAACTAGGTGAGTATCGAGAATCGAAGGATTTTTTAAGGAATCAATAATCGGGTATCGGAATCGAAAATTTTGGAATCGTCCCATCCCTAGTTAAAATGTTGCCCTAATCCGAACTGCAAATCCGTGATGCAAAACAAATTTAGGACAAGGATTGTTTGTCTATTTTAAACTGTAATATAAATGTAAAAAAAGGTTACTTAAAAATATGTTACGCAATGTTTTATATTGCCTGGCAGGTAAGGTTCTGCGAAGCTTCGAGAATGTCGAATCTCGAATCGAATCTCGTGTGGTTCGACGAATCGAATCTTAGTTTAAAAAGATTCGTGCCATATTTCACTTACATAAACCATAAACACAAACATAATTTCCGTGCGTGCACACTGACAAAGGCACTTGTGTGGCATTAAATTCAATGAAACGAATTAATAATGTGACGAATCAACCAACATTATTTTGCTCTTTTAGTAATAGCTATTCTTCTCCATCATAGCGTATTTATTTCCGATGACGCCAGTGTGTATACGTTATCCCGCATGTCAACAGCAGCTCTGGAAACAAAAGCCAGAGATAGTTTGCATCGCGCCCACAAGGATGCGCTAGTGATGATGACGAATCATGGTGGACACGCATTTAAACACAGACGGGAATTACGTTAACAGGTTAAATAATATTTCTAATAATAGTAAACATTACGTTTATTAGTTTTTAAAATCTTAAAAGTACTAAAATATAACTCCCATAATTATGACATCATCATTTAATAAGTCTGAAATGTTTTTAGCGCCTACTTAGGAATGTTACGACCAAGACCAAAACCTCTTATGTAAACAATGCGGTACAAGATTTTTTTTAATTATCAAATTGTAAAACAAATTATTTTGATTAACAAAACTATCTTATGAAGAAAAAAAGTTACTTATTTGAATAACGCTGTTTTCTTGAAACAAATTAAGGGTGCTGCAGTGTTTGTCTAGATAGTTAAGACAAAACAATTTTGATTACTGTGTTTTTCGACTTTGCGTTAACCGTGTTTTTTGGTTATCCGTGGACCCATTACCCCGGATAATCGGGAGTCTACTGTATTCGGAGATGCAAGACTGACTATGCAATGCGCATACGTGAACAGCTGAGCTTCATCAGCATCATGTGATTAAAGTAGCGTGCGATATTCTTGTACACGAATGCCATAGCTGTGGTACACATACCCCAATGGGAAGCCTACAACTCACAAAGTTTCGGTTCCCTGCAAGAATTTCCGAAGATTTCCGAAGTTTTGTGTTTTGGTATTAACGCCACTTCAGCCGCTAAATCAGAAGTTCAAGCATGTTGTGACTGACCTAACATAACCTAACCCTTCGATTTTTTTTAATTTCAATTTTTGAGAGAAATCCGAAGTTGCACGAACGTGGTAGGGAACCGAAACAACGTGAGAGTTGTAGGCTACCGATACCCCAATACTCCGGGTGTACTACAGGTATCGTATGTAACAGCGTCCAACAGACATGACTCCCGTTGACAAAAGGCAACATAGTTATGGTACATTATGCTAAATTTGTCTTAGCGTACCACAGAATGCGGACTCGTAAACTATCTTTTTGCGCAGTGTTTTGTAGTGACTTGAAACATTTACTGCCACATAAAACCGATACTATTGAATGTTAATATACTCTAATGCGTTAGTAATTCATGTTATTCACTTTTACTCAATTGCAGGACAACCAGAATCTACTTAATTATTTTTTACGTTGGCTCGCCCGCGCTTGTCTACCCTAGCAATTTACCGTCTGCCGTGGCCATTGTTTTACTTTATTGGACATGGATACAGGACATTGCAATGGAAGCATGGTGTCCACAAGGAAAAAATATTTTGTACCAACTTAGGTGAGAAAAAAGTACTAGATTAGAAAAAAAAGTATTAAATTATAATTTGTTATGGTTTTTAACAATTTAGGAAGTTATTATGACATTGCAATGCTCGTACTTAAATATCACACCACACACACATACATTCCATAGTTTGTTAAAAATAATTACGCTTAATAATAGAACATATTGGAGTTACAATAATATTATTATATTAAAGAAACATGTACTAGATCTCTACTAAACCACTAAAAAAGTTATAAAAGTACAAGATCTAGTACGAAAGTAATAAATGTGGACACCCTGAATGGAAGACCAAAGTACCTCTGAGCCTGAATCGGTACAGAGCTGAACAGCAATGTGCAAACATTGCAAAAAGAACATCAAAACTCCAAGTAATCATCTACTTTACCGAATATCGTGGTTATTTAATTTTTTTGTTAACTAGAAGTGTGCAGCAACATAATATTTTGACCTTTTCTGTGCACCATGAATAAAAATTAAAACAAAATATTAATGTTTTAATAATTTAATGAGTAATTGCTGGTATCATTGTTAGTTAATTTCGCTTAACTAAAATATCAATATTTAAATATACTGGATGTTAAAATCTGTAAATTGTTTACATTTAAACTTAAACGTTAATGTGGTTTCAAAGTATATAGGTATTTTGTTTTTATGTAAAATTCATGCAAATATGCAATACATTGAATTATTGAATGTCTGACCTGCCCCTCTAGGTACAACAACATGTCTCATTATTCAAATTCCAAGATGCCATGTAACTGAATATACTGAATACCTAGCTGAAAAAACTTCTCAGTCAAGTGTCAAACTTCAGCAGGGAAAAAATTCTCATGATTCGAAAAAGATTCGAGATTCGGGAATCTTTTAAGATTCGATTCGTGATTCGATTCGAGACAAAAATCCTAGATTCGCAGAAGCCTACTGGCAGGTTAAGAAAAAATACGTGATTTGGAACAAAATCTGTCTTCTTGTTTTCAATTATATTTTCGAACATGCGCACGAATTGAACTAACTTAGTGCATTCTTCTTTACTGTAATTAGAGGAGCGCACACGTTTCGCTACTTTTAATTCAGCCATATCTAGCCTCACAAAGCGCAAATATGTATTGAATAATATAGTGAAGATGATAGCAGAAAAGTAAAGAAAACAAAAGATCGTCGGAATAACCAAAACTGGCAACACTACAACATTATGTTTCACTATCTTAGCAGGTTTTTTAATACCAACGCTTAAAAAAATACACTACAGGTGTCGAAATTATCAGTTAATTTGCGAATAGCTATATGGTCACTATTCGGGGATTGTAATACACGAGGACGAAGATATAATTTGATAACTTGATGAGATGTTGAAAGTTTTCCTTCTAAATATTCAAAGCATTCAAAATAGAGATTAAGAGTAACATCAGGGGGTAAGAGGTACAGTGAAACCTCGTTAATGAAATACCGGTTATTTCAAAGTTCGCGTTTATTCAAACACTTTTAATTCCCCTTCAGACTGGGATAGCATATTTAATGTCAATCAATACGGTTAATACGAAATATTCGTTATTATGTATTACGAAGTAACCTCACGTCCGCTCACGTAGTGTACTATTGTTTTATTATCGGATAAACCGAATGAAATTTTAGAACAATAATCGCACACTATAATTCTGTTAACGGCAAATAATTTGTACGGTTAATGGTCTAGAGTCAAACCTCTATCTATCGAACTCGCATGTATCGATTGTCCGTGTTTATCGTATACTTTCTACGGTCCCGGAAAAATTGCCATACAACTAAGGTTAAAAAAGTCCGCTTGTACCGATGTTCGAATTATAGTTTTGTCCGCATTGATCGTACTAAAATATGTGGTCCCGTCACTATAAATTATAATAGATGATCGTTTAACCATAAAGATTTTGCAGAAATAACCATTTCTTAGAAAGAAACCGTCATAAAAACAGTTACGATAGTATACAGTAGTAAAAATCAACTTAAATCTGCAGCCAAGTAATGGAGTACGTAAATATGAAGAAAAGACAAATGAACAACAACTTACGAAGAAATTGGATGATGTACCATAACTACAGTACAAACCCAATTGTTATCCTAAGATAATTACCATAAAAAGAACTAAAGATTCTTTGTCGATACCATAATTACTACAGAAGCACGATAGCTACCACATTTGCACTACAGTTACCGTAACAACCGAGATGTATATTTACCGTGACGGTAATGTATTTATTTATGACATATTAAAAATAAAGAACATTATTGAAAAATAGGATATTAAATTTTTATATGTACGTTTGGCACATGTTGCGAAGAAATAATGCGATCTGAAAAAATGCAGTACTACTACGAAAAGCGAAAAGGGTAATCGTGGATTTTTAGGTTATGGCAGTCTCTCTCGTTTTTCAGTAATATCGGCCGAAAATTAATAAGCGTATCGGAAGTCGGCAGAAATGCCGATTCAACTAAATATTGGCAAAATCGGCTTCTTCAGTAAAGCTCTACATTTGATGACATGAGTAAACATATTTCAGACTTCAGGATATTGAAAAAGACTTTAATTTCCATGTAGATTTATTGTGCGTTTTTTTTTGCAAGTGTAAATTGAATTAAGTAAAATACTTCCATTTTTATTTATTTTTCAACTGATTTAACTTTAATGACAAGTAACTGATATATTTCTGACACTAATTTTGAGGTTGAAATATTTTTTAAAAATTCTTAGATTGAAGTCCACTTCAGCATTAATTGTCTTGAAAAATGTTCTGGCTGCTAGTGATGTAGACACTGATGTCTTGTCTTCCTTCGACAAACTTTGCAGTGCAGTAAAGGACATTTATGCAACTAAAAAAGTGCAGAAAAAAATCAATGAATTTTTCAAGCCTCTTTAATTCTCTATTTGACTAATTTTTGAGTAAAAAATCAATACTTGATTTTGTCGATTATTATTATGTGAGCATATGCACCTGTTAATACAAACCTCGTTAATACAAACAGCAAAATTTTATGTCCCTTCAGGTTTGTATTAAAGAGGTTTCACTGTAGTTACAAAGGTTAGGGATATTGTAGGAGATGTTTTTACTTTAAGCTGGATAGTTTCAACACCTGGATAGTCATAAATATGTACTGGTAGAACTGATAAGAATTTGTTTTTGTTGACAGCTGACTACACACAGCCACCTCTTTTCTTCATGGTAAGATGAGGATTTCTATCATCCCTAAAAACAATAAACTGGTTTGTGAAATAGTGGAAATTTATGTTATAATCTTTGAGATCAGTTTTGGTTAAGCAGGTGATGTCGTAATGAGAGTTAACAAGATTTTCCATGAATTTGTTAAGATTTTGTTCTGACTGTTCTCACATTTTGATACGCAATTTCAAATTCCGTAGGGATATGTTTCACTGGTGTTGATTTATTTGGATGCTTCTCCAAGCACCAAAGTAAATGTAGAAGTGGATGCAGTTAGTTTGGGAGGCATGGTGAGATCTTCTGTTGCAAAGGTGTTGCGTAGAATTTAATTGAGGCATAGCTTACCATAGGAAGGGCAAATTAAACAGCCACTTGGCGAGAATACAATGTTGTTAATTCAATTAGTCTTCTAGTATTGACACATGAAATGAAGCGTATGAATTATATTTCGTTTTGATTTTAGTCACATTCATTGAGTCAAGTTTACTTTGTTTGAAATATAATACAGTAAAACCTTTTTGTTGCGACCCCATTTATTGCGACCACCTCTCTATTGCAACCCGATTTCGAGGAACTGTGAAAAAATTGCCGAAAATCCGAAGAAAATAGGACAGAAAATAAGTTTCTTGTGGTGAGTAGCGTGTTACTGCGTTTCTCTTGCAGAGTGCTGTACTGACATAAGCAGCGCATATCTAAAAATAGATACCACTTCCTGTCGACCGCTGTCAGCGCTTAACAACCCCCATTCCATGTCCCTTTGCCGGCAGGGTGCAGATAAAGGTTTTTGTGGCAACGTGTTTACGTTTAGCTTTTTGCGAGTGTCTAGTGTGGTACGCAGTTAAGGCAAAGTTACCTGCTGGATTTCTCTTGATTTTGATAACTATCGGTTGACAATACACAGCGACCGACTGGATGAACGCCCACCTCGACTCGTTTTAACTGCTGCAGCGATGTTTATTTTGACAGCTCAAGGAATTATCTTTTCCTGTGGGTTGACAGAAAAAGGTCGCTTTACCCAGCATAAAAAAAAAGCTACGCCACTTATTCCCCACGCAGGAAACACTGGCTGCCATCTGTCTCCCCCGCATTTATCTTTCTTCTAACATTCCACGTCTCATCTCTCGCGCGAGCAATAACAAAGCGACCACGCATTGGACCGTTTTATGCTTTGTTTTGTGACAGCAGCTTGATTTTATTCGGTATATTCCTTTTCATAGGACCCTTGCTATTAAAATACATTTATATTTAAGTTTGAAAGCTTGTAAATTCCTTGCCAGAGATGACTGAACTCGAACTTGGTGTGAAAAGTGACATATTTTGACCCCTCCCTCACCGCTTTAGTACCCCATTCATAATAGCCCAATTTTACGGGAGAAGAGAGGGTGAAATGAGCATTTTCTCACTGAAGGTTTTTCAAAGGAAGCGAAGTTGGGGTGTTATAAGGGAGGACACTATATGGTTTGTGTGTCTGGGAGGGATGAGCTAGCCTTGAAGAATGTTAACGAGGGGAGGGAGGGGTGAGCTTATGCGTCATGAAGCCGCTGCCGCCAGCCAGCCGTGCGAGCTTCGTGTGCGCCCACTCGCGTTGCAGAACCTACAGCTGTCATATTTTTACAGGAAATGTCCCATTATTATTTTTTTATTCTTACATGAACATTTTTGGAAGTATTAAAGCCGACACAAAAACACACTGTGTGTTAAAATTAACAGATTTTAATGATCTTTCATTTCTTTTTTTAAATTTTTTTTCTGATTTTCACATTTTGGTCAAAATGTCCAATTTTTTGACGGTTCCCGAGAATGTATTCGTAAAATCACTGCTTCGTTAAATCCGGGGTTCGTGACATCGAGGTTCTAGTGTATTTAACTACGGCAAGCAGAAAACGTACATGTAAACTAACCAGTAAAAATTAACTGTCTTTTGACATATTTTCTTTAGAGTGGCCTGCAGGGCAACGGACTTGTCATGAAGGTTGAAGTGGGTTTAAAGCAAAGCCGTCTGACAGCATCCTGCCATTGTACGACTGGTTTCTTAGCGAATAGTGGTTTGGGAAAGGGGGGGGGGGGGGTTGAAATGAACTGAAAGTTTCGGAAAACATCTATTATGACCGTATTCCTGGGAACCGTGAGGGGTCGTTTCAGAGAGGTTTGACTGTAGATAATTTCCTGCTCTTGAACCACAGGATCGAACCTGGTTACAAACAATACTTTGGTTTATTTTTTAATGTAGGTTTAGCTATCATTTTGAGAGTGGAAATTATCCTGATTCCCACTTTTATGGCTTTTTTTTTTTTTTTTCTCCTTTCATTTACTTGTTTAATTTCAGAGTGGCCAAAAGCTTGAGATTTGTGTTGATGTTGTACTATGTACAGTGAAGCCGTCCTTGTCTTGATTCCTGCTGGGTGGAATATAGGTCATGAAATGAAATGATGTTGTGGTTGGTATTGTCACACAACGGGATATGGCAAATTCAGGCAGGCTGATGACATACACACGATTCCTCTTATAAGTTTAGTAAAATTTTATCTGAATTAACTTTAACAAAGAAACGGTACTGCGTCATGGTTGGCAAATTTGTCTGTTTGCTTGTTAGGACAGTAGGCCTTATACCTGATACCACCCTCGATACAGGCTTTCCTTTCGAAGTCTTTCAAGGGATGGCAAGGGTTGTAGCGGCCTTAGATATAAATTTATTGTAACTCTCTCAGAAATTTAACATGCATTTTTTTTCCTAACAACTAAATTGATTGCATTTAGAAATTAGCCACAGACTCTGAAACATGAAAATTGTTTATAAAACCTGTTAAACTCAACAGTAGAAGCTTTCATGTTCATGTAATGTAGTACAATATTTGAATCATGCATTTTTAAGAGAAAAAAAACAATTAAAAGGCTACAGAAATAGAACTTGGACACACATCATTTTAGATCTATAATATTGTTGGGATTTACAGGGTTCGTAAAGGATAGCCCAATTAAAGATTTTATTACACACAGTTTTATTTATTGCCACTATTTACATTACTAGCAGATAATCTAAAAATGCCAATTAATCACTTGTACTTAAAAATGTTGCTTCCTCAGTCACTCGTTTTTACACACCGCACACCTCGCTGGGCCGCACCTCTGGCGCAACTCTCGCTGTAGCACCCCTCGTGGTCCTCCGTCGCTGCACTACGCCGCCGCCGTCGCAGTCGCACTTCCCCTTCGCCGTTGCACTTCCCCTTCGCCGAGATCCCACTCGACGCCTCGCTCGGAACTCCGCCGCACCCGCGACACTATCGCCTGGAACTGAACTCTTCGCCCTGGAACCTTCGTCCAGGGACTTCGCTGCTCTATCGCCCAGAAACGTCACGGGAAAGCTTCACTGTACTCACTCACTCCCTGCCCTGGAACCTTCGTCCAAGGACTTTGCCACTCCGCCGCACCCGCGGCACTTATCGTCCCGGAAACTCCGCCGCGGGAGAACTCCCGACTGAACTCTGACTCTCAACTCCACTGCCCTAAGGCCGGCGTCCCGGACACACATATATAGGCCCAGACACCTTCCAGAACTCCTGAGCGTGGCTGGGGCCAGTCGCGTCTTTCCCCGCCCTCCCGGTGGCAGAAATGTCTGGAAACACGTGTCGGCGGCTCGTGTAACTCCGCAGCTGTCAGGTGTCAGTTACGTGTCAAAGGCAGGGCGTCGCGTGGGGAGTTTAGGGAAGGAGGGGGAGCGACAATCCTTGTTATCTTCCAGGCGCGCGCGGTGCATCTCATGTTGCGGCGGCCGCCAGCCAGCTCTGCACCTGCACGTGTCACGGCCTTGCTCACGTTCGTAACAATATAATTCTATTTTAATCAGAAAAAAAATTAACATTCAAATAAAAAAACTTGCAGCTTAACATCTTTTAACATTTCCAAAGACATAGGAATTTAAATTTTTGTCAAAAATCCTAGTGAGAAATGGTGCCTGATCATCTTTAGAGGCCCGTATCTCAGGTCAAAAAATTTGAGGGGTTTTAGTTTTCCAGAATTTTAACATGTTAAATTCAAAAACATCTCAAACTAAGAAGGTAATCCCCAGCTTAATTGATAGTGACTTTACCAAACATAACATTTAAAAAATTGGCCCTAATCAAAGAAAATATTGTAGGAAAGTTTAAATATCCAAGAAATAGATGCAGTACATATTCAGTTTGGGTGTAAGTGTGGCCGAATAATAAAAGTGTGTAAATTTACGACAGTTGTGACGGCAGAGTCAGCAAGGTCGGCGGGCATGTGTGCAGGGCACGGAGCCTGTGGCGGGTGACAGCCTGGTTACCGGCACCATGTGTGTGGCCACTCCAGATGAAGAATCCTGGTACCGGGGCGAGGTCACAGGTGGCCCCAGCGCGGAGGGTGTCCCGGTGCAGTTTGTGGACTATGGAGACCAGCACGTTGTCCCCGGGGACAAGGTGAGTTGGAGGAGCAGCGTTCCAGGCCCCATTGGTGGTGCATTTACACATTATGTGCTGGGTGTGGTGGAATCAAAACTTTTTTTTTTAAATGTATAAAAGCAGAAGGTAAGAAACAAATTAACCATAGTATAAGAAAAATGAAATCTTATTGAACTTAATTTTTATCAAGTAGATATTTTAAAAATTAAAAAAAAAGAAAAAAAGAATAGGGTTTCTAAAATGTAACCGTCCACCTCATTAGAACCATAAGATACACTTTTCTAAAATTTAATCAGAATGTGACAGAGAAATCTGATTTGTAAGTACATATGTACAAGTGCTAGATGCTGCAACAAGAGCCTATCAAGGTGCTTCCAAGCCAGGGAGGGAAGCTGAGAAGAAAGAAAATTGATTGCTGATTTGAATACTATTGATTTTAAAATTAATAACTTGTAATTAGTACAAATTCACTAGCTGTTTATCATATTACACATAATTTCAGGAAGTGGGATAAATTAAAAACATGTGTGTCTCAACTAGGAATAAGATTAATGTACCATAAATGTAACCAAAAGTACACATTTAGGGCACAATTTCGACTTAATATTAGTTATCAACTAGTCTGTTGTATCTGGGAACCACATACACAGTTGGAGGGCACGATGCATGTTGACTGTGTCAGGTGGCAGAGAGTGTGCCTCCATCTAGAAAATGCAATTGCAGTATACCTAAGTTAATAGTTTAACTTCTTTGATGGAAATGTGGTTTTTGGTACATTCCAGCTGATCTGACACTTTGAATTGACTTAATACAAAACAAATATAAAAAATGCATGTAAATAAATATGGCTGTTTCAATACTTTTCTGATACCAATTCCCAATACCATATCCAACATACAATTTCCCAAAACCACCACAGATATCTGATACTTCACTCAACATTTATAATTGAAAAAATTGTTGATACATATGTTCAAGAATGTCGTTGTTTTATTTCTAAGTCTAAATTCAAAGCAAGTGAATAGAAAATTGTGCATCATCTATTAATTTGGTAAACATCTTCATTTCTGTTTACATTGCTAAAGTTTGTAATTTTAGTATTTGCATTTTAAAATTTAGTTAAAATAGTTCTAAAAATAATAGAAATTTTACTAAAACTTTGAACAACATAGCGTGTTTGTCAGGCCCATCTATTAAAAAAAAATATGATTTTTCCACCAGCTAGTTTCCGTTAGGCATGTGTGCATCAGGGATTTTGAATTTGAATTGAATTTTAAAGCATTCAAGAAGATTAAAAATATTTTACTACATTTTAACATAGAAAAATCTAGGTATCTCACTCATAGGGGCAATGAAAAATGGTAAATAAAATGTTTCAATTTCAGTGAATAAACCAGAGGATTTCGTTATAAAATTTCGGTATTATAAGATAATTTTGTTGAATAAAAACAATGTATTTAGAATCATTTTTATTCATTTCATAAGCGATGAGATTCAATTATAACAATTTTTTACACGAGACATTCATAATAATACACATTTAAGATTTATAATACAATTTATAAATAATATAATGAATATAGTCTTCTAGTCCTATCTCTGCTATGTGGTTTCCCACATACTGTTTCCTCAAATTTTGTATACAGTTTTAAGGCCATGTTGCCCATGTTGCAGTGTTTTTCAACTACTTTTGAAAAATTATAATAATTCCATTTGTATGGAAAAATCGAAACACAGTTTAAACAAAGATGTGTCTGTACACCTACCAAAAAATTGTTTCATATCATTTCAAACAATTTCTTAATATTTTTGACCAAATGTAATACAATTTTCAGTAGGCATAAAATAAGCCAAAGTCAATCTAAAAAATTGTGTTATAAAATTTGCAAAACTTGTAACCCAGGTTTGTGGCATGCATAGTGTGACTGGATCCTCTTGATTTTTTCGAAGCAATCTGCTACAATGTTTTTGAATAATTTGCAAAAGTACTTTTAGAGTAAACTAAGTAACTTAACATGGACTTCTTAATCTGTTTACATTGTTTCTGACAAGAATGAAATAGAGAACATGTGAAAATACTGAATTGTGGTAGTAACACAAGTACACAAAAACTTAAAATCCTTGACTTCAGTGGCTAGCTCCAAAACACATTCCCAACATAACTTCAATGTTATCAGCCCGCAAAGATGTTCGCTTGTCGGACATGATGTTGCTGTACATGGAAAAAGCCCTCTCACTGTCAACATTGGAAACCGGGATCCACAGGCACTTCACAGCATTGGTTGCATACTCTGGGAAATATGATTTTAAAGACAGCAGGATGGTAAGAATATTGACGTTCTTAGAAATTGATTTTAAGACTGCCTGTTTTGTCTGAGTGTAGCCTTCTAGAACAAGTCGAAAAGGCACCTGGGATAGGAAAGGAAGTTTTTCAATCTTGTTCTGCAACTCAACAGCGTCAACCTCTAGCCCCTTACAAGCAATTTCTCTGGGATCAAACAAAGCACCCATACACTCTACAAAATCCTTGGCAGGATCACTGGCAATCAACGATGATAGCTTCAATAGAGACTTTTGTCCTGTTGAAACAAGAGTAGCCCTAACAGCAGATTTCAAGCAAAGTTGTGAGTTCAGCATCTGTGTTGTTTCAGGATGAAAAGTATTATCACTGGCCAATTTGAAACTGGTTTTCAAATCATAAAGTTTTCCTAGCAACCTGTGAGCAAAAGGATATGACGAACCCTCTAAAATCTCAAGCAATTCTACAGTTGATTTACAGCGCTCAACTACAAATCTTGCTTCACATTGCAAAACAGCAACTTTGTCCATAGACATCTGCATATAATATTCTGTTGAACTTCCACTAGTTTCTGCATCTTCTGTCTTGAAGTATTCTAAAAGATGGGGTAAGTATGTGTCAATGTACTCCACAGCACGGAACCACGAATTCCAGCGTGTTAAAACAGGAGATGGGAACAATTTGGGGTGAATGGACGATACCGTCAGAAACTGCAAATAGTGGTGTTTCCTTTTCCTTGAATTCAAGAAAAACATTTTGGTTTTCATTACACACTCATTCAGTTCGGAAAGCTGTGCCACCCAAATATTGCCAACCAGGCAGAGCTTGTGTGCCCAGCACTGGATATGTAGCAGTTTGTCACTTACCAAAACGTGCAAAAGGTCAGCACATTTTGTCATGTACTTCGCCGAGTCGCAAGTGAAAGTAATTACGTTATCATATTTCACATCAAATTTCACCAATATATCAACAATTGCTCGTGAGCATTCTGTCGAATTTGCATTCATCAAAACTTTTGTCCCAGCTACAAGCAATTTTTGTTCACTGCTTGCAGACATAATCTTAAATAGAACGACAAACACACACTGTCCTTTCTTGTTGGTTGTTTCGTCACACAATAAAACAATGTCTTGCCCTTTCACCAGTTCTTTTATTTTCTCCTCCTCTTCAACTTTCAAACTTTCGAGGTAAGTGCTTCGTAAGGTAGATGAATGTGGAAGGTCACCAGACCCTAAAAATAAAAAATATTTATTTTCTCAGTTTGTATTGATTTCGCACATTCTGAACTAAACTTTTGAAAAATAATCCTGTTTCCATGTGTTTTGATACTAGCACTACATACTTCTCTTGTGAAATTTAAAGGCCCTGTATTTACCTTGCACATTAATAAATTATGGAAATACCAGAGATGAAATATAGAAAAAAGATAAATAGTTTTTATTATTAGCAAGTATGAAATAATGACCAGTTGGTGTTATTTTAAAGACTTAAGTGATTTGAGAATAATTTGCATGTGACAGAATGATAACAAGTAGCAGTAAAGTTTAAATTACCTACAAATGGGTTGTTAGCAAACTAAAAAAAAAACTAAAAATGCAAAATACATGAAAAGTGTTTTATTGTGGTAACGAGGCACTTCTACTTAACTTACCTGGAATGTATTCATTCATCCAAGATCGCAGTCCTGGATGGTCCAGTTTTTCAAGCGGGATGTTTGCTTGCACGAAAGCCCGCACTGTGTCTTTCGCCAATTTAGTTTTTTCGGCCTTGAGTTTTTTGTTCATAGACACATTTTCAACAATTGTTATCTGTCTTTTCACTCCGTTGCCACCATTATCCTTGTTGACTTTGTGCGAAGACCTTTATTTACAATGTTTTTCGCAGCTATCCTTCCTTTTCCAGTCAACTGTTACATTGCAGTACTTGCACATCATAACTTTTTTATGTTTGTCAAACACATAAAACCCTTCACTTTCATACTCCCGTGCCCTTTCAAATACACTTAAAACGTTTGGCATGTTTATGCACAATTTTTACTGACAACGAAGCGTTTGTTTGGGAGTTAAAGTCAAGATAATTTACGTTTAGGTTGTGTTACGTTATATTAGGTTATGTTACGATTTTTTTAATATTCTGCGGTAGCACAACAACCAGTTGGCAAACACTTTTAATTTTTTACATCCCGTGAACAGGGACAACAAAGCACAAAGGTAACAACATGCGGGCTGTTCTGTTTGGTATACACGCCCGTAAAAAGTTCTGTTCCAACCAATACCATTCCTCCGTGATTTTTGTTATTCTTTTGTCTGGAAAGCTGTTCCCATTTGTGTACAGTCCGCTATGTCGAGTATCGTATCGATGTACGGAAGTTATTTTGTGCATTGCTAATAATTTTAACGTATTTTCGAATTAAATTAGATAGGCATTTCGCAATTTCGTTACCAAGTAGCCAATTTCGCGCCTTGACGGTATATTTCGCGGTGGTAATAAGATTTCGCGAAAACGAAATGTGTATAGGTGTGCTGTGGATAGGTTAAGTTCACTTTTTGATACTGTACAGATAATTGAAAGGGGTTTTACAAAAATTTCGCAATTTCGCATTCACCATTTTTCACTGCCCCTACTCATTCCTATCATCTGGTAAGTATTGATTCTACTTACTTAAACTTTCATTAAAAATTTCTGGAATAAAAATACTGGAAGATTATTACCTTAAACCGGAAAAAAAATGCTTTTTTGAGTTTCCTTTACCCTGCACTCTGTTCCACGTCTAGATTAATGGAAGAGTGTCACGGCAATGCAAAATGCTTTTTGATGCAACAGAATCTTCCTATCATTCCCGCAAAATGGAACACAACATTATTTCTCACCAGATGTCCACTGGTAAAAGGTTGAGTGAATCCGAGTGTTTATTGATGGCCACATTGTACCATGCTCCATTGACAATTGCAGGCGTATTCGCACACAATTTTTTTGTTTCAATGTTTTCTTTGCAAAGATAAAAATTCTATATCTGGTGGAAAAATTCAACGTAACTCTGCAAATTGAAGCTTAAACTGAAAGTATTGTATTTTGAAGTAACATTTTTTAAATATATTATTAGTCTGTTATTTAAATTTAATTTTAAGTTATCTTATTTATGTTTGTTATGTGTAAAGCTCTGCAGATACCTAGTAGCAACATGAATCGCCCATGTGGCAGTTTTGAAGTGTGGGACATAGTGATGAATGAGCCCATTTATTTTCAAGAGGTGTGGACAGACACGCAGGCACCGCAACTTGGAGGAAGCTGACAAGGCACGAGAAAGGAATAATTGTCGTACCGGCCAATATATTTGTCCGTGTAGGATGGTATGGTTGGCAATGACAAAAACATTTTTTAAATTTTGCTATAACATTTATAAGCTGAAGTTCGAATTCTGTATTTACCTGAATATAATGCTACTCTGAATATAATGTGACCAAGCTCTCTTGATTATAAGTTTAGGGAAAAAAACTTAATAGAGTGGAAATCACAATTCAAGTACATAGCTTTAAAAAATTATTTAAATTATTAAATTTATTCCATATTTACTAGACCCTTTATTATGTCACTTTCATCATTAGTGATTTACGTGGTCTCTCTTGAAACACCAAGCTGCAGTTAGAAAAAAAATCTTACATATCTCATCAGTCACGTATGTGCATTGGTTCAGAAAGCCCCAGACTAAAGTGGCATAAGTGACACATTTAAGAGGTTGAACCTGTATTTATTAAACTGCTGTTCATTATATCAAGATACAAGTTGGCGATTATAATGCGATCTCCCCTTTTAGTTTCTACAGTTTTGGTAAAAATCATAGCATTTTATTCCGTTAAATAGGATATTAAGCACAATAAAATTACTTCCACAAAATTTTTAATTATTTTTCTCTTTCTCTGGAAGTGTGATGTGAAGTAAACAAAAAGGAGGGAGTGGAAGGATGGCTCTTCGTCCTTGCAGCAGTCAGTCCAAGGAGCATATTAGTAAACAAAGATTTCACTCCTAGATTAAACAAAAACCCTTATTTCTCTAAAATTGGCGACAAACTTTTCTGACACTACCAACCACACATCTTAAAACCAGAATAATTTAGTTTTGTCTTGAGGGATTAAGGTTCTAGGTTAGGTTAGAAAATTCCTTAGACTCAGGTGGTAGGTCTTATTTACAAATTTATAGACTTTGATATAGTATTGTGTAATTTTAACTCTGTGTCTTGATATTTATTAAAATGTTAAGGATTTTCACAAGATTTTATTAGATACTAGCTGTACCCTGCCACGCTTCGCTGTGGCTCATTGTGATTGAATAGTTGAGAAATGAGAAACAAAACAAAGAATACATTTCATAAAAGTTTAATTTTGCAATACTTGTGGATATACAATTTTTTTTTTTTTGTTTTTCCACTGTATGCGTAGATATAAAGACTATCTGGTTTTCCGACTTGGGAACACGCAACATACAGTTGTCCATGTAAAAAGCAATCCGCATCTAAATCTAAACCACACAATTCTAAAGATTGACCTTGAGCTTTATTGATTGTGATTGCAAATGCCAATCGAATTGGGAATTGCAATCTTTTAAATTGAAATGGTGTATCGGTCGGGATCATGGGTATTCGAGGAATGAGGACATCTTCACCTTTGAAAGGCCCCGTTATAATCGTTGCTTCCACTACGTTATTCATTAATTTCTTAACTGAAAGTCGTGTGCCGTTGCAGAGTTTTGGCTAATTAATATTCCGCAAGAGGATAATTGGCACACATATTTTCAATTTAAGTATGTGTGGTGGTATCCCTGGCAGATAAAGTGAGTTTAAAAATTCCGTAGAACATATTAATTAAATTAAAAATTTTAAAAAAAGGTATAGGGTCTAAGGAGTTCAAAAAATGAATAGCCTAGAACCATCTACATGCAATCCCACATCAAGTGGTGATAGACCCATACAAAACATAACCTCTACTTACGATTGATGCAATTTTTGTTATTGGCGATAGAACATATTAATTAAATTAAAAATTTAAAAAAATGTATAGGGTCTAAGACGTTCAAAAAATGAATAGCCTAGAACCATCTACATGCAATCCCACATCAAGTGGTGATAGACCCATACAAAACATAACCTCTACTTACGATTTGGATAACGGCGCAGCTCAATCGAGACACGATCACACTAAATAACCTCATTCATATTGTATATATAGTCCCATACCGGTACGCTTAGTCATTTTTTAATTATTGCACCTCACAATAATATCATTCTCATTGTATATAGCCATTTCCCGCTCGCTTCACTTGACATAGTTTTTTCCATTGCTAAGAGAAATCCTTTGGCATGGAGAAACGTTTCCATAACAGAAAATGTGTGTTATTTGTTTTTATTGGTGAGAAAACACATTAATAAAATGGCGCAGTTACTTTTTCGTGGTTGCGGGTATGTTGCTGACGTGAAAAGTAGATAAAAACAATCCTTGATGCGGGTTGTATATAATGGTAAAATTTCAGCTCGATCGGTGCAGAACGTTTTGAGTTTTTGAAGCGTACACAAACCAACATAACATTTTTATATATATAGATTAAAGGTTGTGTTATTGGTTTCAGGTTAATCTAATTATTTCTTGATATATTACCTGGCTCCTAAAATTTTGATATTTATTTATATAAATTCTCTTTTAATACATTATATAAAAATTAGTTTATTTGAAAGTGGTACCTATAAATATCCCCAATATGTATGTAGAATTTAGTATTAACCTAGTTCTTTAAAAAATTAATTGTTTCCTTCACTAACACATCGGCAAACACAGATGTTTACAGAGGTTTATTTAACACTTTGACCTTGAAGTATTACATATTATTTTGATGTTGCCGGGGGTTGTTGGGCCGTTACAGAGACGTTAAATTAGAAGGGCGCCACTGTCTAGGGGGCATGGACCTGGGCGGGACTCTGTTACTCTGGGCTTGACGTCGCCCGTGTGGGGACATGACTCGACCCCCGTGCGCTGCCTACAGATTAATTGACCTGGGCCCACTCTCAGCGACAGGTACACTATGTATTAACGCAGTGGGCTCTTATGGCGTCCCACACGCCAACCTGGAGTACACACGTGGTCAAACGAAAAGAGACAAGTTCGGTAACGCTGTGATTTATTGTAGACTACATGGTACAATTTCCGCTTGAGCGCATTACATAAAAAACCTAAAATATGTTAAAACTGTTTAAGATCCTTGCGGCGCGATCAGTTTACGGGCTGTACGGCCACCACGTGGTCGGACGTTACGTTCTTGGCGATATCTGAACTCCTTACCGATTACAATGCAATTGATGAAACAGCTGACCCCGAGGTAGGCTCCGAGGATAGCAAAAGCTATTAATAAGAATTACACATAACAGAATTACTGGGTTAGTATAGCGAAGTTGAAGTCCTCCGAGTGCAGAGCATGTCCTACCTTGGGTGGTGCTGCGAAGCGACTGGGCAAGTGATGGCCGCCGAGGTGGCAGGACAATGGCATTACGCGCTAAGACTGATTGTACCATTATTTAGAACCGTATCATGCTGTGGCATATTTAACAAAACCAATTAAATCACCAAACACCCTTTTACATTTTACCCTGGCGGTCCATGAACCGCAACCACGCAATAATTAAGTGGAACAAGAAAGAAAGAAATAAAGTTACAGCAGCTGAATGGCCTTCGGCAAGTCTGAGTCTGTAGCGGCCCTTTAGCATTTCTGCAGAAAGGAAAACAAATAAAATTACGTATTATGCCCTGAAACTTACATACACAACACTGGGGATAATTAAACAATACGATAATAATAATTAAATATAAATTAAGAGGGAACGAGGCACTGGCTCAATTCTGCCTCTTGCCGGGTGTTCACACACGCACACACGTATACGTCGGCCGCGGGAGATTCAAATGGACGGGACGGAAGAAAGAGGGGTAGTAGGGTGGTAACATATTGGGCTCTAGGGGACTTAGCCCTGGTCGACGTCAATTTAATCATTATGAGTTCTGTTATGATTATTAATACCTCAGACAGACACATGCAAAACCTAATAATCTTTGATGAATGTGATTTAAATTTACCGGGACACCAACCTGATAGTGTAAAAATTGCTGATTTGCACCTTTATTCAAAAAATTCCAAAATGATTTCCTCAACACTAAAATGTTAAGTAAGTCAAATTATTTAGATTTAGAGTGAATCATCACAGTTTGTTTACAATTCATACCATTTAAAAAAAAAATCATCAGCTTTGAATGTTTTTATAAACATAATCGTTTGTTAAAATAAGAGCAGCACATGCTCTATCTAGTGACAGCCCTCTGGAGCCAGATGTGATGTCTCCAATTTGTAAGAATAAAAAGTTCAATTTAAGTTTCAAAATTTTTGAATAAGATATTACCTTTTTTCATTTATAATTATTTAGTAGGTAGTAAAGTAATCTTTTGTTAAAAGTGTGGTCGTGCTAGAGGCCGCGAGCAGATATGTGCGCAGAGGCTCTGTAGTGCAGTGCTGTGGTCTGTGCAGGTTCTGGCATGCCCGAAACAGCTGGAGGCTCTGCCGCGCCAGGCTGTAGCGTGCCGCCTGCACGGTTGTGACACGCCCGCCCCGGAGTTGGAGGAGCGCTTCAAGGTGGAGCTGGAAACGCTGGACGTGATCCTTAGCGTTAAGGCCATCTTTGATGACAGGTTTGATTCAGGCTCTCGTTCCAGGACATTGGCTTTTACAGGAATATGTTATCTTCATGTACCTGTACTACTTAAATATAGAACTCCCGTTCTTGCAGTGACTGTTAAGTTTCCACAGATTGCAACTCTTTACCAATTTACTGGATTAGATCAGATATTTTGAGATAGTCATGCTAACATATAGAGAATCTACAGAAACTTGTTCGAATGCTTGTTTGTTTATGTTTTGGTTTGATTTTTTTTGAGGCCAGATTTATAAATTACAGTATTTACTCGCATAATATCCGCAGTAATTTGGCTACATTTTTGACAAAAAAAAATGGGGTGCAGACATTATGAGGTGAAGTCCGAAAAAAAAAATTTTCCTCAAAATTTTACATGTTTTGTGTAGAGTAAAAATATTGTTCTCTCATAATTAGTTTACTAGTACCCTGATTGTACGTATGCTCACGGTTCCGCGGATTGCATTAGTAAAATCACTGCTTCGTAAAATTGGCACCCTTCCCTCTGCTCAGTTGAAAAATATTAACGACGGCACACTACTTTGCAGAGCGCTGGTGACTGGCGACCCTCCGCAGCGGACGTGAGAAATGTGACAGATGTCGAGATAATTGGGTGTCGGCGATTAGTGGAAGACGCCACTCATTTTTCTTCTTCTCTCACTCGCGTATGCGCTCTTATGTTCAGAAGCCGCAGCCAGCCTACACAAAATAAACGCTTTGCGTGAAAAGATATTTTAATTTTTCATTGAGATGGCCACTAACGGCACGGGGCAGATGTCTAATGTCTGCATTAGCCGGCGCCGGTGAGCCTCCCTCCCTGTCCCTTGCCCACTGTGTGTATAAAAAAGTTACCGGCAGACGTCTGTGCATGCGAGTCCCCTCCTGCCCTGCTTGACTGAAGCGGGGAAAGGAGTGCAGAGCGTGGAAAAGGCTGAGCAGGAATTTTTAACAAAAACAAAGCAGAGCCTTGTCTTCCTGACATGTAAGAATTTATGTTTGCCCATCCCCTTGCAACTCGCGTGACGTCGCAGGCAGCTGCGCAGTAGAGTGTGAGTTTCTGAGTCCGGATGGTTTGACCACGCTACAAACCCTCTCAGCGACCGCTCCGGAGAAATGAACAACTCAAGGTCAAAGCATTGTTGACAGTGTCGGTAAATTTCCATCCCGTTACTGTGCCTTTCAGGGGTGGCCAAGGTTGCTTTGTCTGGTGTGGACTTTATGCAGATTTTAAAAAATTCAATTTCAAGCATTTACTAAATTCTATGCATAGCATCATATATTTCTTGTCAGTAGAATTCCATAAATATATCATGTACTGTATTTGGCATACCGTGTTTTATCGTTTAATCGTCACACATTTTATACTAAAATCTAGTTTGAAAAGTAGAGGTGCAATTTTTATATTGGGGGGGGGGGGGGGGGGGGGAATATCCTGTTAAAATTATTCATGAAAATCAAATTGATTCATGGAAAGTACATTTATTTAATAAGTAGAGTATACACAGGATGGCCACAAACCTGGTAAACCAGGAAAAATCCTGGAATTTGAAACAAGTTAGGGAATACCTAGAAAAGTCAGGGAATTTTTTTGAGGTAAGCTTGTTTCAGCATTGTAAAGCTTTCTTCAATGGCCATTCATTATAAAAACGTGTTATTTGTACAGTAAAACCTTGCACAACGAACTCTTTTATAACGAAATCCTCGGTATAACGAAGCAACTGTTAAGTCCCGCCGAATCGCTATGTAATCCTAAGTATTTATACCTCTAAATAACAGCATTTTTTGGATGCAATGCCAAAAACACCCGCTACAGCAAAGGTATAACGGAAAAATCTTACTTAAATATATTTTTGTAGGATTGTCATAAATTTTCAATTTTGCTTCGTAAATAAATTATGCTTCGGCAAGTAAACAATACTGCCGCCATCATCTTACAACTGATTGGCCATAGAAGTAAGAGTTACGGACGTACTGAAATGCACTTTATGACTACCAACATAAGCTATCGTACTTCGATTAATCGATCTTCTGAAACTGCCTTAGAAAATTTCATCACGTGAACAATTTTCTGTGAAAATGTTTGATCGACTGATCGTTTATCCGTGTTGTAAAAAATGCCAATAACTAGAGGCACTGGAAAATCGTAAAAACGATATAGGCGCGAATAAAAGCGACAAAATGGTTTACCGACAAATAAACGCTACAATCCCGTTTTTAGAAGTAATTATTAAAATTTCTAGTAATATTAAAATTTCCAGTAAATTTTAGGTTTACCTAATATATGTTTAACTAAACCATTTCTTATTATTAACGGCCTAACCTCATACAATAAAGAATATTTTTTATTTTATGCATCTTCTTACCGTGTTTCAAGATTACCTAATAAACGGTGACGATGGCAAGCCATGTAAACAATCAACACGATCTATGAATCTTGTAAATAACACGAAACACAATTTAAATACGCATAGGCTTGCGCGGAAACTTTGTTAACGGCAAACGTAACGTACGACCCAAACAAATGTAAACGATTAATATATAGAGACGTTTATTTTCGTGCATGAATATTTTCACGAGACAGAATGTGAAAACATTGAAGCGGCCATGTTTGCCTACGTGTGCGTGCGTGTGTGATATTAACACAAGCAATCAAATTATTTACTGTTAAATGACAACTAAAATATAAAAATGCATTAATTTAAGTTTACAACACACGCAGCTTATATTTGGCAACTACAGAAAAAAAATTACGAAACTACTTCAGTCAAATTGGTTAGCACTTTAACGGGGGAAAAAAGATGGCAGCAATGTAGCTCTATGCTTTTGTCGCTCATTTGTTGAACGTACCTAGTGTTTTCCTAATTTCCTAACCCGAAAAACAAACGGTAATCTGTGAAACTAAAATATTGCGCTGATATTCACAATAAAATTAAGGTTATTAACCAGTGTTGATGCTGAACGGTTTTTTAGCAAATATAATTTAATTGTCACAGATCGAAGAACCAGCATGACTGAAAAGACTGTTGAAACATGCTCAATGCTGTCTTTTAATTTTTGTTAGTGGCATATGTGTTTGGTAAAGTTACATTTTATTTAAGAACTCTGTGAAAATTATTTTTGATATTCGCATTCGGCTTTGTGAAAGTGATTTTTGACTCTTATGTTTGTTACTTGAACAACATTGACTGTTTTTAGCATTGATATTTTAACATTTCAGTTGCAAATATTTAATTTCAGTGTTTAATTGATTTAGGTGTACTTTAAAAATGTGATTTTTTTAAACTTTTATGTTACATGTTATTAAGGGGCAATTTTATATTATATGGACAGCTATATCATCATGAATTGTGTATATAGAAAATTTTCAAAACCGTTTTGAAAATATGGAATAATCGAATAATGAATAATAGAATCACGTAAGAATTTTCTAGTCTATTAAAATTAAAGCTATATAAATGCTATATGGCAAAATATAAATGCTACAAACAGCCATTATAAACACTATTTTCCAGTGCCTCTACCAATAACCGATAGAGATTCTGTGGAAGTGTTTCTTAATTAAAATCTGTAGGTTTAGAAAGTTGTTTTTGTTCCATGTTGTAGAGGGAAATAAATTATTTAACCAGTTATGTATCTTGTTTAGAGGTTAAGTTTTTCTGGGTTAAATTTGTTCGCTTGTAAATAAGTTATGGTTGGACAAATCTCGTGCAGTAATAAATGAGACAACTTTCAGTAATTTATTGTTAGTGTTCGTAAAATGGATTAAAAAAAAACCGGAAGCAATTTCTCTTACAGCGAAACTGGAAATTCTACACGCAGTAGATCAGGGAGGTAAAAAAGCAGAAATAGCTAAAAGATTTGGCATTCCAAATTCAACGCTGTCAACAATAATATACAATATACTTATGTACAGTAGAATCTCAGTACTAAGTACTTACAGGGACCTCAAGTTTTTGTACTTAGTACTGAAAGTACTTAGTACTGAAACATACATACATATCATCTATACAGAGAGAGAAAAAAAATATTTAAAAAAAATAGCTACAGGAGAGCCGCAAGGCCATATGTCTTTGCAACTATGACTTGCTTTTCCCCCTTGTCTAGTTCTCTGAATATTTCCACTTTTTCCTTAAGCGTGAATTGCTTTCGTTTCTTTTTATCTCCAGGATCGCTCATATTGTAGTACAAATACAATGCGGTGTCTAAATAACGTAACCTGAAAATAAACTCAACAATAACAATCCCGGCACAGACATCAACAGTATTTTTAGCGTAGCGTAACACTTTTGCCTAAATAATTAATACTTCTCTCGAACTTCCGTGTTTCGATGTATCGAATGGTGTTGTGTTGCTCACGTCGCATACTACGTACGGTTTAATCTATGGTAGCGCGCGCAACTGTTTGTTAACTTTGTTTTGAGGGTTTAGAGGTTAGAAAATATGTTGCGGTGGTATTTGTGTATGTTTGTTCTACAACATTAATCATTTAGCTGGAAATTTATTTACCAGTTTAAGTAAATTTTAGTGTAGTAATGCCACGCTTCTAGTAGAATTTATACGTTATAGTGAAAACATGATACTTTAAACTGAAACTGTTTTGTATGGTGAAGATACGATTTTTGGCGGGGACTTAAAAAAAATACGTTAAAGTGAAATATACGTTATAATGAGGTACGTTGTACCGGTATTCTACTGTACTGTAATCAAATCGGATTGGTTTGCTTAATCTTCATTTTCTCTGTTCGAGGACTCTGTAGCATGTATTAAATAGTAGGTAAGTACTTTGTGTATACTCTATCTATATACTGAGTACCTAATATTAGTTCTGTGTTTTTTGAAATAATGATGGCTACAGAAAAAACCCTTTGTATCACAAATCATTTGTTCGTTAGTTTTGAATTCACCTCATTGCAAAGAAACCTCGCTATAAAAAACACACATAATATCAGTCCCTTTGTGCTGGGGATCTTTAAGGTTTCACAATGTTATTAGAAATTAACAGAAACAAGGTCAAGGTGTGATTCTGTCTGAATATAATCACGTCAAATTTATTTAAGGAAAATTTATAACAGATATTAGAGAAATGTATTAACATACAATATCAATTACGTACTTAAACAGATCTCAGGTATATTCAGAAAAAAATATGGGTCGACCCTAAATTCAATTATAAAAAGTTTCATTTACTAAAAATACCTAAACCAATAAAAAAATGCAAATATATTTAAACTATCCCAGCATAGGCATGTACTTAAAGTCCATAAATTATGTTTATATGATGAACTTCGTCTGACGGCGTAATTTAGGAAAGTTAAAAAAAAAATTGAAAATTACAGTAGCGCCGGAGGTTGGGGCTTCGTGTCCCGGAGATCACGCGGGAACATGATGCCAGGGCGCCTGTGTGCTGTTGAGGAAGGGAGATGAAAATGCTAATTCGGCGTCCGGCTCTTGGACCCTGTCTGCGAACAGTCCAAATCAAAACTGATCAGAACTTGTACACAGACAGTATACGGGGCAGAAAATGCCCGGAAAAGTTAAGGGTAGGTTGATGAAAGTCACGGATCGTCACTCACCAGACAGGGAAGTTGGCTTCTATTTACCGATGCGTTGCCAGCCAGGAACTGGATTCCGCGAATACGCGGCTGGGCGCGGACGTTTTCTTCATTTCAAAAGAAATAATTTAAAAGAAAACTAACTATTATTCGTTGTACTACGCAGACGGACTAAACTACTTGAAAAAGATTATAGGGATAGCATCCCTTATTTAAGCGACAACATAGTCGGTTGCGGCCGGATGGAAGTCTTGCAGTGTCTCGTCGACTCGCCGATAATCGCAAACGGTCCGTCTGCAGTCACGACGCGAAGTGTCTCACGAAGAACCGCGTCTCGTAATTAAAAGCAAATGTTCTATCAAAAGTGGAGGGGGGGGACTGGGAGGTTCGGACCGAAAGGTTCCGAAGTTCCCCGAGTGGGCATCATAAAAAACTCTGGCTTCGATGTCTCGAAGTTGGTAGCACTGGCCGACCTTAGCGCTACCTGTTGAGGGGTGTCTGAAATAAAAAGAATCGACTCGCCCAAGGCGTCTGCTTAAACCAGGGGTTAAAGGGCGCAGTCAGGAGCTGCACTCTGGCGGCCAAGATAATAAGTTACTGTTTCTGCCGCTAGATGTCGTGGGGTGGTCCATCTTTGCACTCACATTTTTTATGCAAGTCGTCCTTGACGCCGGCCAACACTTGGCGGGGTTAACGGCAGGGCAATGCTCCGGAGGTGAACTCTCAGAACTGAAGAGAGGGGGAGTGGAGTAAGTGGGGGGCATAAAACGCAACGACGCTGGGAACGCGCGTCCATGACGTGCTTCTCGAGGAGTGAACCTAAGACGTTTGCGTGACGGTAAAGGCTATGGTCAGCTCGTCTCTGAGAAATGGTAACAACTCGTCCAGAGCTGTTATATGCAGTTTTAGTCATGAAGTGAAGTAACGTTACAGGCCTGGGACGTGCCTGTAAGCGAGGGAAATTTCAAACGGGCTGCCAAAAAAGTCTTAGATCTGCAAAAGATCCTATAGGTCTCTGGGAAAGGTGCTTCTGTCTACTGGCACAAAGTTTAACTTAGGACCAGCCTAACAAAGAATAAATTGCCCAAAGTAACCAAATTATAAAGAAAAAATAAAATTTCCAAAAATAATTTAAAATTATATAAACAATAAAAAAACGTGCCGAAATACCAAATTTCCGGCACACCTTCAAGTTTGTTATACCGAGGTTTTACTGTATCATTTTTAACCCAGTAATCCATGCAGAATTTTTTTAGAATGTGTGGTTAAAGCAGTAAACACTGCTTATTTAGAACTTGACAACACTGTGAGAGAATGCTGCACGGCAAAAGTTTCTTTCAGGCTCCAATGTTGGTTAACCTGCTGTTGGTTAAATGATAACAGACATCTTACATGTGGTTTGAAAGTGCATACATTTGTGTAAAAGATGTTGCAATGATTACCGAAGGTTTGTAGTGGCAATTATCTATGGCGGCTGAAAACCCCTAAAATGATTTAAAATTGATAAGGAAGTAGGAAACATGTTATGGGATGAAAGTCACATTTACGTGACTGGAGGAAAAAAATAATATTATAACCGAACTGTTATTGGCGCTTCACTGAGGTAAACAAAACATCTTCGTTCGGCACGGTACTAATTATTTTTCGTTCATGACCATTTTTTCCTCTCTTCAAGGTAAACATATCATTCACAGTTCATCCATAAATAAAATATTTACAGTTTAGTGTAAAAGTCAATTTCTTGACTGTTTTTTAAGTTGCTCCACCTGCATGCCCTGCAAATATAGCTGTATACACTCTGCCTTATTGCCTTGTTGCAGGGTATCAGCTCACTTAACTTCAACAGTTTACTTACATTTCTTTACCTCAAAAGACTTCTCCTTCAAACAAATAAATGTAATTCTCATAACTCACAGTTTTTTGTCCATTGCTGAAAATGTGCAGCACAGGCGATCCATTTGACTGGCTTGCCAGGCAGGTGCACACACGAGGTCAGTCGCACCTGATTGGCTTCTTATTAGAAAATTAAAATCTCTTATTCTTAATGAGATTGGATTTCCTTCCAGTAGTTTTCTTTAGAATTATCATACCATAAAAGAGTAAGTAAGATCTTTGTAGATGTATAAATAGAGGTCAGTAGAAATGGTCAGTAGAAATGGTTTTAATTTACTTAGTACTTTTAGTTTTAATATATGGCATTTCGCTTTTATAAATTGTTTTGTGGTTTTTAAATGATTTTGAAAAGTATTAAACTCATTAATCAAGCCAAAAAAAAATTAATTTGGCAACAATGTACAGAATTTCAATAAATAAAAATTATTTTAGATTAACAATATAAAATTGTATATTAAAAAAATTAGGTTTTACAAGATGCTAGAGAATTACTACATTTATAAGATCTACTCTGTTGCCATATACCAGTTTGTTAGTAGAAATACATTAAAAACCAGTTTGAAAATACATTTTGATTGAGAGCAATATGTCTCTTGGTCATCAGTTGAAAGAAACAATTGTGATTATTTCCAAATTTTGTGGTTCAGTTTTCCTTTTAACTTCACAAATGTTTTTTTAGTGTAGCCATTTTTTCATGTTTTGACTGGCAATTACAGAACTTGCACATGAGAATATTGTTTAATATAAAACCATGACTAAACTTTGTGGCCCTGTCCTAAGGGGTTACTTTGGGTTCTGGCATACTGTGTTTTATTGCATAATCGTCGCACATTTTATGTTAAAATCAAGTTTGAAAAGTAGGCGTGCAATGTTTATGCGACAAAAAAAATTTTTGTTTGGTAAAGTTAATCATAAAAAGAAAACACATTCATTGAAAATATGTTTAATTAAAAAGTGGAGTGTACAAGAGCATGCCAAACAATTTAAATTAATAACCTTTCTTCAACTTTAAATAGAACAACAAAATATGTGACCTGAAAGCAAGCCTGAACTAACACATTACTATCGTCGTAGTACACATCACGGTGTGCGGGCCATCAAATGTAGTTGACTCGGCACTCAACAGAGCGCACGCGTTGCATGAATCCGCGAGATGTCGATATTCGACTACGTGTGCGCGCTCTATACAGGAAGCAACATAACCAAACATGAATGATGCCAACTAACGCTGGCTACATTTTAATAAGCGGTACACCGCGGCGACGCAGACGAACTGATAAAGGTTATAACGTTTAAAAACATTTTTAAAAGAAAATGTACACATCAGACAACTTAGTATTTCCGTTAATTAAATAAGTAAGGGATAATGTCCGAATAAATATTAGATTTCTAGTTTAAAACACATCGTTTTATAAGGGAAAAATACCCACACAAAGCGTTTGGAATCTAACAGCGGGACCAAAAACATCACTCTACGTTTACGCGAGAAGTTTTTTATCCAAATTTTGGCGACCTAAAATATATGTGCAACGATTATGCGATAAAAAGAGGGTATATATATGCTACTTGTAAGATAGATTTTTATCAAACCAAATTATCTGCAGTTTTTATGGCGTAGCCTGTAGTCAAGATTTTAGAAGTAAGACCAGATTGCTTTATTTTCAACTGTAGCATTAACAAATTGTGAATAGCGTAGACTGACAAATTTTGTGGTTGCAGATTGTCCGTGCTGGTGTGCGACATTCATGGCAAGATGCCAGATTGGCTAGAGAGTGCAGTGGAAGGTGAGGTGCGCGAGGTAGCGCCACTCTGCCCACTATTGGTGCCGTGCAGAGCGCGCGTGTGGGTGTCGCACGTCGCTGGGGCAGACAGCGTCTGGCTGCAGAGGACCCAGCACGAGGAGCTCCTCACGGCACTCGTCGACCAGCTGTTTGCCTTCTACGAGACGGAGGGTAAAGGCTTGGATATGGAGGTGGCTTCCGGATCGCTCTGTGCAGCCAAGTCTCCCAGTGATGGTAACTGGTACCGTGCCAGGGTGGTGTCCGTGGAGAGTGGGGTGGTCGACGTGCTGTTCCTTGACTATGGCAATGGTGAGCAAGTCCCTGTGGCATCGGTGAAGGCTCTGGACGACACCTTCCACGTCCCGGACATCATGGCAACACGTATTGTGCTGCCTGTTGTCCCGGTTGCGATCAGGGAGGAGCTGGCGGAGAGAGTCACGCAGCTGACCGCGGAGAAGGAGTTCACGGCCGAGTTCTCTCGGGATGGGGACCGCCTGCTGGCCGACCTGGTGAGCGATTCCTCCAGTGTCTGCAGGCAACTGATTGAGCTGGGTGACGCCAGCCCGCTGCCTGGGTACTCCTACACCGTCGAGGAAGAAACTAAAGATGTTGTGAGCAAGGACGAGTGTGTGGTGTTTGTGTCTTTCATTGAGTCTCCGGTGGAGTTTTGGGTGCAGATTGCAAGTGATGCAGCAGCGATAGAAAGTCTTCAGTCGGACCTCCAGTCATCTGCAGATAGTCTGCGGATTGTGGAGGAGATACCATCCTTGGGTGAGCTGCTTATGGTTATGTTCTCGGATGACAGCAACTGGTACAGGGCTAAGGTGACGCAAGTGGATGGAACAAAGCTGACTGTGTGCTTTGTGGACTATGGTAATATGGAAGTTGTGGATTTTGGCACCAGTGAGATCAAACATCTGCCAGAGAATCTGAAGGAAGTACCTCACTTTGCCACTCGTTGTGTCTTTGACCTTGTTCCCGCATCGGGTAACGAGTGGAGCACCGAGGCCCTAGAACGGTTTGAGAACCTTGTTGCTGAAACTGGCGGGCCCTTCATCATCAAAACTCTTCACGAAAATGAGGCAAAGCATGTTGAAATGTTTGTAGAAGGCAGGAACATCACAGATGTGTTGATAAGTGAAGGCTTGGCAATAGCACACACACCAGTAAATGCCATTCCTGAGAGGCCAACACCATTTGGTAGCAACAGGGAGCAAGTGTTTGTGAGCCATGGTACGTCACCATCGCGATTCTGGGTGCAGCGAGAGGATGACAGCACGAAGATAGATGTCATGATGGAGAGGTTGTCAGACGCAGAGCACTATCCGGTGGTGGACGAGCCATTGGAGGTAGGCCAGCTGGTGGCTGCGCAGCACGAGGATGGTCTGTGGTATCGGGCATCTGTACTTTCGGTGGGAGATGAGACAAGGGTGCTGTTCGTGGACTACGGCAACGAGGCACTTGTCTCAGATGTGAGACTGCTACCACTGGACTTGTTGGCTATTCCTGCTCTTGCCAAGGCCTGCCGCCTCAAGCCACCTGCTTTGCAGTCTGAGTGGTCTAGCTCCCTTGATGCAGAGTTCGAAGCGCTGGCTGCAGAGGGCACTACTTCCTTTGAGATGGAAGTGGAGGAGAAAGGAGATCCGATGACTGTTTTATTGTACCTAGACGGGAAGTCTTTGGCTGAGTTGTTATCGGTGCTTTGCGAACCTGACATCCTTCAGCTGGTTACGAATGAGTCATATGCTCTCCAGACTGCTTTCGAGTCAGATGCTCCTAATGCAGCTTCCAGTGATTTGGATGCTGCCCAGACAGCTTCCGTAGACTTGGATGCTCTCCAGGCGGCTTCCGGCGAATTGGACACTTTCCAGGCAGCATATGACAAGTCGGAAGCTCACCAGATGACTTCCAGCGAGACGGATACTCCCCAAGTGGCTTCCAGCAAAAGGGAGGATGCACCCAAGATGGCTTCAGGCGAATTGGACACCCTACAGGAGGCTTTCAGCAAGTCTGACGCTCCCGAGGTGGCTTCCATAGAGTCAAATGCTCCCCAGGCGGCCTCCAATGAGTTGGGCACTATTCAGATGGTCGTCACACCCAAAGTGTCACTGGACAAAGCTGGTGTCTGTGTTTCTTATCGTACATCGCCCTCTGAGTTCTGGGTCCAGAATGCCAGTTCATTCGAGCAGCTGGAGAGACTAGCAGAGTTGCTGGCCGAGGCAGAGACATTTCCAGGGGTGGCCGAAGTAGCTGAGGGGTTGCTATGTGCTGCCAAATTCAAGGAGGTGGAGCAGTGGTACAGAGCACGTGTGCTGGGCAGCTCCGAAGAGGGCACGCTGGTGCTTTTTGTAGACTACGGAAACACCGCTGTTTGCCGGGAGTTGCGCACCCTGCCTGCTGACCTGGCGAGCTGGCCAGCGTTGGCGTGGTGCTGCCAGCTGCTGCTGCTGCCCGGAGCGTCTGGCTGGTCGCAGCTGGCTTGCGAGGTGTTCCTCGACATCACTGCTGACACCAGCACAGTGTTCCAGGTGGATGTGGTTGAGGATGACGACCCTGTCATCGTGAAACTGTCCTGTGATGGCAAAGACATCTTCCATGCCATTGGGGTGGACAGCTTGATAATCCCTGACATGGGCAGTGATGATGATATCCTGGAACTGGAGACTATTCAGATAAAACTACCACGAGAGTGTGAAGTGTTTTCGGAGTTAAATGACATTGTAGAAGTGACAGGTTTTTTGGACAAGACTGTAGTAAATGTGGTGGGAGCAACAGAAGTGCATACAGGTGATAAGAAAGACTCTGTCTCTATGACTGGCAGTGTTGGGACTGTAGAGGCCTCCGAGGTAGAAGCAGTGGTTGATAGCCTAGGGTCTACTGTTGTAAAAGATGCAGTGTATTTTACTAATGGCAGCTCTGAAGGTTTCTTAAAAGCAGAAAGACTTGATAGAACAGTGTGTGATGCTAAAGTATCCAAGGATATATGTACTGATACTTCGGCAAATGTATCTGTGGCTGAAGTGAATCATACGAGTACGTTGGAGTCAGGCGTGAATGTATCAAAGGTAGATTTAATAATAGAAGATAGTGTAACAAGTGTTAGTTTGCCAGAAGCTGAAAGTGTGCATGAATCTGGGACAAAAGTGGTTGAAATTTTGGCTGTTAATGAAAATACATCAAAAAATAACACAAATTCAGAGAATGCAAAGTTGGAAACACTAAAAATTAATCTGGATGTTGAGTCTAGTGATGTAGATATAAATGCAATGAATTTGAAAATAACAGAAGCTGATACTTTACCTGAACCTGAAACAGAAGCTGATACTTTACCTGAACCTGAAACAGAAGCTGATACTTTACCTGAACCTGAAACAGAAGCTGATACTTTACCTGAACCTGAAACAGAAGCTGATACTTTACCTGAACTTGAAACAGAAGCTGATACTTTACTTGAAACAGAAGCTGATACTTTACCTGAACCTGAAACAGAAGCTGCAAAGACAAGTGATACTTGTTTAAAGGTTTTGAGAAATACTTTTTCCAACTCTGAAGCAGATGTGAATTCTACATTTGAAAACTTGAAATTAGATGAGCCAGTTGAGTTGGAGAATGAAGCTGAAGTTATGAATACTAACAAATTATTTTCATCAGAAGATAGTGATAATGCTTCTGATTTTGCAGTAAAAGAGTCTACAGAACTGGACATGTTAGAAGCTAAGTTAGTAGAGGGGAATGACAGTGATATGTCTGTGGACACTAGCGTGAACCAAACTGATAGGAGGAGCAACGATGCAGTCGAAAAACGGATTTCAGAACCGGCCGTCGGCGCTGGGGTAGGGGCACTGGAGCATGATCCTGCTGAATGTGTGGAAATGCCAAAGGCCCCCTCGTCAGGGCAGCAGACGGAGCACGTGGAGAGAATTGTGCAGGACATCTCGGTGGAAATGACAACTCCCTCGGACGGCAGTCCCGCACTCCTGACGCGCAGCACCGCCGAGCTCAAGAAGACTCCGTCTCGGCCCGAATCCCCGCGCTCTGACAACACAGAGCGCATTCTGCCAGGCTGTGTGTTGGGGAACTGCGAGAACAGTAGCTAGTACATGTGTTATGAGCACGTGCGTAGCTTATGGATGTGAACTAAATCATTATAAGCCACCAGCAGAACTCTTTGGTAATTACAATGTTTCCCTGATTAAGGATGTTTGCTTACATATGTCCTCTGTGAAATTTTAAAATAAAAGTGTTTTTCTCCAACTGAGTTATACATCTTTAAATTATATTTGAATACTAGTTATGAAAGGGATAAAAATGTAATTTTTGTATTATTTGTGGTTCAAAGTTTTGTAACACCATGAAAATCTCAAGATTCTCATTCATGTGGGATAAACTAAAGCTATGCTTGAATTTTTTTTAATTGCTTCACCAATTTTTAGTTTTGTTCAAGGATGTGATGCCAGTAGAGTTTCACTATAGAAAGTTAATTTGTAAACTAATGCTAAATATTGCTGTAAGTTTATGTAATGTGATATTTTAGTTTACCCATTTAAAAATTTACATAATTATTTTTAAACTTTCTTGGAGCTGCTTGAATGCAACCAAAAAAATTTTTATATTAAGAAAAGATGCCTAGTTGTTATTTTGGCAGACAGTTGTTACTTTAAGTGAGGTATTCTTAAGCAACTATCTTAGAAGATAGATGATAATAATTATATTTGCAATTGCATTTTCATGTAAAGAGAGATAACAGACTGGTGATTGTTAAATCAGAAAGATGAAGCTCCAGATTTGTGTAAGGAATTAAAATAAATTTTTTCTCAGTTGTCTGTATGTTTAGTTTCTTGCAAACTTCATTCTTGGATCGAAAAGAATTCATATTGTACAGTTTTTTTTTGTAGCTAACATATTTAAGAATTTATTTTCAAACTTAAATTTATTTTGTTTTAATGAACCTCATTTCCTGGAAACAGTTGTCCCTACACTGCCAGCAGTAACTCTATTTTAGGTCTGCCGTTTTTACTAATTTGATCAGTTTTATGAGGTTTTTGAAGAATTAAATCTGTAATTTACCATCATGAAATATTAGAGAAGGATGAGTTTGCAAAATTGATCATTTTGAGTTACAAGGCAAGATCTAGTAGTTGCAGAAGGGTTGTTTTTAGATGTGGTGTATTAAAATAGATTATGTATCACTAAGGGTAAAAATAAATAATGCATGCAGAAAGATTACATTTTGGTTATTAATTAAAAAAAAAAAATTTGTACTAATGCAAATGTGATAAATGAACTTAATATACTTTGAACATTTAGGTTTACTACAATGTTTTTTGCCTGTTTTAGGAATATATGAAATTTTTAGTAATTTTGCAGACGAATGGTTACTGGGAAATACGCTGTTTTATCGCATAATCGTAGCACGCGCATAATTGTCGTACCTATATTTTAGGGTGTCAAAATTTGGATAAAAAAACCTCTCGCGTAAACGTCATATGATGTTTTTGTCCTGCTATTAGATTTTGAGCACTTTGTGTAGGTATTTTTTTTCGTATAAAATGATGTATTTTAAAGTAGAAATCTAATATTTATTCCGACATTACCACTTATTTAATTAACGGAAATACGAAGTTGTCTGATGTGTAAACTTTCTTTTAAAGACTTTTTAAATGTTATAACCTTTATCTGTCTGCGTTGCCGCAGTGTACCACTTATAAAAATGTAGCCAGCGCTAGTTGGCATCATTCATGTTTGGTTATGTTGCTTCCTGTATAGAGCGCGCACATGTAATCAAATAATGATACTGATATCACGCCAATTGCATGCAACGCACGCTCTGTATTGAGTGCTGAGTTACCTAACTACATTTGTTGGCCCGCACTCTTTCGTGGTGTGTACAATAGTTATGTGTTCGTTCAGGCTTGCATTCACATTGTTTTTCTATTTAAAGTTGAATAAAGGTTTTTGTTGCATTACTTATTAATTTAAATTGTTCGGCGTGCTTTTATAGACTCCACTTAATAAACGTACTTTCCATGAATGAGTTGTTTTTATGAATAATTGAAGCTAACAAAAAAAAAAATTTTTTTCGCTTAAAAATTGCACCCATACTTTTCAAACTTCGTTTTAGTATAAAATGTGCGACAGTTATGCGATTTAACACGGTAAAATGAATAATATCTAAAGTAAAAGTCTGTTTAGGTTAGGTCAGCTACATAAATTATCATTAAATATTATTTACTTACTGAATAAGTATTGTTAATGTAGATGACCTTACCACAATTTTTAATGTTATCACTACAACTTTAAAACAGTAAAATTACCCAATTAAAGCTTTTTTTTTAAAATCATTTGATGGTTGTGTTAAAAAAGCAACACGTAAGCCGAGGCCACACAGAAAGCTACGCTATGTTCGCTGCGCCAGGTGGCCATGTCTGAGAGACGCCTGCCATGGGGTTCAAGTGATGATTTCGACGATGATATTCTGACAGCATGTGAACATAAAATGAAATGGGTTCATGAATTTAAAATAAAAACAAAGGGATTTGAATTTCATTTGATGAAGCAGTTGCTAGGGAGGACGAAACCAAATTTATGGATTATTTTAGGATAAATTCAACTAAGTTTGATAGCATTATCTTGTAATCAAATTCCAGGTGTTGTCATGCCTTCTATATTCTTCCATCAATTTAGTCCATAAACATTGATATTTTCATAATCTTTCAAATAACTTTTCCGTCGACTTGACTATTTAAAGTATAATACTGGGAAGAATTAAAATTCATAAAAAGCAAATGCAGAAGTACAGCACAATTCCGTGCGAAAACAGATGTTTTTGGTTAGTCTGCGCATGTGCAAAGTCAGCGACGTTTTAGAAAAATAGCAGAGAACCAAACACCTGGCAATGTCGCCAACATATCAAACAGCTTTGTGTGACCAGTGACACCTGAGATTCAGTTGGCTATATTTTACTTTGTAGCAAACATTGTGAACATAGCGCCCTGTATGACCATAGCTTAAAACTTTTCTGAACAAAAAATGGAAACAACTGGAATAAAGGTTAACTCCAATATTAATTTACTATATCCAAATTGCATAATAGTTTTGTTTATAAACAAAATAAAGCTGTCTGACATTTTGAATAGATAATCAAAGTTAAGATGATAAAGTGCAAGACTTATCACATTGGTTTTGCTACATTTGTGCTGAACATAGTTCTATCAATTGACACTGGTAGGAAAAAAAATTACATGCAAGACATAATAAAATATGTTCTTCTCAGGAAAGTTCTTTGCTTTGTTATAAATCAAAGTAGTACTGCTGGCATTTCATTCCAAAATGGCTTTGATTACTAGTTTTTTTTTTTTTTGACATATGTTTTCCAGAATTGTAATTATGTAAAATACATACTTTAAGATGGCAGGAAAATGTAAATAGTATGAAATTAAATAAAAGTTTTTATGGTAAAATATTTGCATAGTCTTACATGATTTTTATCCTTGTTGTGCATATTGAATATGTATAGAATTTAAAACAAAATACAGTGAAATGCTTTTAAAATGTTCCCGCACAATACAATTTCCTGTCTCATACGATCAAATGTTTCGGTCCCGCCATTTTCTGCATATGATATGGATTATTATTTTCTGTGTAAGAAGTTTCCTGTACATTATTCTTTGGGAAATTACTGTTTTTTTTTATTTATTAACAAAAATAGGTAATTGTTCGACATGTAAATTCTCTTTAGGACACGTTTTAAAACATTACAACCTCGATTTGTTCCATGTCCGGTGGTTCAGTGCAGTGTGCAGCATGTATAGATATGTAGCCAGTGCTGGTTGACATTGTGCTAGTTAGGTTGATGCCTTTACAGAGTGTGTGCACAATGTCAATAGCTCGCCACTGTGCAGCAGTGGTTGGCATCATGTTTGGTTAGGTTGATACCGTATATGCGCACAAATTGTTGACTATAGATATGGGGAACTCACGGATTGCTGCACCATGTGCACTCTTTCTTTTACTGAATAGTATAATTTTACCACTCATTACATTAGTGCTGTCTTTCACTGGCATTACGGTTTTTGTTAATTTAAGGGAAATGAAAAATATGGTTTTTGTTTTGTAATAAAGGTGTCAACTAAGAGTGTGATTAAACACAAAGCGTTTTCATTAAAAGAAAAGCTGGACATCATAAAAAAGTTAATTTCAACCCCAAGGTTTCACGAGTGGCAGTCGCTAAAGAGCTGGTAATACCACCATCAACATTAAATACCATTGTTGCCAAACAAGATAAAATACTTTCCGAGGCTGGCAATATTTCATCGACATGTAAGAAAAGGAAGAGTGGCAAATATTAAAAGTTTGAAAAACCATTGCCTGAATGGTTTAAACTACAGTGTGCACAAAAAATCCCATTGAGTGGCATGATTTCAAAAGAAAAAGTCGAGAAGATTGCTTTGACACTTAATGTTAAATTCAAAGCATCAAATTTAACGATTTAAGAATAGGACTGGCATTGTCTACCGAGCAATAGAAGTGGAGAATCAATAGATGCATGGAAAGTATTATTGCCTCAAATTCTGAGTACAAACTGGACATTTCCAGTGTTGATGAGTTTGGCCTCTCTTTCCAAATGCTGCCTGACAAGACATTTTTTTTTAAAAGGAGAGGCTTGCCATGGAGGTAAGCAAAGCAAGGAGAGGCTGACTGTTCTTGTGGAGGGCCAATATGGATGGGTCCGATAAGCTTCCAATTTTTGTAATTGGAAAGGCCAAAAATCCACGATGTTTTAAAAATGTGAAAAATTTTATCATGTAGGTACACAAATAACAAAACAGCATGGCTGATTTGTGGCATCTTTGAGCAATATTTGCACTCCCTGAATGCCAAAATGGGAGTAATGAACAAAGATTATCGTGTTTATGGATCACTGCCCTGCCCATCTGAGGAATGTAAAAATACAGTTTCTTCCTGCTAATTCCACAACAGTGCTGCAATCCATGGATCAGGGTGTGATCCAGGTACTGAAGCAGTATTACCATAAGAGAATGGTGTGCAGACTAATCACAAATATGAATCATGTAACACCCAACTCTCCACCATACAAAGTGTCTTATTTTAGTTGCACTGCATTTCCTTACGGCTTCTTGGGATTCGTTGGACCCAACCATCATAGCCAACTGCATAGCCTGCTTTGGAGGTGACATGTTGGTGATGAGAGTGCAATAATGCATGGAAAAGTTTGCAAGGCAAACTAAAAAAATCACGTGAAGTTTTGACAATTATGATGAAGCTGACAGTAACGTCTTGCCTTGTGAGCTTCAAGAGTGCGGAAGCGATAGCATGCAGCAGTAACAAAAACATGGTTGCAGTAGAAGACAATTAAGATGAAGAGGATGAGGAAAATGAAGCAAGAGCACCACCAAAACTAACCTGTTCTGATGCCTTAGTACATCTGGAAGGACTGCTGGACTTCATTGAAGGAACGCAAAATGTGCCAGACAATATTTAGTAAAGTGTGTCACATTAAAAATGTCATAATGCAGCAAACCAAGAATAACTCTAAGCAGAAAACACTGGATCACTTTTGACGTGACGACGTCAATAAATCGATGAACGCCGGCTGCACGCACGAAAAAGTGTCCCACTACGGATGTTCCTGTTTGCTCATTGTACGCATGCGTGGCATCTCTCTTCCACTCGATTGGAACGACCATCGATTTGACTTTTCAATCATATTTTCGTCGTTTGAATTATTAATATTATGTAATTTAACGATCGTCCACCGATTTTCAGCACAATCGGTACGGTTATTTAAAAGTAATGTTAAATATTCAAATACGTTTTGAACCAACAATGGTGTTTTACAGTTACACATAATAATTCAAATTACAACCGGGATCTTTTGCACAATGTTTTAAAAAATATTGTAACAACTTATAAATAAGTTTGGTGTATTTGGGATGTGCATTTGTTATAAAATAGAGTTATTAAAATGAAATAATATTATTCCCCTACCGTGAACAAAATTTTTACAAAGATATATACGTATGTATAACATCTGAAACTATAAATTATCAAGTATGGCCTCATGGCTGAGCGGTCAGCGGCGCTATTTTCTAATCGTAAGGTTGTTGGTTCGAATCCCGACAGGTGCGAAATTTTTTATTTTTTTTTAACTTTTAATAATAAATACGGCGCACGTAACATTTCAAAAGTAATAAATATATTTGAATAATGAATGCAAATAAAAGTAAATTTATTAATTAAATTGTACATTTCATTTCACTCCTTTGTATCCATACAAAATAGTGATAATTCAATAAAAATGATTCAATTTTATTCATAAAAGTATGCAGAGGTAGATTTTATCATACAAAAGATAGAAATATTAAAAAAAATTCTTCCTCAAAGAATATAATATTTTTAATGCCTAAATGGTTTGGTTGCAAAAACTTATTACGGCTCAGTCTCAAGCCGAATATGATATTTCCTTTTCTTCTGGATCAATAATTTCATCAATGTTTTGTTATAATGTTGTCACGTTAAACTATCGTCCGTAAACTAAATTTACAGACAACCAATTTTTTTCAAAAAATTTAATTTAAATATGTATTTTTGTGCAGACACATATTATTCAACATAAATATATACAACTAAACTATGAAAAAGAGAAAATCTTCAATTTCCGTTATAAAAAGTTTTCCCAGCTAAGTTTTTGATACAGTTCGTTGAAAAACCTTTTTCCATAATTTAACTGTAATGTCAAGTTTTGTTAGGTCGAGTACAATGAACTTGATTTTCAAGCCAAGCTGAAGCTACTTGCTCAACTCAGCTTAAGTTTTTGAGCCTTGACCCATCTCAAAACTAAATAATTCTTCTATTGAAACATCAGAAAGTTTATTTAAAAAGACCGAATAGGTTTTTCCAGGGGTTGGGGGGGGTAACATAAGCAGGAAATATCAAGTTAGCACTTGTCAGTGTTAGAATTTTTTACGAATGGACACGTTCATGTTGGAACCACTGATGGGTACTTTAGATGCTCAAAATAGCATAAACCAAGCAATTTCCAAAAGGTAAACAGAAAACGGACCTTGCGGTAGGAACAGGAAGCCAAGAAGACCAAGACAAAATATTGCTAGTCCTGTCCGTTTGTGACTGGCGCTTTTCACAGGGAGAAAACGAAAATCCATTGTTGACAGTGTGACTAAAATCAATTTATTAGTATACATTTGCCTTACTAAATATTATTGAACTCTTACATCTTTCACAAGTTACTTGATTAATAAGCTCAGCAGACAAAAATTAGTCTCCCTAGTGCGCACGCACAGATGGATCGTTAAGCCTGTACAGATGGCACATTGAATGAGTCCCGTGCTCAATCTCACGCACCATTCCTCTATGTGAGCATAAGGCAGTAGCGATAAGTGAGACATTGATGTTTCAAGTAGACAGGGTACGTCAATATGGATAGATTTAAGGATGTAACAAGAGTGGCAGAAAGGGGCCATGCCCATGGCCATACGGTGCGTGAAGTTGCTGGATTTGTTGGTGTTGGTGTTTTGCAGTGGACTGTTCAACGTGTCTACAAGCAGTGGTGTACTACACGTGGCTACAAAACACATCAGAATTGTGGTTGGAAAAAGATCCTGACAGAGGGACCGGAGATGTATTTCACGGCTAGTGAATCAAAATCTGATCCAAACCCGACAGGAATTGCTGAATACAATGAATGAAGGTCCATCCCAACCTGTTGGCAAGAGAATATTGCGATGGGAACTGCACACAATGAACATTTGGAGTTGGTCACCTCTATAGAGTCCATTGCTCGTACATGCACATAAAACTGCACATCTTCAATGGGCTAGAACTCATAGTACGTGGACAGTAGTTGACTGGCGGAATGTAATGTGGTCAGACGAATCATGTTTTTGCCTGTATACCAATGACGCATGTCGAGTGCACTGACGGATTAATGAAGCATTTCATCCTGGATTTGTGCGAGGTCAAGTTCAAGCCGGAGGTGGGTCTGTGATGTTTTTGTGGGTGTTTTTCATATAGTGGATTTGGGCCCACTTACTACGGTGACCACTAACATGAATCAGCATGCTTATTTAAACATTATGGATGATCAGGTGTTGCTTTTCAGTCAACATCTATCTGCATGAGTATGTCCCAATTTTTCAAGATGACATCAGCAAAGTTCATCAGGCTAGACGTATATGTGACTAGTTTTATGAACAATCCCCCACCCTATTACATCTCAATTGGCCTGCAGAATCACCTGACTTGAACCCCATGGAAAATCTGTAAGACATGTTGGAACAGCAGGTAAAACACCAACATCAGCATCCCTGCAATTTGGTGGAATTGTGCGATCAAATTGTCAGCGAGTGGCTTAACCTGTACGCGACGTACCTGCATGTACGGACTCACTTCCCAACCAAATTCAGACGGTTATCAAGTCCATATTGTGCCGGATATTAGGTTTTTCGACACGTTTTTTTTAATTGTTATTATAATTTTAAATTATTTTTGGAAATTTTATTTGCTATATAATTTGGTTACAATTGGGTGATTTACACTTTGTTTGGCTGGTGTACTCTACGTAGTTAAACTTTGTGCCAGTAGACTGAAGCACCTTTCTCAGAGACCTATCTGATCTTTTGCAAATCTAAGACTTCGTTGGCAGCCCGTTTGACATTTCTCTCGCTTGCAGTCACGTCCCAGGCCTGTAACATTACTTCTCTTCATGACTAAAACTGCATACAACAGCTCTGGACAAGTTGTTACCATTTCTCAGAGACGAGCTTACCATAGCTTTTAACGTCACGCATTTGTCTTAGGTTCTCTCCTTGAAAGTCACGGCTAGGACGCTCGTTCCCACCGTCATTGCGTTTTTGTTCCCCCCCACACCGTCCCAGCTCCCTCTTGGTTCTAAGAATTTAGCCCAGGATCATTGTCCTCCCGTGAACCCCGCCAAGCGTTGGCCATTTTCAAGGCCGACTTACCATAGAAAAAAATATGTGCAAAGATGGACCACACACGACATCTAGCGGCGGACACAGTAACTTCTTCCCTTGTCGCCAGCGGGCGGAGTTGACCCCCGCGACATCTGGGGACAACTCTGCTAACCTCACAGCTACCTTCCCCTGTAGGCCGCCAGAGTGCAGCACCAGACTGCGGCATTAGCCCCAGGCGATAGCTAAAGTCTCGGGCGAGTCGATTCTTTTTTTATTTCAGACACCCCACAATAGGTAGCGCTAAAGTCGGCCAGTGCTACCAACTTCGAGACATCAAAGTCAGAGTTTATTATGATGCCCACTCGGGGAACTTCGGAACCTTTCGGTGCAGACCCCCCAGTCTCGCCCTCCACTTTTGATTGAACATTTACTTTTAATTACGAGATGCGGCTCTTGGCCAGACACTTCGTGGCGCTATCCCAGAGGACTGTTTGTGATTATCGGCGGATCAACGCACTGCAAGACTTCCATCTGGCAGCAACCGACGATGTAGTCGATTAGACAAGGGATGCGATCCCTTTAAATTTATTTAAGTAGTTTAGTCTGTCTGTACAGTAATCAACATAGTAGTCATTTTATTTTAAATAATTTCTTTTGAAATGGTAGAAACGTCTGCGCCAGCCGCGTATTCGCGGGCTCCAGATCCGGACTGGCGACGCATCAGAAAATAGAAGCCAACGTCCCTGTCTGGTGAGTTACGATCTGCGACATTCCCCAACCTCCCCATAACTTTTGCGGGCATTCTCTGCCCAGTTTATACTATCTGTGTACTAGTTCTGATCAGTTTTGATTCGGACTGTTCGTAGACAGGGTCCGAGAGCCGGACGCCGTATTGGCATTTTCACCACCCTTCCTCAACAACACACAGGCACCCTGGCATCATGTTCCCGATTGATCTCCGGGAAACGAAGGCCCTACCTCCAGTGCTACTGTATCTTTCAACCTTTTTCTGAACTTTCTTAAATCACGCCGTCAGACGTGGTTCATCAGATAAACATCATTTCTGGACTTTAACAATATATACTGGGATGGTTTAAATATATTTTCATTTTTTTATTGGTTTATGTATTTTTTTTTTAGTGAAACCTTTTTGTAATCTGATTTAGGGCTGGCCCTAGAGATGTAAAATACCCAGGTATATATAATTAAGGGTAAATACCTTGGGTACTTACCCAGGTAAATACCCAAATTTCATAAATACCTGGGTATTTTCATTAAATCAATGATAATTTTAATTTTGTCGAGTTTTAATAATTTCACAAAGTAATAGGTTACATACACGATGTTAATGAAAGTATGTTGCAAACTTAAGCAGGTGATTCCTTATCAAAAACATGGAATAGTTATACACCACCATTTTTTCCAAGCACAATTCTTACGGGGGAAAAGCAACAGTGTGAAATATTTAGAAAAACCAGACAAATAAATTTTTATTTTGGGGAATAGCGAATAGGGTAACCTGACCTGACCTATTATTATCATGAAGGGGATAGTTTTATTTTAAGGTTTTTCCCCCCCGAAGGTTGGATAATTCAACACACTAAAGATTTATCAAAATATTGTAATTTTACTCCACATCATTTTAGATACTTTGTCAATATTAACCATTTTTAATTTTTTAACTACAAATTTTCCCTAGAGAATAGTACTATGCAAAAAAAATGGCGTAGTGTAACACTAAGACTTGACTACCTTGTTTTTGGAAGAAGGAATCACCTTTAAAAGTTGTAGCATACTTTCATTAACATCATGCATTCAACACAAAAGCACACAATATTACATAACTAATCATATTTATTTTTTTTGTTTTTTAAGTTTCTGTTTTTAATTTATCTTTTTATAGTTTTATATTACTCCATCTGTTATTACTTTCCAGTCCTTACTTAAATCTCACATTAATTAACCTACAATGTTATTTAACTTACACAATATCAAAATAAAAAGTAAACATTTATTTTCAAAATTTTCTAAGAATAGCTGAGAAATTAATTGCATGTTTATTTGTTCTTCACTCTTCATCTGTGCAAAATGGACTAAAAGTTAAAAATATTCGACTAATATTTTTAATAATACTCTTCCAAGTTTACTAACCACTTCACTATCACTTTCACTAGTAAGTTCCAGCTTGTCATCTTCCTGTGTGTCATCTTCCTCTATGTCATCTTCATCTTCACTGTCAGTTTTGCTGTGGTTCTTGTATGGAGATACCTTATTTCTCTCTCTCACTCTCTTTGTTTTTCGTCTGTCTCAGTAGTACTGTTTAGTAATTTCCAGTTATGAGATACATACGTTATCTTGGCAGCACATAAGGTTGTTAACCTGTTTCTTTTCTTGTCATGAATCCAGCTAAAGGTACTGAATGTTCGTTCTGTAGCAGCTGATGCGACAGGAGCCCCAAGGATTCTTATCGCTACATCAGCTAACACACAAGTTCCACGTAGGCCCCTCCACCATAATATTGGGCTCAATTCATTGTTACCCACACCATCCCAAATGAACTGGCGCCTCCACAGTCCTTCTTTATCCCTGTAGTCAGCCAAATCATGCCGAATCTTCATTACATTCAAGGCCATGTGGTGACCAACTTCACAGATAAAACCCAAGGCATCAACCAATTCTGTTGGTTTCAATTCATTACCTTGTACTGCAGGATTCAAAAGATTTGCTGCTAGGTGAATAAAGTTACAGCATAAAGTTACAGCAATAAAATAATGAATATGCCATATGATTATACACTTAAAAAGTGATTTTATTTTAAAAACCCTCATTTTGGGTATTTACCAGAGGCAGGGGTAAGTACCTAGGTAAATACCCATTTATAAATACCCTACCCACCGGGTATTTACCCAACTCACAACACTAGCTGGCCCATATTATTTTTTTTAAATATATACCTGAAAGGTTTTTTGAAGTACTTAATTGTTTTTGTATGTTAATATTTTTTAATGTTTGTCATAAGTTTTCTAAGTATGGAGTAATTATATTCAGACGGAATCACACCTTCTTTCTATTCATTTCCTATATCCTTGTGAAACCTTAAAGATCCTCAGCACAATATGCAGAGTTACACTGTCTTTAAATGATGCTTGTAGTGATTTCTCCAGGGGAAACTAATTTCTTTGTCCGGTAAGCTTATTCAAAACTAAACTGCATACTAATTTACAATGCATAAACACAAAATCAGTGGATCCAAACATTGGACATTGCAAATGTAGACTTCATTTTTCTGTCCGACAATGTGATGTCATTCACATAAGAATAAGGACATGGACAGCCCACAGGTTTGGACCATTGAAGATGGGCCCTAAATGATAGAATTCTTTTTATTCCTCCTCCCCCACCCTTATTATTGCTTAAAACTGTATACTGGCTATTTTACTTATTTGGACTTTTGGCTGGTTGTACCTTTTAGAGAGAGAGAGTAATAGACCCACTATTGACAAATCTCTCCCATGTTGACTATATGCTGCAGTTTAGGGCAGATACCTACCTGAATCGTTATCAAAAGAGAAGCAATAATGTCTTTGCACAGCTCAAACTAGCAGAGAAAAATTGTTAGAAGAAAAAAATGTTACTGCTGAGGTGCATATTTTGACACTAAATTGACTTACTTCACGTCATGTCTCATGTATTTAATAAGCACATTGCCCCACATACCAATAGTTAAATGGATTAATCTTGCATTTATATTTTGCACAACGGGCCTACTTTTGGAATTTTTTGGAGTAGCTGCTTCTGAGAAAATATGTTCTGAAAATTTAATTTGGAAGTACTGATTATTATTATTATTATTAATAACTGTAATGCAGCACTGCGATACTGTAGTAATTTTTATCTTGGAACAGTTGACTTTCACTTTTTTAAGGAGGAATTGGTTGGATTCATAATGGTCATTGTAGATTATAATAAATCAAGTCCATAAATGAATGTTGTGAGACATGCCTTAAAAATTCCATGCATTAACAGACTACTTACCGTTTGTATGTACCTAACGTAATCATACAGGATAAATATTTAATCTCCATTTTAGGTATAATAAATATGCTCGACTGTTACTGTGAGTTGCATTTTTAAGTTGATTCTGTTTGTAAAATAAGTACCCTATTAGATAACAGACTCGCACCATTCTTTTATGTACCTGAACTAACCTGGAAAAGATATTACTGAAAGGAGCACAGAAGCACATCAAAGCTTCTTACATGAAAAAAAAAAAATTGGCCTTTAACTTTGTAAGTGAAACCTATTTATTATTTATCCCCAAAATAGCAGCATAAAGTATACCTAATAATTGCAGTTAGTGTTTGTAAATGAAAAACATGTTGGTAGAAAACATTACCCAGTAACCATGAGGCAACATGCGAGAAATAAGACGCTTGCCTTGCTGTAAAACGGACTAGCCACAAGATGAATACCAAATTTCTTTGATGCACACGAGTCACATACGACACCTTCATCTCTTAAGTGGTGAAAATGTATGCAGAAAATTTAATGCTTCAGCACTTCAACTCTGCCGAGGGTTGTATCATGTTCGAGTTCACTGTTCTAGTGGAGTTCATGTAACACTGGAAGCTAAGTGTTTTAAACATAGGGCCCCCAGGCTGTTAATTGTACAGCTGTTAGCCTAGTTTCATGTTTCCAGGCATTTGTCACAATTGCACTCTGTTCCCGGCCTTTACTTTAAATGTTTTTAAATGAACTCTAGACAAAAAACTGACATTCAAAAATGATTGCTGCAGTGTCATTAAGCTTTGGTAGGGGCGAAAATAAATGGTTCTTTAAAAAAGGTTTTTGTAACTGATATAAAAAAAATTCTTTCTTAATTCAAATTTTTTGCTTGGTTTGAAAATTTAAGCCCCTTGAGACTGAAAATAAACACGTTCTACGGAATGCTGGTATCAATCGTTGTCTGTGCTCTGGTACAAGGCCTGGTTTCGCCTCTTGAACTTCTTGTTCTTGGGCTGTGGGTCAGTGGGCTGGCAGTCGGGCGTGTCCGAGACATCCTCTCCGCCTGCGCATGCACGCCAACCACAGATTACCTCTTTGCACAGTTGCTGCCACTCGCAGAAACTTACTTTTTCTATACAAGTGCACAAAAATGTGCAAGTATTAAAAACACTGCATTAATTCAAAGCAAGATATTGATAAAATTCAGTACAAAATAGTCAGCAAAATAGACAAGCATTTTGGTTACTTTCACTTGAGTCTGAACCACAGATTATTGTATTGTTTAGATTGCTACCACTTCTTTCTCATCAGAAGAAGAACAGGGTGTGAACACCTCCTTAATATCCTTAAAAAGTCCTTTATTTGTTTTAATTGGATAAGGGCCTTGAAAAATTCCTTAGATTTCACTAAGAATCCTTTTTTTTTTAATAAAAAAAAAAAACACCTAAATAAAAACTGATAGCATGCTAGTAATGGGTAAGTGCATGCATTCTAATTGTTTTGTTTACTGACTTGGCAGAAAGCAATGCTTTGTGCATGCGCAGTACAAATTGTGAATTTCGGGCCACATTGATTAGATTTTATGTATAGAAACCATTTTGGATGATTTTTTTTTATTTCACCTTTAAACTGAAAACGTGTGATTTACTCACTTACTTTGAACTTATAAAGTAAATATAAATATGATCAAATTAAATGTTAGGGCTTCAAATTTTGGCTAAATACCATGTTTGGGTTGAATGTGTGTTCCAGAGATAATTATTGACGAAAGGGGCTTATCTGTAAGAAATTAAACTAACCAAGGCAATTATTTTTTGTGCATTGACTATTTAACATTTTTATTTTCTTGAGGGATTTAGTGATATTACCAATAGTTTTATGCCTCTTGATAGTGGCGAAGGTAATGAAGTACAGGGGTCCATCAAACTCTTTAATGTTTAAATTCATGAGACGGTACGAACCAAGAAGAAAGTCGGCGTACCTGTGCTGCCTTGAGACACTGTGGACACGTCGTCACAGCCGCTGTTCACAACCTCAACATCACTGCAGTCGGGTTCGCTGTGCAGCGGTGATGGAAGCACAATGGCCGACCGACGCAGCGACACGCGCGGTGAACAAGTCGACACATCCAGCTCGAGGCTGCCGTCCAGTTCCACTGCCGAGTCGTCCGTCACAAGGAATGAGACAGACGCATTTGCCTCAATGAGAGAGGCATTAGCAGAATCTGGTGCATTATCTTCCAGGAGCAGCGACATGGGGTCATCCACGCCCAGGCGTTCGCACAGCGCCATTGTCTGCGGGTTGACCTGTGCGGTGGGACGTGTTGCCAACGTTTGCGCATCTTCGGCTGGGTCGTACGGGGTTACCGTCTGCGTGAAGTTGAGCGGTACCGTGAGATTGTTGTTGAGCCGGCGTAGCACAAGGTCCATTTCCTGCCGTGTAGGCGCAAAGTTGCACCTGTGAAGCACAACCATACCGTAAGATGTGTCAAAACGTTTTCACTACAATTGTGCTATTTAATTAATGAAAGGATTGTGAACAAATGTTATTAAAGTATGTGGAACTTTATGGTTTCTACTATAATATCTGGCAAAGTGTAAGTATTCCTATATAAAGTTAAATTACATAGAGGTGGTAATGGGTATAAGCATATCATAAAGTGGGATTTTTCAAAATTACTATTAATGTTTTTTTCACAGAAGAGTACTTGGTCTAGAAAATTACCTACATATTTATTCTTAATATTGTATTTAATTTTAAAACATGGGGTGCTCATATTAATCAGTAATATAGGTAGAAGATGTAATATTTTAATTAAGTCAATTGACAAAGAATGTTAGTATTACATATAATTATGTAGGATGAATACTTTGGAGTAACTGCACCAGCCTTCAAACTGCAGCCCCTTCCCAACACACCCAGTCCCCAGCACCTGCCTCCTGTACCTGACCCCAGCCTTCAGTCATCCCCACCCCCTTCACCCCCAGCACTCAGCCCTCAGCCTTCTGAATTGAATGAGAACAAGGAACAAAGATACTATTTACTAATACAAGTTAAGTGAAGTTTAAAACTACAGTAGAACCTCGTTTTTACATATTTCAAGGACCAGGACAAAAATATTAAATTAATTAAATTTTTGTCTTTATTTAGTTCTTATTGTTATAAACTGTGGGACAGTGGTTCTGTGCCCTGGGCTCAAGTAGGTAGCAGCCAGACGTGGATAGGCAAGTTTTCTGCAAGCCTTGACGTCAGTCAGGCTAAGAGTGCATGATTGGTTGGTGTGGCTGCGAGACACAGTTCTCTAGGTACTGACCTAACTTCCCCCTTCCCTTTTCAGGCAGAACGGCACTTTTGAATGCAGCGATGGCAATGTGCCTTGGATAATGGGTAGTAGAAGGGGGGGGGGGGGGGGGGGGAAGACTCATTACAAAGGTAGATTGGAGAGCGGGAATAATCTAGGACAGTATTGGTTGGTTTGGTAGCACGCGGTAGGATCTGCCCAATAGGGCATGGGTTTTGGTTTTGGTGTTGGTGTTGGTGAGGGAGACAGCAACCGGACACTGGAGGTGATGATGGTGTTTTGAGGTATTCCATTGTTTTGAGAGAAGAAATAGTGATCCTCCCGGTGGAGGTGGCAGAGTCAACGGCCAGGATGCAATATGTAGACATCATATTTTAGTACCTCAGTGCTTCACTCTTCAGAAATGTAGCAAGTACAAATTTATGATGGTTTATTCATGGCAGGCATTTCACACGTGTTAGATAGGCAACTTTAATGTTTCAATATACGTATTTTAATTACCCAGTTTTATCACATAATCTTCGCACCTCTATTTTAGGGTGTCAAATTGGGATAAAAAACCTCTTGCGTAAACGTAGCGTGATGTTTTTGGTCCTATTAGATTCCAAGCATTTTGTGTAGGTATTTTTTCCGTATAAAACGATGTGTTTTAAAATAGAAATATAAAATTTATTCGGACATTACCATTTACTTATTTAATTAACGGAAATACGAAGTTGTCTGATGTGTAAACTTTCTTTTAAAGACTTTTTAAATGTTATAACCTTTATCTGTTTGTCTGTGTCGCCACAGTGTACCGCTTATAAAAATGTAGCCAGCGCTAGTTGACATCATTAATGTTTGTTTATGTTGCTTCCAATATAGAGCACGCACACGTAGTCGAACATCGATACTGATACCTCGCCAATTGCATGCGACACGCGCTCTCTGTCGAGTGCTTCGTTAGCTACATTTGTTGGCCCTCACTCTTTCGTGGTGTGTACTACTACGATAGTTACGTGTTAGTTCAGGCTCGCATTCGGATCACAGAATTTGTTTTTCTATTTAAAGTTGAAGAAAGGTTTTTGTTGCATGACTTATAAATTTAAATTGTTCAGCGTGCTTTTATAGACTACACTTTTTAAATAAACGTACTTTCTATGAATGGGTTTTGTTTTTTGAATAACTTTACATAACAAAAAAAAAAAATATTTCGCATGAAAATCGCATTCCTACTTTTCAAACTATATTTTAGTATAAAATGTGTGACAATTATGCAATAAAACACGGTATGTAACTTTTGATATGCGAGAGCTCGTTTAATCACTAGTTTTTACATCTGTTAGTTTTGGCTAAACCTTGAGAAATATTTATTATGTTCCAGTTTAAATTCATATGTGGAGTTTTAAGCGGTTTTACAGTGAAGTTTTGAGCTTGGTGTGAAGTTAGGTTATTTCTTTAAGTATTTTTGATGTTTTAGCATGGCTACAAGTTCTGTTAATTTGCATATGTTCGTAACTTGTGTGAGTTATCTTATTACTTGAGCATTTTAGAGTTCCTAGGTCTTACCAGAGTTCAGTTAAGGGAGTATTCTTATGCTTTGTTAATGTCAATTTGAATTTTGTTTAATATTTAATTTCTGATTTTTTGGTAATTGTGTGTGCACACCAATATTATGTTATGTAAGCAGACTTGGCTGTTATTTTTTAATCCTAATACAGTTTGTTGTTGTTTTTAATTGTTGACTTTATAACGGTTCGTTATATACAAAATAAACAGTTCAATGCCGATTGTAATTTTTGTTGTTTTTTATTTTTTTCCAAACAGAATGCCCCGACGAATCCAAACACTTACAATTGTTCATTCACTCGTTCCACATGTATATCTGACTGTCGAAAATACTGCCGGTAGCTCGCATGACGAGAAATTACCGAAAATTAATAGCGTAGATGAAGTCCTTCAGTAATGTTTTACTGCAAATACAAGAAAATGGGACGACCTCGAAGAGGACCGCACCCAGCGAAAACGAATTCCGCCCCGAGCCAACTGCCGACGAAGGTGGCCGCAATTTCTAATTCATTGTCCGAAAGAAAATAAAACAAATTAGGTTGATTTAATATTCGGCCTGGCTCCGACCACCAACGTGAAATTATCTATTAGTACATTACATTATAATTTAGTGAGAAGCCACCGAACGCGACCTACTGTGGCAGCGATCGACAGACGACTGGTGATCTCATGAACTCGTCTCCTCCACGAAGGGAGTAGACGACACATGACCTCACCGACCAATCACACGCACTCTTCATTCACTCTACATATATTAGCCAATCACAGAACAAATTACAACACATGAAAGAACCTTTTACACACAGAACTCTGGGCTTCCCCTGATCTGTCTCTTTTCAATTTCACCTCGAAATCGGGGACTTCCATTCTCGTTCTCTCTCCCACACCGTGAGAGAGCAGTTATCACTCCGTTCCCATGCAGGGGGAGAATTACCGTCTTTATCTCGGTTGGCGGGGAAGCACTGTTCCTTTCTCACTCCCACTTACAGGCCTCTCATGCCTCTCTTTCTAACCATCACACCAGCCCAGACACAGTCCCGTGATTTATAATTATATTACAACACGTTAATAAAAATTAAGAATAATAATTATAATACGAATTACTTTACAAAATTAAACTTATTGAGAAAAACCTGAAAAAGGAGGCCTAAATAGGTAACAATCTAGAACAGCGGCTCATTTGTGAAAAATTACATAAAAATTACTAATGATAGAAAATGTCTAATAAAATAATCAATACCTTCTTAAAAACATAGCAAGTGAAAAATATCAACCCTAAAATATAACAAACGGTAAAATATCATTAGAAAGACTTTTTAACAAATACTATTTACATTCATGAAAATAGTTTAAAAGAAAAAATTATTTAATTAGGAGGGCAGGGTTCTGCAACATTACAACTTGGAGTTGTGTTTATGGCGTGGTCAAATAAATGTATTTATGTGTTATTGAAATTCCCCCCCCCCCCCCCCCCCCCCCCCCTCAAAAAGTGTAGAGGTGTGATGCCTCCATGTTGAGACGATGCAACGAATATAACAATCGGCCCCACCTGCTGGCATCTGCCGTGGGTCTTTAGGGCGGTTCCAGTAACTCTCCAGCAAAAACAAACAAACAGCTTTTCCTCCCTTCCTCAGAACTTTTAGTTTAGTAAATTAATCTATCATTTCTGAGGATTTGCAGACATTTGGTACTTTGCGACAAAACTACCTGGTGGAGACTGTTTGGTTAATTAAGAGTATATTTTCTTCAATTTTATGCTACGGTAGCTTCACAACAATATACTGCACTCATTACATTCAAAATGTTAACTGAAATACATTAACTTTGGGAATGCTTGTTTGAACAATCTGTTGTTCGACACTGAAGTGCAGAGCCGTTACCTCTCGTCTGCGCCAGCGCCTGGCATGTAGTGGATACCTCGCTTCACGCTCAGCAAGTGGTTGGTCAAGTACACGATGGTGAGCCACTCCAGGTCGTACTCCAGCTCCAGGCTCTTGACAGGGTCGTGAGGGATGTCCAACACCTGCACATGGCACGTGGCACGCTGCTAGTTGCTTACCAACAGCAGCACAGTACTTTACTTTTCAGTATCAACATTAAATAAGCTGTTAATAATTTCACTTTGGCTTATTTCGAAACATCTTATATATTATTTCTCTAGCCTGTTTTTCTGTTGGTCCGCGAGATCTTACATATTCCTTTACCAAATTCCATGATTAAACCCTCATTTTAAAGCTTATCATACCGGCTAATGACGAAAAATAAACCCAAGGTATAAAAATGTACCCTTCTCTTAAATTTGAGATTTAAAATCATCTAAGAAGAGGTCCTTTAATGGATGAGTCGAATTTTTGATAGATATCGAATCAGATTCGATAAATATTGAATCGGATATCCGCTTGAAATATCAGAGTTTACAAATTTCTTTTTTAAATTGCACTTCTGTCATAATAAACAGAACTTATGATAAAGAAATCTTAGAGGATCCTTCAACCTAACCAAAAAATTCCACCAAAAAAACTACTTAACCAAAACTTCTGGCACGTCAGACTTTTCTTATAAGTACGTATATACTTTTAAAATTACTGTTGATATTTTGTATCACAAACATAACCTCTTACATTTACTTCTCACAGCATCAGTTAGTATTGAGGATACGTACAACCTAAAAGTAAACGATGATCACATCTTCACTTCCAACATTGCATTTAAAGAGGTTTTGTAAACGCGTATATTATTGGTATGTTTGAATATAATGTTTCTGTAAAAAAAAAAATGTGTAACAGCAATTTGTACTGATGTGTTCAATTACATGTCTTCTTTCGTACCAACCCCCGTTTACTTTTTTCTAATCTTCTTCACAATGTCATATAAAGGCAATATTTACCCTTTATAGAAAGTAAATATTTAATTTCCTTTAATATTTATTTTGTTTAATTACACTTTATTCCGTATGTTTACATTTGTAATCTATGATTAATTCAGATTTAAATTTCTTTGGTTATCGTTTTGTATATGTATTACTCTATGCTAATTTTTATTTTAAATTATTGTCAAGGCTAAGATAGCAGTATTTTTATTGAAACCAATATTAATTTAAAGATGAACAACGACAGTAATGGGTAGTAATTTTAATAGTTTTGTTTTATCAACAACCTTAAGAAAGTCGTTTATTAGTAACGGGGAAAAGATTCTTTAGAACAAATTGAGACTCGATGAAGGCAACATCTAGAAACGCAACTATTTCGACATTAAGTTAGAATTGAATATTTATAGAAGAGTTGAAAATGTTTATTAATGCTAATATTGAATTAGATTTCGAAGGAACTACTAATTTGAATCAACGAAGATAAGATTCAGACGTCAAGAATTCAAACAATTATTTAAGAAGAGAAGTCGACGAATATCCAGATTCAAGAGATTGTCCAATGAATATAAATTGCTTTGAAACTACGAAGAATAGATGCCGTTGATCATCCTGAAGAAAGAAGAATTCAGTCGAAGAATGAGAAGTCGCAGTTCGAGCCCGGGAAGGATGACCGTCGTGCAGTCCAGCCCAGTTGCCGCCCACAGCCCGAAGGATGGAGTCGTGACGGCGCGTATTCCTGCCGCCCGCTAGAGACCGGAGGAGCAACACCGAGTTCGCAGTCCTGATTGAGGCGAACCAAGGATTCTTCGAGCACCTACACGTCTCGTGGGTATCCTGCAGCAAGGTTTGGTCCCTTACCCCATCACCCGAAGACTCGCTGATTAAAGAAGTATCCTCACGAATTACGATTTAAACAAGACGAACAATTTTCACCGAACAAGAATCTTTTATGGTATCGAACATATTCTTTGTATGGAAAGACAGTGTACTTGTTCATCTTTTGATTTATCAGTTAAATTCCGGAATCGCGATCCCGAACTAAATAATATTAGATAGTATAGATGGAACTTGATATTGAAAGAACATGTTGCTATTTTGTTTGACGGGTACTGAAAGTTACGTACCCAGTAGTCCACGCTCTGCGGACTGAAGCTAGTTTAAAATAAATAACACACAAATGATTAACATTTTATCTTAAAGATAACTTACTCAAATGAGAGAATTGCTAGATGCTTTGAAGTCGAGAATGATAACAAATTCCATCTGTATTTTAACATAAATTATTTTAGTTAAGTTATTTATATAAAGTGTGATATTGTGCTTGTCGAAGTATATTGTCACCGTCTGCACAAAACCTTACACGCAAATATAAATACTACATTTGAATTTGTTTACACGTCATTAACAGGTCTAGTCACGAGATTAGTATTTAACATACTTTTGACACACTGTAATTTTGACTTTCAGACACAAACTTCTAGACACAATTCTTAAAACTGAGAGAGGTAGCCTAGAGAAATTGAAATTATTAACTACATCAAAGAATTTTAATAATTACACTAGCTGACTCATCAGTCATTTCTCTCCAATTTTTAAAGAATGAAATGGCACACAAAATGATTTGGTGCGCACTGCGGAATTCCGCACAGGTCAACTAGTTATATTTAGTGACAATTTTTTTTTATTACCACCACCTCTGGGGTTAGACCTGCAACATTTCAGTCCCGCAACAAAAGAAAAACATTAGGGTCAGCAAGAGAGACAGTGCCCAGCCCCAAGCTGAAACCAGGACATTCTTTAAACTGCACTTGGACAAATGCATAGGACTGTGCTTTCAATACCATCTCCGGAGCTCCAGTCATCGAGACTTGGATCATAGAGATAAAGTCTTAAAGAATCCATTGGCCAGCCTGATGTATTAGTTTCCTCGAACTGTCTCTGAATGGCACATGTTGCTACAGATGGTTATTAACTAGGGATTGGTGAATCAAATCCTTAGTATTCGTAGGATTCAGTATTCGAGGGGAAAGATTCAAAGAAAAATATTAGATGAAATAAAGTAAATTAAATAATTCAACACTGATAACCTCGGAAATTTAGTCGGTCAGTTTTTTTTCCTTCATACCTGTCCTGTTACCATTCCCCAAGATACTGAACTTTTAGCATATAATAATGAAAATAAAATTACAATATGTATTGATTCTGGAAACTTAGTTTATGAATAAAATATATAAGGGTTAAATGTTTCAACACCATGGTTAATATTTTTCATTTCTTGTACATTATTTTATTTTGTACCCTTAAGACCCAGATTTAGATTCGAGAGGTATATTAAAAGTACTCTTTGGGATTCCAATTCGAGAAAATTGGGACTTGAGTGTAAGGGACAAGATTATATGGTGAATTGTGATAACACGTTAAAGCATGTCAGTACACCATATAACACCAAAATGCATGTTAATACACCATGTAGCACCAAATGCAAGTTATATAATGGAATTAAGCAGAATTTAACCAAAACTTGATTCAAATAATAAAAAAAAGTATTCTTTTAATATTTGAAACTAAGGAATGTTTTTATTTTTTGGACAAAAAAATTGTACCTAAGTGCATATGTTTTATTGTGCAGCATCTATTATTCAATCACTTTTAAACCATAAATGATCGTTCATTTATTTTTATTGTTCTGATTGTATCTGTTTTAGACCAATTTATTACAAATTATTTTATCGTAAAAATGCAGTATACAAATTTTACCAGTATTTTAGTGGAGTAAAGATTACAAAACAGATTTTATAAAAGTAAAACAATAACACCCAATTGGATAAAAAATAAAAACATAAAATATTTTCTCTACCAATCACTTTCATCAACACTTCCACCTCGTTCGCCTGAGAGCCCTACTAGGCCAAAATGGACAAGTCTTCAGGGCTCCTAAGGGCCCATCAGTTGTCACCACCTGTGGTGGTAGAGTTGTGGCAATATTTTGACTTACTCCCCAGTTGTGTCTGGTAGTGTGAAGTGGCCATTCCTATATATATTTTCAGCCCTCATCAATGCAATGGGGATATTGGGAGGAAGGACAAGGCTGACCTGAAGGAACTTCCTGTGGGGCAGACACTTGTCAAGCGCCAGAAATCTCGTGTGGTGCTGCTTGCCACCCTTATCCGGCGAGTCCTGCAACAATCCGAGCATTCCCTTTCACAGCATTTCTTTGCATTTACAGCGGCAAGGCAACTGAGCATCAAGATATTAAATAACTGTATTAATATTTTGATTTATCTCCCCTGCTGCCACTTCGGACAATGTCGACCGCCAGCAGATAAGGGGTGTCCACTGTCCAGGGTATGAATGACCCTTTTTTAGGCTCAAACCCAATAGAAAAATTCACCAAACTCAAATTCTAACTAACCTTATTTTTTATATTTTGATTCTTAACACTGAACTGTCAACAACAACAACAGGTCATACAAAATCTTAAGTGCAAGAATTTTTTTTCTCAAATGTTTGACAAAGGTAGATGATGTGCCCAAGGTCATTTTTAGTACTTGGGTACCATTTTGTTGTTTCTTCCTTTATATTCTTCTCAAAAAGTTGGAACATTAGACATTGCACTTTTAATTACTGCATTATTATGTTTTATTTTAAATGTAAATTTAGTCTGCAACAGGCACACCAGGGACGTAACTAGGAATGAGCAGACGGAGCATGTGTCCCGGGCGCCACATTTGGGAGGGCACTAAGTGGCAGAGTAATTGGTACTACATATAGACATTTGCTTTGAAAGAAATGACATACATACATACGTACTTTACGTACCCACGTACGTACTTTACGTACCCGCGTACGTACTTTACGTAACCACGTACGTACTTTACGTAACCACGTACGTACTTTACGTAACCACGTACGTACTTTACGTAACCACGTACGTACTTTACGTAACCACGTACGCACGTACTTTACGTACGTTACATACGTACATACATAACAATACATTACAATACATTACAATACATTACATTACAATACATTACAATACATTACATACATACTTACATACTGAGGGCTGCGCGCACGTTCCCGGTGACTTTAAAATGTTGTGCATGGGCGCCACCACGTGTAAGGGCACGTGGACCCGGCTGAGTCTCGCTCTCAGGGCGTGACGTAGCCCAAGTGGGGACGAGTTACCAGCCCTTTCTACCCTATCTAGATCCAGACCTGGCCCGCTCTAGGCGTCGGGCACGCCACACTCCTAGGCTAAGTAGGCTCTCTCACCACGTGGTTAAATAAAGTACTCAGGTTTTACTTATACCCAGATTTAATTCCACGAACACGCTTCCCTCTACGCACGTTACACTTTACACGGTTAAAAAGCCTGAGGCACGAATCGACTTAAGTGAATGCATGGTCCACACACGTGGCCATGCTATAAAGTATGCTTAGTACACAATGGTTAAAAAACTCGACTGAGACAATTAATTATTAATGCAGCCCGCCGACCGAGAGCTGCCCCGAGGAATAACGGACGAAAGAGATTTAAGAATAATTAAAGATACAGAATTACTTGATCAGTGGTTCACAACGGTTGAGGTCCCCGGGGTGCTGGCGCGTCTGCTCTCGGTCAGTGATGAAGATGGACTGGGGCGAGAGCTCTGCTCGTCTCGACTAACATGGCGCCTCCGCGCCAACACAATTACCGTTATTACATTCTGTGATTCCGTGCCCCGGCGAAAGTTAAGTAAATTATAGATTAACATTGAAAAATATATAAAAGCTACTGGCAATTTAAAGTTCATTAATATTTACTTAGTTATTGAGAGTTTATATAAAAACATTCCTACCCTCGTCCAAGTCCGTGCCTATTCGGGTCCGCCCGGGCAACGTCTGTGGTTCTTTCAAGTAACATGATATTTAAATTAAAGAATACATGAGTAACTGCACAAACACTGGGGCAAAAATGAATGAAAACAAAAGGTTTACAATTAACATTAAACTTAGCAAATTAGGGGGTCGCCGCACTGCTTCTAAGCGCCCTCTTGTGGTAGTTCGTGGCGCGCAATTCAAACACACGACTACGTACATGGCGGTACAAATGCCAGGGAAGGGGAGGAGGATGTTGGGGAAACGGAGACTGACTAGGCTCATGGGGCGAAGCCCCGGCTGACGTCAATTGCCCCCCCTCGAATAGCCGGTCATGGCGACGTTTCCGCTAGGTTGTCGGTGGGCGTGGTCGCCCCTGTCGTGCCTTCTGTTCCCGAGCCCCTTATCAACAGCAGCTGGGCTCCCTCGCGATCCCCCGGGGTCGTAGCGTGTATCGCGGCGCCGGAACTGGGACTTGTGACGCAAGGTCTCCCCTCTCCTCCCGCGGTGCTTCGTCTTCCTGCGGCTTTGATACTGTCACCCGGAACGTGGAGTCTGACAACGAGTAATGCAGAGGCCACAGTGGCTTGTCTGGTGAGCCCGGCCTACTCTCTACTTCCTCCGGCCACCTTACAAGTGGTTGGGATGCTGACTGGCTCTCCGTCGTTCCGGGCGTGTCCCTGAGAAATCCCTTGAAACGCGAGATGTCACCCCCAGACTCTTCGAACAGCCGTCTCGGCCGGACCTCTGTGACTGCGAAGGGTGTCGCCTGTCCCGCCTCCAGGTTCGGGAAGCCTCTGAACCCGCCCCCGTCTGTTAAGGTGGACGTGGCCAGCTGTGCGGCCGCCCTCCCATCTGTCCCGCCCGCCGTCTCCGCCTCTTCCTGTCCCGTCTCCGTCCCGTCCGCCGCCTCCGTCTCTCTGTGCCGCGTCTCTGCTCCGCCCTCTGTTCCGCCCGCCGTCTCCGTCTCTCTCTGCCGCGTCTCTGCTCCGTCCTCCGTTCCGCCCGCCGTCTCCGCCCCCTCCTGCCCCGCCTCCGCACCGCCCTCCGCCTCCGTCTCTTCCTGTGCCAAGCGTACATCGTCCCGGTGATATTTTGCGGCCCGGCCTGAGGGTAACTTTATCACGACCGCCGTGGGCCCCGCCTTGATCACCATCACAGGGCCAAACCACTTTGGCACCAGGCCGGCGCAGAAGTTGCGTCGGCTAGAGGAGAGTGGGTGGAGCCTCGCGTAAACCAGCTGACCTGGTTTCAGTTCAGGGGGCGGGCGGGTCGTCTCGGGCGTGCGTTGCGCTTGGTAGGCTGCCTGGTTACGTCGCGCCATGTCGTGCGTCTCGGCCAATCGCCTCAGGCGTCTTTCGGGGCTCTCTACTTCCGGGTCTATTTGTTGTTTCCGCACGTGGTATTCCCCGGGGAGGGTGAGGTTCCGCCCCTGGACCATGGTGGCTGGTGTTTCGCCAGTTGCCGCGTTCACCCGTCGCCGGATGCAGTACAGAATGTTCGGGATGTGCGTGTCCCATTGGGCGTGGTCGTCCGCGAGTCTCAACCGCAGTTGAACCTTCACCTCCTGGTTGCGTCGTTCCGTGGGGTTCGCGCGGGGGTGGTACACGGGTGTGGTGTGTAGGATTACTCGCCATTTTCTCCCCAGCTGCGCCCACCGGCGCCCGACAAATTGGGTGGCATTTTCCGACAACAGGACCCGGGGGTAGCCCCACCTAGGAAAAAACTCCGTTTCTAGGCTGCGTGCAATGGTGCCGGCGCGGGTGTTCGCAAGGGGATAGGCCTCCACCCAACGCGTGTAGCAGTCTATCACCACCAGCAAGAATCTTTTCCCTCGGGGCGAGCGGGGGTATGGTCCCATTAGGTCTAGGGCAACTGTATGGAATGGCTCGGTGGGCTGCCTGGGAACCTGCTGGGCTGTCCCGTCGGTGCGGCGCACCTTGTGCCTTTGGCAATGTTTACATCTCCTCACGCAGTCCCGTACAAACTTGTTTACCCCTGGCCAGTAGAACTGTTCCCGAAGGTCGTGCCGCGTCTGGTCTGCGCCGGGGTGTCCGGCTAGCCTGTTCACGTGGTACATGTCAAACACCTCCCGGCGGGTGGTGGCTGGCGCGAATGTCCGCCATTGGCTGTCTGTCCCCTTAGGCCGTGCCTGCAGTGTCCCGTCCAATACACGGTAGCCTTCACATTCTCCGCTCCCGCAACGGCGCACGATCTCCTGTGTGTCTGTGTCCGTGAGTTGGGTCACTCGCACGTAGGCGTCTAAGTCATCAAGCTCCGCGCCTGGCGGTAATGTCGGTGTGGCGTCAAGGATTAAGGCACACAATGCGGCTTGGGTTGTCGGGGTGCGGGGGTCCTGGGCACGCGCCCGCTGGATGGTGGCAAAAGCTCCTCCCACTCGGCGTCGTCACAGGCTGTGACGGTGACGTCCGGATTCCGCGACAGCTCGTCCGCCAGTTCGTTCTGTTTTCCCGGTACATGCTCGACTTCGAAATCTAAGGCCTGTAGGAGCATGGCCCAGCGCGTCAGCTTTGAACGTCGCCCCTGCATCGTGGCTAGCCATTTGAGACATTGACTGTCCGTTCTCAGCACGAATTTCTGCCCCTCCAGGTGCGGGCGGTAGCGTCTAAGGGCCCAAACCACGCCTAGGCACACCCGCTCGTTCACACTATACCGCTGCTCGACGTCGCCGAACTTGGCGCTTGCATATTCAATCACCCGAGACTCTCCGTCGTCACCGAGTTGTAACAGGATGGCCCCGATGCCCTTCTCGCTCGCGTCTCTGTTTGGGTCCAGCCGCGCGAGTAAGTGGCACTGTTGGAATCTGCGTTTTAACTCGTCAAAAGCGTTTTGGGCTTCCGCAGTCCACCTGAACGGACGTTTGGGTGACAGCTGTTCGATCATCGGCGCCGCTATTACCGAGAACTCTGGAACGAAGGCTCGCAGCCAGTTCGCTAGCCCTAAGAACTTTTGCAGTTGCTTGCGCGTGCGTGGGGGCTCTTTGTTGACAATTACGTTCAGTTGTTTTTCCGTGGGTCGGTTTCCGTCCGCGTTAACCACCAAGCCCAGGAAATCTAGTTCTGTGGTACCCAGGTGGCATTTTTCGCGATTACATGTAAGGCCATGGCTCGCCAGGCGTTCCAAGACTAAGGCTAAGTGATGTGCATGTTCTTCCCACGTCTGAGACCAAACAATTATGTCGTCCAGGTACGCGGCCGCATACTTGCCCGAGTAGTTGTCTAGGACCCGTGTCATCATCTCTTGGAAGGTAGCGGGGGCGTCCTGTAGGCCGAATGGCATCGCGCAAAACTGAAACCTCCGCCCGTCCGGGGCTGTGAACGCCGTCTTGTGTCGGTCCGCCGGACGTATCGGCACCTGCCAATACCCAGATTTTAGGTCGAGGGAAGAAAATATCTTGGCGTTACCCAGGCCTGAAAGCGTGTCGGCTATGTTCAACAGGGGGGGTGGGGCATTAATTGTCACTCTATTGATAGGTTTGAAATTGACACAGAAGCGTAGTTTCCCGTCTTTTTTTTCTGCCAACACGACCTGGAAATTATACGGACTTTCACTGGGCTCAATTATCCCGTCCTGTAACAGGTCCTGAACCTGGTCTAGGATGGTCTGTTTACCAGCGTGACCGTAGCTACCGGGTGGGATAAACATTGGCTCGTGAGGATGGGTCGGGATGGCATGCTCAGCTATGGTGGTACGTTTTAGCGGGTCCGCGGACGCAAACACATTACACTGGTGGTCGAGGACCTGCTGAATGGTAGCCCGGAACTCGGGGGGAACCCCGTGTTGGAACTCGTCGAGACTGACCTGGTTTACCTTACCCAGCCCGTGGATGGTCCGCCGCCCCTGAGTGCCGATATGAACGCAGCCGGCCCGGATGTCGATGGCTGCGTGCTGCTCGTAGAGCCAGGGTAGCCCCAGAATGACGTCATCACGTAGCTGCTCCACCACCAGCGCCGTCGTGACGGACCGTTGGTCCCTCACATCCACCTCCAGCGTCGCGACGCCCTGGGTGTAGCAGGCGTCTCCCGTGGTAGCCAGATGGAGTTGGCCCGGGTGGGGCTCGAAGTCATCACGGCCAATCACGCGTGCCGCCACACAGTTGTGGCTGGCGGCGGTGTCAACAAGCCGCTCCCACGTGATCCAGGAGGGACCCCGCCGCCGTTGGTCTGTTGCTGCTAGGTGAGGCGGGGGAGGTGGGCTGTCTTAGCGCGCCGCCCCCTGCCGTCCGTTTCCCGACGGCTGCTGTGCCGCGAAGTCAGGCCGGAACTTGTTTCTCACCGGGCAGTTCTTGTGCCAATGGAATGTGCCTGGTGGACACGTGTGGCACTGAGGTGGTGGGCTGCCACCGGTAGTCCGTCTCCGCCATGCCAGCTGTGCGTGGCCGCTCGGTCCGGGTTCGTCGCGCCGAGCTTGGTCTCGGGCGGGCGCCGTGTAGGGCACCAGCGCCTTGGTGTCGGCGGGCGTCGCGTCTTCCTGCTTGGTGCTCGGGAGGGCGTGGATCTTGGTCGGTCTGACAGCTCGTAGGTCCTGCTCTAAGACGCGCGCCTGTTGGACGAACTCCTCTGCCGGACGCCGCGTCATCGGGCGCAAATACGGACGAAGTTCCGGGCGCATCAGCTCAACTACCCGCTCCAGCACTCCGGTAGGTTCTTCTTCGGGAAACAGCCGCTTGTACAGGCGTACCTTTTTCATGATAAACGCCTCCGCCGTCTCCGTCGCGCCTTGCTCGAGGCAGTACAGCTCCGTCCGCACTCTCATCTCTGCCTTCACGTCCGCGAATCTGGCCTCGAACAACCTCGGGAACTCGGCCCACGGCATGTCATACTCCTGGACAATCTGCCACCACGTCTTGGCGTCGCCTTTGAGCGCGTTGCCCACCCTGTTCGCCCACTCACACTCCGGCACTCCGTAGCGATTCAGGCGTTCCCGAAACGTGTGTACAAACCTCCGCGGATCGTCGCTGGTTCTGCCCGCAAATTGCGGTAGTTCTACGTGTCCTATGAGAGGTATCCTGCCCCGTGGTGTGTCGGCGGCGTCCCTCACCGGGCTGCGGCCTGACGAGCCCGCTCGTCTCACGTGGTGGCACCACTGGCACGTGTACCACCCGTCTTGAAAGGAGATTATCTCGGACTTCGCGAAACACGCCGTGTGCTTGAACGTGCGACAGTTCCGGCACCAGCCTCCCTCCCGCGTCTTGCCCTCACACTCCGCGTCCGTGCACTTCCCGTGTCCCGCCTCAAACTGATCCGCCCGTTCTGCCTGCTCGTGGTTCGGCTCCACTTCATACTGCCCTACGCACACGCACGTGTCCGTCCACGAAGAAACTGCCGTCCCGCTCATCTGGCGCGGTCGTGCGCACATAACACAATATAAGCTATTCTTTTTAAACAACTCACTTGCCTTAATCGCGCCCGGGTTGTTGTCAAGTCCGTGATTGTCCGACATTGTGGTGTGGTGGTGAGACCGGTCGATTGTCTCTCTTCTCCTCGCTACGCGACGCGACACGGATGGCGGTACACACACACACTGACTGCGCCCAATTGCTGTTGCTGCGAGGAATGCGGCCACCTGGCTGCTCGCAGCGAATTCCTGGAAGCGCGCGCGCTCGGCTGGTCACGTGGTCGGCGCGCCAGAGTCCCGCTATGCGCTCCGCGCGAACAATAGTTCCAGCGCGAACTTTAGTTCCGCGCGCCCCGCGTAACAACCGCCTATCTCACACGTTCGTACAGGTCTGGTTTCCGCGGAAAATGTAACTCGCCCCGCGCTCTTGGGCGCCAATTGAGGGCTGCGCACACGTTCCCGGTGACTTTAAAATGTTATGCATGGGCGCCACCACGTGTAAGGGCACGTGGACCCGGCTGAGTCTCGCTCTCAGGGCGTGACGTAGCCCAAGTGGGGACGAGTTACCAGCCCTTTCTACCCTATCTAGATCCAGACCTGGCCCGCTCTAGGCGTCGGGCACGCCACACTCCTAGGCTAAGTAGGCTCACTCACAACGTGGTTAAATAAAGTACTCAGGTTTTACTTATACCCAGATTTAATTCCACGAACACGCTTCCCTCTACGCACGTTACACTTTACACTGTTAAAAAGCCTGAGGCACGAATCGACTTAAGTGAATGCATGGTCCACACACGTGGCCATGCTATAAAGTATGCTTAGTACACAATGGTTAAAAAACTCGACTGAGACAATTAATTATTAATGCAGCCCGCCGACCGAGAGCTGCCCCGAGGAATAACGGACGAAAGAGATTTAAGAATAATTAAAGATACAGAATTACTTGATCAGTGGTTCACAACGGTTGAGGTCCCCGGGGTGCTGGCGCGTCTGCTCTCGGTCAGTGATGAAGATGGACTGGGGCGAGAGCTCTGCTCGTCTCGACTAACATGGCGCCTCCGCGCCAACACAATTACCGTTATTACATTCTGTGATTCCGTGCCCCGGCGAAAGTTAAGTAAATTATAGATTAACATTGAAAAATATATAAAAGCTACTGGCAATTTAAAGTTCATTAATATTTACTTAGTTATTGAGAGTTTATATAAAAACATTCCTACCCTCGTCCAAGTCCGTGCCTATTCGGGTCCGCCCGGGCAACGTCTGTGGTTCTTTCAAGTAACATGATATTTAAATTAAAGAATACATGAGTAACTGCACAAACACTGGGGCAAAAATGAATGAAAACAAAAGGTTTACAATTAACATTAAACTTAGCAAATTAGGGGGTCGCCGCACTGCTTCTAAGCGCCCTCTTGTGGTAGTTCGTGGCGCGCAATTCAAACACACGACTACGTACATGGCGGTACAAATGCCAGGGAAGGGGAGGAGGATGTTGGGGAAACGGAGACTGACTAGGCTCATGGGGCGAAGCCCCGGCTGACGTCAATACATACATACATACAAACAACATAAATACATACATATTTTCAAATAATTGAAAGATGACATTTTTTACATACTGTGCGTGCTCCACATTGCTGGCAGCATTTTTTTAAAGCAGCCACGTTGGGTACAATGTTTATAGAATCAACAAACATAATCGTAAAAACAAGAAAAAAGAGTTTGTGCTCAAATATTCTGACTTATGAAATTAACACTAGCTAGAATGAAAACAAAACTATTAATCATGGGTTTCTCCATAACCACTCCAATAATATTTAAAACAATTATAAATAGCTATCTTCCACATTGCCAATAAGATGCACACACATTAGTCAAAAGTTTTTCGTACAAATATTAAATTATGCGAGACTTTTTCAATACAAAATTAATTTTAACTCTCAGGGTAATTTTGCCAGCTCACTCAGTCGTCAGAGTCAGAAATTTCACAACTCGGGACTACTGATCTTGGTAGTTGTGTAGACGGAATTATTAAGATTTGCTATTTGAAACCCACAAAAATCTTGATTAACCTTTAGTTCAGTAATAATTTTCAAATTACACTATGTATTTGGCGACAAAATATGTTTTTAATAGACAGAAAACAGTATAGCGTCACTTCAAACTTAGGATATAGCCATACCTGAATAGAAGCCTTAGCCTTCGTGACGTCTGGCAAATATCGTGAATACTTTGTAAAATATATTTCACGAATGAAAATTATTACATCCAGACGTACGCCTACTCAGTCTCTGTCGTCGCACACGTTTCTACAAGACGTAGAAGGCCATAAAACGACAAAAATCACATTATTTTGCCGCCCACAAATGCGTCCGGTGACGCCATCGTCGATAGGCCTTATCTCACTCTTTGTTCCTTTCTCTGAATCAGCCAAACGCAGTTCAGAAAAATAGCGTCACTTCCATATTAGCCAATCAAATCATAACTTTCAAAATGCTAATTGTTGTATCTGGGCGTCCTAGCCGAGGCGACTGTTTATTTTCGTAGTTGCCATGGCAATGCATGAAAATAAACGCCGGTCAAGAGTACTACATATAAATGAACCAATATCGCACACGCAGTAGAGGCGGTGAAAAACGTAAACAAATAAAAAAAAACAATACTCTGTACTGTTGAATAAGTACAATACGTATAAATAAAACAGCTACATTAGCCATATAATTGGTAGTGTGAATATGACCAGATGTGACTAATATGTTCTACATTACCTGCTCTGGTCGTAACTATAGCAAATATTATTGGTTCATTGTGGACATTTGACCACACATTTAACCCAAGAAACACACTTTCATTTTCCAGAGTAAGGGAACAAGTTTTCTTTTCTTCTTCGTAAATAGTGCCTAGTTAAAGACCACTAATTTCTGTTCTGTTTGGAGGGATGTAAACTGAGCAAAACTGTTGCATAAGTTCCATAAACTGAGGATGTTTTGTGTCACTATGAAAATATGTATTTGTTGCAAATATGAAGCCAGCTACTTGCTGATCCAAATAATTTTTATGCATTGGTGTTAATCAAATCCATTAGTGTATTACTTTTAACATAATTGGAATTTTAATTTCAGAAGAATATTTGGCTGGGTACGATATTCAGATAGTTTCTTTAAATCTGAAGAAACATTAAAGACCAAATTTTTGTTGTTATTAGACAGGAATTAGACCTTTCATTAAAAAAAAATTAAGAAAGTCTATTTAAACCATGGGCCAACCCTATTTATAAACAAATTATTCTCATTCTCACGACCAATGACAAGAGCAAACACTTGAGGCAAAAATTAAGTAGTTGCACAGATTTTGAGACAAATTTTCTCAGAACTCATCACAGCGATGTCAGGTCACGTGCACACCAGTGAAGACCCAGATGGCGGGAGAAAGGGGAGGGGGACTCACCGGCGGGGAGTGACGGACCAGCGCAGCGAACTTGGTGTGCAAGTGCGCGGCAAACCAGTAGCACGGCTTCAAGTGGTGCAGCAGTTCCTCGCACGGCTTGCTGCCGAGGGAGCCGCTCTCCACCTCCTCCCTGCGCACACGTGACAGGCATCAGTCATCCCACAACTCCCGCCCGAGCTACGGCAGGGCAGCATGAACGACGCTGATGCTCGCATGAGCTGCCTGCCTGAGGCCACATTTCAATACCTCACAATGTGTTCAGTCTTGGAAATCACAGGACAAGTTTTACACATTCTTTATTAAAATATATTTTCACCATTGCAATATTTATAAAGCACTAGCAGAATCCGGCAGATGTTGTCCTGCCAGTGTTTATTTATTTACCTCTGTGTTACTAAAATGGATGGTTTGTGTGTAATCTAGAATCTATAAAGCGTTTTAGAGAAATCTGTAAAAATAAAAGATTTCTATAATTGATTAGATTCCATTATTTATATTGGTATAAATTCATGATAAATTACATCCATTTTTATTCATAATTGAAGTATTTGTCTCTGATCCGGTTAGTTTTACGGCGTGCCTCTCGCGCTTCAGATGTTTCAGCAGCTCTGCTGGCTGACAGTTGATCTTCCAATGTTCAATTTTTTGCATAGCATTTAAAGAATTTCCAATATTTCATTCATGTTTATTGACAAAAAAGACGTCCAAAGATAGTTTCGTTGGGGGTGATACAAATGTCATTTGCCTAAAAAAAATAATAATAATAATAATATTTATTCATAGTTGCAATATAAGGCATTGCCCGGGCTGAACACATGGTGACAGCACTATATGGCAATGTGTTAGACACAGAGAAATGTCACACAATTACTGCTTGTATGTCTATGACCTACAATTTTCAGTTTACCCATGGCCTTCGGTTGAATGGAATAGAAGTTGATGCGCTGCAGCGCCATCTAGTGGCGAGTTGTAACAAAATGGATATACATACCAACATTGAAGTTTATATATATATATATTTATATAGATTACGGCTATGTGAAGCTTAGACTAAGCAAATCAATTGAAGCTCGTTTGAATAATTGATTTGACTTTGCCAGGCAATTTGCTATTTGTTTTATTTGAAGCTTTGTTGTGATACAAAGCTTGGCGTCTGATGTGAAGTTTTGAGTTTGTTGCAAAGCTTTAAAACATTGAAAGCCTAAAATTCATTGATGAAAATATTTAGTTTTTTTTTTGTGTTGTATATGTTTTGCTAGAAACAGTTGGTTACTTAAAAAAAAAAGGCACTCTGTTTACTTTTATGAATGCTCAATATTATTATGCATGGTTACTTTATAATTTTTATTTAATGATCTTATACATACAGCCCAATTGGTTAATCGCTTAATCAGTTCAAATTACAAATGTTAACCAATTATTTTTTTAACTTCAATACTATATTTAGTACAATACGTGAAATACAGCTTTCCCAAAAACAATCTTAGCAATTTGACTTGACTTTGTGAATATTTTAAACATTCAATTTGATATTCTGTTCCTATCAAAAAACTAGTATTCGCACAGGCCTATAAAGCATACGTCTTTTACATTATTTTAACTATACATATCTGCCACCAGGCACCAGCATGCCGTGACAGGTCACTGTTAAAGCATAGAGTCAAAACTAGAATGATGTGAGTGCTTAGATTAATTCTTGATGTCACCTGTTGTTAGGTGCTACAAATTTAACCCATCACATAGGAACTTTAGATGGTTAAGGCAAAAAGTTGTAAAAATATTGTACCACATAAAACCACAGGCATCATCATTTTGATTTTCTATAAATCTTTTGTTCCAAACACAAAATTTAGCAGAGAAACAATGTTACAGTCACAAAAGTTGCATTGTTATTAGTTTGTCTCCAACACAGTAGCTGGATAACTTTACTGTGGTGCCAAATTATCCACCTGATGCTAAACAAAACATCACAGACTACTAAAGGGGCCAGTGCCTGCTTCCAACTTGCATAAATGCCTGGCAATTGGCCGAAAACTGAGTGAACTCCAAAAATACGTCTGCCACATTAGAGAAGCAAATCCTAGTCAAGCAGCAATGAGCCCAACACATACAGCATGGTGTATCACTACCTTCTCTAGAAAGAACCTACTGACTACAGCTGCACAAGCATTACCTCAGCCAATCAGCACTTTATATAACCAAATTTACCTTTATTATTTTTACCAAAACGGAGAAATTTAAAAGTGAAGGTCAAATTAAAATCGCAAACTTGTATCATGCCTTTGGAACAGCTTGAAAACTATAGGCTCTGTCTCTTTTAAGTGTCACTTACGCCACTTTAGCCCGCTTTTAATTAATGCCTTCTGAACTTACAATTACTTTAAAAACTACATGCACCACCAGTAACCTATATTACTTATGCCCCTTTAGTCCCAGGCTTCCTGAACCTATACACAGGCATGACAGATGAGAGATGCAGGGTATAGGAGAAGGTGCAAATGGAATTTGTCACTGGTTTCTTTCTGCTTTTATTCACTGTGGCTGCTGGGAAAAGCACTCCCTTCCCTTCTTATTTCACCCTTCCAGGCATCAGGTGACCACCAACCACTTTATATATCACCATATTCTTTACTTTCTGCTTTGAACTGCAGTCATGAAACACCATTTTTTTGTCCTATCTGCAGCTTGGTGTTTCAAAAGAGACCATGTCAATAACTCTACTGATGAAAGTGGCACTAAACAGGGTCTAGTAAATATGGAATCAATTTGATAATTAAGTGCTTTTTACTTTAACTGTGATTTCTAAATCCATACTCTATTTTTCATAAATTCATAGTCAAAAAGTTTGGGGCCGCATAATAGTCAAGGGTCCATTATTTTTGGAAATATAAATTTAATTTATTGTCGTACAACAATGAGTTTAACCTGATTGGTTGAAGAAAGTCAGGCAAGCCCGACTCTAATCTGAATACATGCACCCCAAAACAAAACATACCTCAGGTCGCCTGCCATCAACACATTTACCACTGAAGGCCATGATTTAACCGCTGGAATGAATACTTGGAAGTTAAAACTCTAACCATGAATCAGTTTTTAGTATTCAATCAATGAAAGCCAGAATTAAATATTAACCTAACCAAAATAACTAAAATATGTCAATTTCTTTGAAAGTGGGAGAAAAAATTACATAAATAAAGGGCCTTAAAAAAACCAAGACCCAAAATACAGAAGACTAGCGAATAACCAGCAACTTCACTTGTGGCAATTTCAGTATGCTGCTGATATTGCACCACTGTCGGAATTATTGTGAATAATTCCAATACTTTTAGCTAAAAAAAAAAAACACAATGAATATAAGATATATTTAAGATTTCATTCATAACAAAACTATATAAGGTTAAAATTTGTAATGTTGTAAAAAGTACCTCGAGAATCGACACAGTGTCCCACCTGATGCAGAGTCTACATGGATGGAATGGGGCTGACACTCAAGGAACCGGCTGCCCTATACGAGGGAGAATGCATGAGGGGAAATGGGATGGAGTGTGAATTGGTGTGGGAAATGGGAGTACCCAGAGAAAACCCATGGCATCATTCACCACATTTCCCACTTGAAAAATCCAGGTTCGACTATGCCAGGAATCGAACCCCGGTCGCCTAAGGGGAGAAGGGGAGGGGTGATTAATGTTCTAACCACTCGACCACCACACCTCTTACTGTTGTAAGAAGTAATTGCTATCGCACTAGGTTGCTGAATATTAAAGATGTTATGTGGTGGGCGCCACCACGTGGTTCGTGGGCACGTGGACCCGGCGAGACTCTTTCTCCTGGTCGTGACGTCGCCCGTGTGAGGCGAGACACGCAACCCTATTTACCTACGGTGGCCTAACACCCGCTCTCAGCGTCGGGTACGCTATCACCATGAAACAATTATCCCAAGTGGGCTCTAGGCGTCCCACACGCCATACACTCCTTAAGGACACACGTGGTTAGAATGAAAAGATGGAGACTTCAATGCGCCTGAGTTTTATTCACTCCTTCCTCTTACATATTTACTTATTAAGCGGTTAAAAAGCCAACGGCATGAATCAGCTTATAGGAGGGCCAGGTCACCTCGTGGCCTGGCCGACGATTCGCAACGCAGTCGATTTCAAAAGCCCGGCTGAGCAGAAAAAATATTTACGTTAAAGAGTCTTCCACCCGGAGTAGGCCTCGAAGCGGTTAAAAGCGGTTCAGAGAAATTACTACACGGCCGGATGCTAAAAGATCAGTTCTTACCAAGTATTGAAGGCGACGAGGTACAGCACGCGTCCGACTCCGGGCGGTTCCAAGATTAGACTGCCTGGCTAGGGGGTGTCATGGCGCCTCCTTCCGCTCCCATTACCGTGAGCTGTTCAATTTACGTTCTTACTTACAATGAAATATGAATAAACATTTAGTAAATCAGTATTAATTAAGTTACTGCCTCTGCTCCTTCCACCTAATTAACAAAGCTAAATAAAAGAATTACAATAATGAAAAGTTAATTTGGTAGTTCTCTTAGCGGTCGCTTGTGGCGCTGTAACGTCTGTTTAGAAAAATGGACCTGCAAACATACGACCCTTGGGAATTAAAAGATAAAATAAAGGTTGACAATTCTTATTTAATAATTAGGATTTACGGGGAAGCCGCACCGACTCTAATTACTGGCCTCTTGTATGGCCGCAACACACACACTCACCTACACACGCTCGCCGTCGGCGGGACGTTTGAAATAGAGGGTGCTGGTGGGAGGGAGGGGCGCTGCTGTGGACGGGTCACATCGGGCTTAGGAGGGGCGTAGCCCTGGACGACGTCATAAGATTAAATTTAAATATAGTTTAAACATAGTTTTATTTCATTAAAATGAATTGTTTTGTTAATTACTTGATTCTTTTCAAGCATATTGAAAAAATTACTTTATACAGCATAGTTTATTCTACCACTGTTGAAAAAATTACTATAAATTAAAAATTTATATTTTCTTTTTAGTTTATGAAACAATGAAAGCATGGTTTTTAGTTTTTAAAAAATACAATTTTTAATTTTTTCCTTTTTAATTCATTCTGAATCAAATTTTTTCTATTAATTCCTCGAAATGCACAAAAAAAATGTTCAATGTCCCAAAAATTTGGGAGGTAACTGACCCCCACCCCGCGAGGAGGTCTGATGATGCCCAAAGGCCTCGGAAGCACATCAAAATCAACTTAGATCAATTTTATCGACTTTAAAAAAATTGGGGGCACCCCGAATGGCTCCGGAACACTACAAATAAAAAGAAAAATGTATTTTGAAATTTTTGAAATTATGTAGCTTTTACCCCATGTTGAGGCAAGTCGACTTCGGGCAAATTACCCACCATGCCCCTTGCTCATGGCTGCACAAAAAGCATAGTTATTGTCTTTAGCTTGAAATTAGTGGCCTTTTTTCTACATAGTCACCGAAAAGCATTTTGTGTAATCCGGCAAATGAAAGCACATGCTGAACTTGAAGAGTGACCCAGATTTTTTAAAATTATTATTATAGAAAATGAAAATTAAGTTAAAAAGGGCCAGAACCCATCCCACAGAGAGGAGGGGGGAAAGGTGGTCCCACCAACATCCGACTTCGTAATTCACTTCAAAGAGCATCACAAAATCAATTTTCAGAGTCCTGAAATTTTCTGGGCCAATTGACACCCGATGTGCCCGAAGGCCTCGGAAGCACATCAAAATCAACTTACTTCTATTTTCTTGACTTTAAAAAAATTGGGGGGGGGGGGGGGGGGGGCAAAATACCTCCACTCGTGGAAAAGGGGGGGGGGGGGGGGAATCAAACTACAGGCACATTTTACACTGTGCCCCGACCTCTTGGATCAGAACACTCCAAATCGATAAAACCTTGATTTTTGAAATTTTCAAAATTTTGGGTGTTGACCTCTTGTCGGGGGAGGGGAGGGGAGAGGAGTCGACCACCGGCGAATTTCCCACCATGCCTCGGCCTCATAGTTACACAAAAAGCATGGTTATTGCACACAGCTTGAAAGTACAGTAGTAATTTTCTGCCCCTACGAATCTCCCACTCTCTCTCTTCAGGTTATAGTCATAATAGTATTGTATTGTCATACGGATTACATACACTTGGTAAGTTTCAAATAGATAAGACAATTAGAAGTAGGTTAAAATCAACTTTCAAGATTTGATTACATAGTCACTTACAAGTGACGCTAATAAAAGTGTGTTAAAAAGATATTGCCTCGTTTGTAATTCTTTATAGAACCAACAATTTTAAATATCTTATATGCCATGTTTGTTTCAACACAACCTATCTTTAATTTTTTTGACGTGATAACGTCTTATAAATCAATGAACGCTGGCTGCACGCACGAAAAAGCATGACTCATTGTCACGTTCCGCCTGACCCGAGCGTGCAAGAACCGGCCAACCATCGTGCGAGAAAATCTTCTATAATATCAAACAGGTTAAGGCAGGCTTTTTAAAAGCAGCAAATTAAATTTTTTTATTTATTTGTCCAATATCGTCATTTCAAATTAACAATTTATTGACTTTGATTTGATTTCAGTTTATTTCTATAACTACCGGTAATTGTTCGTGATTATATTTAAACAAATTATTTAGATTGAATTTGCAAAAACTGTAAATAATATTTGAAAATTAAAAAGTATGCAATTTTTCATCAATGTTTTCTTATGACGTTATCACGTAAAATTATCGTCCGTAAACCGACTTTACAGACAACCCCCTTTTTTTAGGCTGCTCTCAATTTCTAGAGATATATAATATGTACAAGTTTTTAAGTCTAATCATAAGCTTTTAAAGACAAAACATTTCATAAAAATTGGTCCAATAGTTTTTGCATGATGCACATCTTTCGTCGAAGCATTTGTATGCTGATAAAAACGACTGACTGTGTCAAGTGCCTCCATCATTGACGTTTTGGACGGAACAGATACGTCACTTGGTTAGTCGTCATTATTGTTATCATCTTCAGACGCAGCTTCGTTTTGATTAGAAGAGACGAGCTCAACAAGTTCCGTGTCGCATATAACTAGATGTAAACAACAATGCGCGTAGTGCCGTACACTGAAACTACACTGTACGCAACGCTTACGATGCAAGTGTGAGACGAGTTATGCTCATTTACGGGCTACAGTCGGCATGAATCCAAATAAGTAATGCTCGCAGCGGGGCCCTGTCACAGTGGGTTAACGACACTTGCTTTCGTCGCCGCGAGGCAAGCTATGCTTTTTTGGGGCCCCACCTTGTGCGGTGTTGCCAAGACGGCCACATCATGCGCGTTGTTTCATTTGCCGGACGCTTGTGCGAAGCTGTTTCTCATTTATTAAGGAAATTGTAGATGTTTTCTCATTGTTTTAGAAAAAAATTACAGGTGTGTAATGTATCGCTATAGCGAAAATGAGCCCACACTGCATTCGTTATATCCTAAATTTTTATACTACGCAGCATATGCAAAACTGACGGTGCCGATGGCAATTATCGTTATAGCAGACTTTACGTTATAGACCGTATTCGCTACAACGGACTTTCACTGTATTAGGGGTGAGCCGATCACCACATTTGCCGATCAGTCAGATGCCAGAAATGTGGTACCGATCATGCCGATTTTTTTCACCGATTAGTGCTTTTTTATGTTGGTTGTAAAATATGCTCCAAATTACATACTTGAAAAGTATTGCATAAAGATACAAACGTGATCACTGTTGGTAAAAAAAATATATGCACAATATATTTCACGGTCATGAAATGACATTAAATGTCTCGACAAATTTGTGGTGTTGAAGCCACGTGTCGAATTTCCACCATGTGAAATTTTGGCTTTGCAAAGGTTGTTTCTTGCATTCCCCTCATCACCTACAGCAACGGTAAAATGTTTCCAAACAAAGCTGCTTTCTTTGACATTTACAATCAAAATGCCATATTTAACTGGAAAATATAAACTCCAATTTTTAACTCTGACTTTCAAAACATAACAAAATGACTAAACGAAAAACATAATGAAAATACTGTTGCAAACACGCCAGACAGTCGAGGTCAACTATCGCAGTTTGTTACACAATCGATTAGTAATGATCACATGACTTATTAAATGGTTTGGTGTGCTTTTGTTTACTCTTTTTTAACAAACGTACTTTTCATGAATACGTTTATTTTTTAAGAATAACTTTACTTAATTTTTTTCTGCAGAAAAGATTAAAACACGTAAGTAACGTAAATGTTACTTAAAAACGTCAAGCAACAGTTCTGAAGCAAAAAAAAAATGTTGGCACTTTTGTGTTACGTAAAGAGATTTTTTTTTGTCTTCAGAAAGCGGTAATCGGCTTAAAGGATCGGCATGCATGAAGCCGATCATGCAAATGACAAAATGACCAAAATCGGCCAATCTTAATAATCCGCAATCGGCATCAGCTCACCCCTAATATATATAGATTAGATTAATATATCCAAAGGCTTTCAATGACTTGAGCGTTAATCATATCATTATGTTATGTTATGCTTTTGACCAAACTGCAAACTAGATACATATATATATATACTTGGGATAGTAGAAGCGTTCAAAGTATATTATGTTAAATCATGATTATTAGATTTGAAAGATATTGAGAACCTAAAAGAGCACACAAACATTATTGACACCAGCAAGATACCAGGAAAGATACATAACTAAAATTATTTATGACACACTGGCACAGAGGAGTGTTGCAAGTAAAATATAAAGTTTGAAGCATCTCACCTGAAGAAGGGCTTGTGGCGAAGCAACTGGTTTACGTCTCCATGGTGGTACACCCCCCGTGGCCAGTCATGTGACAGGAAGATATCCACTGGAGTCTGGACCTGTTTAACACACCACTCATCTCGGTGGCCGGCAGAGCACACAGCCACTGCATGTAACTCTATGGCTGGACACATATTGCTGCCACTCGCTGAGCACTTGGAATCTTGTGTCATGGCAAGAGATTCATCTTTGTTTAGAGGAAAAAAGATTTACTAACTTGCAAGCATGGAACTTTTTCAGAATAATGCTATATTTTGCATTTATGGATTTAATATCTGAAACTTACTCTTAATTTCCTAATAATTCAGCATGTAACGCCCCTCGTGCCTCAAAATTAAATTATTTTAATTTAATAAGAAAAAAAACTTGGAAACTGCTGGGCAATATATTAAGAAGAATAAAGTTATTTACCAGAGGGGGCACGAGGTGGTGAACAAGACAAATTTAGACTATCTGCACACAAGCAATTTGGGAGCTAGTGGATCGTTAAATAGAATAAGGTATATAATAAATAAACACTACATAAGTAGCTTGGTCTATAGGTTCCCTGTTTTATTTAGAATGGTAAATTAAATCTTTTTTTATTTGTTTTGGTATTACAATTAAATATATTAACACATAACAATTAGGAGGGCCGGCCCGATATTATTAATAACACGTTATGTTATATTAATTGCACATCATCACAGAAACAAAAAAAAAATTGAAATATTCCACCCTATTAGATCCTTTGGTTGATTACAAAGATAATATTCTCATTGATTTTACATATTATAAAGGTAATTTCTATACTTTATAGAAACCAGTTTATTTATTTTATTCACGCTTAACATTTTCATCAGTTTAATTATGGTTCGTTTATTCTATGCAATTGTGTGTGATTTGAATAGTATTTTGCTTTGTCTATGATTATGATTTTATCTTTGGTCATAAATTTAAAAATTATTTGTTTTTTTATTTTCTCTGCATTTTGTCAAAATTGAGAGAATCGCGGTGGTTATTAACAAGACAAAAGAAAAAGGTGCTTTAGAATGTTCGGCCGTAATCACGTTTTAAGTTGGATTCTACGAATAGCTACTACGAGAAATATGAACATTTAAAATAAGTCAAGCTGAATTACTGAAAATTGAAGAAGATTTATAGATATTTGTAAGGAATTAATTGGATTTAGATAAAATAATTTACAAAGAATTACCATATACCGTCAACGAGAGCTGATCCATTATCGACGTGTATAAAAGACCGTACCATGAATAAGTAATGTTGAAGGATAATCGCAAATTGACCTGCTAAAGACTAATATAAAAATTCAATGAAGAGTTGAAGCTCGAGTCTACTTCTGTACTACTGTCCTGCTAAACCATGACTGACTGAAGGAAGGTGGAGGAACATTTCCAATCGACGATGAAGATTCCAGAGAAGGACGATCCGTGAGCCAATCCGAATACCAGCCCCAGGAGACCGTTCGAGAGCAGTGCCCAGACGACTACTTCTACCAGGTCCTAGAGTGATGGATGTCCTTGTCCGCTGATCGCGCTGTGCGGTGATCACCGAGGATGGCCTCTTTTCCTTGATGTGTTTGCTGAAACCGAGGTTGGTTCGTACCAGTCCCGTCCCGTCGCTGTAGAAACTTTCGTCGTTTACTTTCAAGAGTTCTATCCACATTAAAAACAAAAACATTATTTCTTCAAAGATACTTAAAGCATAGAAAGTTTAAACAAAAATTGTAACGACTATTCTTCATACATGTTAACTTGGTTAATTTAATTATCAGATATTTTACCGGGATCCCAGTATTACATAGTTTTAGACATATTACATGATTGGAATTCATTTTGGAGTCTGAAACTATTGATTAAGACGCTTACTCTGGTGTATTATTTGTTTTCACTGAAACCCAGAGGTTCGCTCACCGACTGATCACTAAACGGCACACACTCATAATACATACATAATTTATTTTGGTTCGTTGTAACTTTCAACAGGAGTTGAACTTTAAAGTAGAGACAATATTAATTTATTTTAACCTGAAGTAATTGATTTGCATCTTTGCATAAATATTAATTTTTGCAACTTGATTATGACTTTGCACTTAGATTGATGAGGAACAAAACCCCTGTAAGAATTCCAATCATCTGAGATTAGCAAATAATTTTAATTATACCATAGTGTGATTTTATTAATTCTGTGGATCAAATATGTGATATGAATGTTATGTCAACGATACAAAGACACTTAAAGAATACACTGTCATTTGTCACCGATACCACATACTTTTATTTACCACGGATAAAATAGTTACACTAAGGAGTATTTTCAGTTTGAATTTGAGTAAGGCTAAGTTACATTATTCAATTCATTCATTCTGGGCCGGACACCACAGATGTTAGGAAATATACAATTAATAATCCATAATTTCCGTCTGAAACATTAGTGGGTACCGCCCAATATTCTCGTCGATTAAGTTCTTAAGTCACTGGTCGCTGGTATGCAATTTATTCACTTAGTTCATTGTATGTAAGGGGGAAATATATTTTTAATATCACCCGGGTCTTCAAAGGATGACGTCAGGCCGGGAGGAAAGCTCTTCTTAGGGGGAAAAGCAGCTGGAGGTTCTGCACAACATGATGGGTGTAATTTCGGCACCCAACTGTTGGACCCTGTCTGAAACACAAGCCAAATTCCAAACGAATTAGACCTGCTTCCAGACAGTCAAACACAGTCGGCGTAAAGGCCAACAAACGGGAATTCGGGGAGGAAAAAGATTGAATTAACTCACCAAACAGGGTGTAGCTCCAGGGCTCAAGAGATGTCTCGCGCCAACATCCAAATGGCGCGGACCGAGAATAGCGCGGATGACGCAACTGAAATCATCGATAAGTGAAATAAAAAAATTAATTAAAAATTTTAACTAAGACATGACTTGTTCTAAATGTTCCTACTGACTGGCTACTGAATTTTTGCTGGGATCACATCCCTTAAGACAGATGACTACATTCTTGATTCGAACGAGTACGTCGTTGCCGAAGACCAGCCTCTTAACACAGAGGACGCAGAGAAGACGCGGTAAGTAGCCGAAGTCAGAGTCCCAAGTGCGGCGATGGCGGACAAAGCACCTAATTAAAACGGGCGTTAGGCCCTAAGGGAAAAGGAGGGGGAAGGTTCGGCTTTGCGAAGGCATCCGGAGGTGACAGAGCGGTCGTAAGCACGACTTCAGTTGTTCGCGCCGAAGAGCGACTGCTGCGGTCTCTACCGGCAGGTACAGAAAGCAACATACAATCGACTATTACAGGCTGCGAGGAGGAAGCATAGGGCCTTATGGCGTAGCTGGTGGTGCACTCTGGTTGCCTAAAGGGGACATAAAGGGGGGAGTTAACAAGATCGCCCACAGGTCCACGAGCTGGCGCCAAGAGAAGACGTTACAGTTTCTGCCGCTAGATGTCGTGGGGGGGCTCTTTAGGGCAAGGGAGAAAGTCCTTGGAGTAGGCCATCGTCTTGGCGAGTTCACGTACGGTCAATGATCCAGGGTAGAATTCTGCGAACCAGAGGGGTGGAGAGAGAGGGGAGGGTGGACAGAAAAGCGCAGAGATGGCTGGGAACGAGCGTCTACGGGAGACTTGTTTGTGCCGAGACTAGCTAGTCCCAGCAGGCCTCTAAGAAATATAGCTTGCAGGCCAGAAGCTGCTCTATGCAATTTTAGTCATGAAGGGAAGTAATGTTACAAACCTGGGACGTGACTGCAGGCAAGAGAAATTTCAACCGGGCTGCTAACGTCCACACTAGACTAGCAAAATATCAGATAGGTTCCTGAGAAAGGTGCTTCGAGCCACTAGCACAAAGTTTAACTTTGTAGGATACACCAGCCTAACAAAGTGTAAATCATCCTTTTGTAACTAATTATAGAGAAAAATAAAATTTCCAAAAATAATTTTAAGATTATAATAACAAATTCAAAAAAACGTGTCGAAATTCCTAATTTCCGGCACAAGCATGTATTTATTTTCTTATCGAACGTAAGCCCCTGGTGACTTAATGCACCAGTGAGGGACTTAAGTTTTGCTATGATCATATGTCTATTATTTCATTCGATAGCTTATAGGTAATGTGCAACCTTTTACTAAAGATATTACTTAGGTTTCAAATATGTAACTACTTATGGAGGAATCAAGGCAAATTACAGGAAATGTGACAGAATTAAGTAAATTTAATAAATATGCACATCCTGAAAAATTTTGTGTTTTTTGTTAATGTTTTCTTTTCCGTATTTTTGAATTGGTACATTAATGAAAAGAGATCTATCCATTAGTATTTTCACAATGAACGGACCCTGACTTCAATCGGCCCGCCACCCCAACAAGGCCAGAAGGATCAACGAAGCTCCTTTGGATAAGGCTGTTGGGATTAACTACTCTTTGTGGAGCAGCTTTTGTAGAGTGGTGACAACGGTCTGTCCTCTGCCTGGGCGGGTAACCGAGGCACAGCACCTGCTTGAGACGGAACACCTCCAGGTGTCGGACGTGGTAGGCACTGCGCTTGGAGTCCTCCGAGTACGGCGGCCGCTCGAAGTGGCCCTTCATGTAGTCGTGGCCCTTGAAGATGCCGGAAAGGCCGGCGATGCGCAGCCCGCCCACACGCACAATGCCCGCGTAGCCCAGGTAGTAGATGCGCGGCGCTACCCAGCCGCCGTACGCCAGCTCCTGCAGGTGGTTGGATGCCTCGTGGTTTCCGCCGACGAAGAGCGTCAGCACCGGAGCCACCTTCTCCCCGGAGTAGTACCTGCGCAAACATTCTTACCAACTGTTCTACACTTTCACACCATCAACAGGGATCAATTGTGAAGGTTAAAACACATTACCTACTAATCACAGAAATCACTAAAATTTATGGAATAATGATTAGTAAATGATAAGATACATTCAGTTTCTCATATATATATATATATATATATATATATATATATATATATATATATATATATATATATATATATATATATATATATATATATATATATATTTTTATATATAATTCAGTCCGGTGGATCTGGCACCCCCTTTCGAAAATATTTGTGTAGTGATGTTTAACAAATCAAACACTATTGATACATATTGCTGGAATTTTGTACAACAATTACAAGTTAACTGCAACGCTTATTTAAAAACCATTGCTAGTTGGTAAAGTAAGGTGTGGATATACCAAGATTTTAATGTCCGTAATATAGGTCAGTAAATTTACATATATGTACGCCGCATATGTAGTGCTTTTAATTTTAAACCTGTCAGAATATATTTACAATTACATTTCATTGCTCGAAAAGATTTCAACCACCACAAACATAAAATTATATCTTTTTCCCATCGTTCAAACTTTGGATGAACATAAAAAAAATTGTACGTCATACACAAATATAAATTGTAGGAAAATCCTGATAAAAAAAAAACTTTTATTCTGTTCATGTTTGCGTGTTCAAACATAACCAATGATTCTACTCCTGCCCATAATTATCTCTGTTAAACTTCACCATGCTAGTAGCTGATCAAACTCTGACACACAGATTCATTATTTGCAGAAACTGGAGTTTCAAATTACTGGTAAAATGCACTGACTGGCACAATTAGCTTGTGCATGTCTCTGTAGAGTTTAATTTAGAAAAAAATTTATGTGTTCCTTACAGTGCAATGAAAGTGTACAGTTGGTAACTTGAGATATAAATATTTTCGAGAAAGAATAAGTTTTAGTGACTACTAACTCACAAAAAAGGTGAATACAAGGGACAGGGAGCTAGTTGTTCATCTTACAATGGCAAAGGATATAGACACTTATCTACTGACTCACTACAATGCAAAATACAGGAGGCAGCAACGAAGAAAAGTTAATTTTAGCCCTTGCATGGATAATGTAACAACATGTTTTTTCAGTAATTTGTTAGCCTCTAATCCAACTACTGAGTGGAATTCATGTTTTCACATGAGACACTTTGTCAAAAGTTTTATATTTATAAATATCATGTAATACATTGTGATAAAAGATCTCGTGGTTATTCACTTTGACTTAAGACTTGCTTGCATTACAGCACTTTGTAAGGTTCTATATTTATTGTTACTTACATACCAGTAGGTAATTTTAATGGAATGGGATAGGCACAAAGCAAGCTTTGAATATATATACTGTATAGAAGTCACGAGTGGATAGGATTTCCTCTACGTTTTTCAGGAGCGTATGATGAGCAGCTTGGGAACTTCACCGCTGCAGGGCGCTGCCGTAACGCCCTGTATCGTCTTAGGTTTTTATTTACACGTTAGAGCGCAGCACTGTCGCCCGCTGTCTTTCCCCCGCTCAACATTCACTGCAGCTCAAGGTCGTTCAACGGGAGGGGGAAGGGGTGTTTGACGAGTTCGACACTTGTCCGCTAGGGACCACCACAAGTCGATGCCCTAGAGATGGTGGCAATTGCGGCGGTGAATTAACCAACTACCTCAAACCGTATTAGAAATTTTAACCTGGGCTGGCGACTTCTATACAGTATATATATTCAAAGATGCAAGTCTCGCTCCATACACTATGGCTGTCTGGAATCCATCCCCGCTTCCCCCACGATGAGCATATTTTAATTTCCTCAGGTGGGAAGCATTGTAAAGTTTAATGGGTTGTTTCTTGATACCCTCGTTTCCCTGGCGTCACACTCTTGAACTGCGGCCACCTAGTACCTACTTGTAAAAGGAGCACATGCGGCGGTACTTGGGCGGCACGGCCATGCACTGGAGGTCTGCGGCGTTGCGCGTGGCCTGGAAGTCCCCGCAGCAGATCAGCAGGTCCAGCTTCACGCCCCGCTGCTCCTGCAGGTAGCGCACCGCCTCGTAGATCCTGTCCAGCTCCCCGTGGGCACAGCCCTCCACAGCCACCTTCATGGCGACCTGCAACTGACGACCCTCTGCTCACATCGCGTGTTGCCCCAGCTCTAGTTCTCGGGTGGTCGGACAGCTGGTGCCTACCGTTAACTCATTGCAGTAGGGAATTCAGTTTTACTCACGTTTGTGGTCAAGAAGGTAAAAGTTAGGTGGAACGCTCGCTAATTGTTCCTTATTGTGTACGCAGTTGTTTTTAAACATAAAATATTATAATTGAGACATGAATTGGGGGTAAATATGTAGTTGGGCGGTATTTGCGAAAAAAATTGTTAAAAATCCGAAAATACCTTTATTGTATGCTCTTCAACTTCCTCTTTTCATTAAAAGTGGCGGAGGTAAGAAATTCCAAATACTTTAGGAGATATCAAATTTTTAAATTTCATCATATGTAGTTCAGCGGTATTTGCAAAAAAAAATGTCAAAAATCCGAAAATACCTTTATTATATGGTCTTCAACTTCCTCTTTTCATTAAAAGTGGCGGAGATAAGAAATTCCAAATACTTTACGAGATATCAAATTTTTTAATTTTGCAATACAAGACCTCTGCAACCATTCGGCCGGGGCCATTTTTGTTATTTTGCTGTGTGTTCGTGAATGCGTAATTAATAAAATGGTTGATTAGGTCAGGTCAGTTACATTATTAATACTTTCAAACTAAGGTGATATTAAAAATAATGTGAATTAATTTTAATTATTCTTTAGTTTTAAATTATTTATAGTTTAACTGACCTGACCTAACCAACCGTGACAAAGGATGGACAGTAATAATGTGAATTAATTTTAATTATTCTTTAGTTTTAAATTATTTATAGTTTAACTGACCTGACCTAACCAACCGTGACAAAGGATGGACAGTAGGAACTCACGTAATTTTATTTTTTACTTATTACTTGCGCAACAATATTCAAATAAGAAATGAGACTTTAAAATTAGAAACGTTAAAAACTCACCTAAGTTGGAGGCGGTAATTAAACACAGTTTTAAAAAATAAATGAACTAAATAATCACGTATTAGTTCATTTTAATTCTGACCTATCACGAACAATCACGTGACATCATTATCCAATAAAAAAATAGATACTCGTACATAAACAAGAAACAATGGTGCACGCACGCCACAGGAATGCGCTGGTATTGTGCTGAAATTTAAAAATTCGTTATCTCCTAAAGTATTTGGAATTTCTTACCTCCGCCACTTTTAATGAAAAGAGGAAGTTGAAGAGCATATAATAAAAGGTATTTTCGGATTTTTAACATTTTTTTTTTTGCAAATACCGCCCAACTGCATACTACTTTGAGGAAAATTGTTTTTGGGAGAAATTGTTCCATATAACGGTTCCAACTGTGTTTTATATTTAAAAGATAAATTAATATATGCAGTTAAATGTGTTTGTGATGCAAAACTAAGATATAACAAAAATATAATTAATTCAAAAAATATTAATTATAAAACTTTTATATAAACTGGATATGCAATAAGTAAAAGTTACCAGTGGAAAACCTTTCTACTGGAGGAGGATCCACTAATGATTGGAAAATCATATAATTAACCCTTAACTAGTGATGTGCAGCTTTGTAACACAAACAATGTTGTTGGGTCCCTGGGGGCCCAATTTAAAAAAAATCCTAAATAATATTACTTTATTTTAAAAAATTGCAGTTGCATCTCTCAAATATTCTCCACATTCTTAGGGTTACAAAAAATACAATTGGGTAATTTTTAATTTATGTACACATTAGCAAAACATATTTTTACTGACCATCATATGAAAAGTTAATGAATTGTTAAGCTAACTATTTATTTGTGCTAATATAATAATTAGTTGGGCTATACTCGATAGATTCACAATTTGTAGTATGAGAAAGTACTTAAAATCTAAATTTGAGTAAAATTTGTAAACTAATAAATTTCGACTATATATAACTAATGTTTTTTTTTCAGCCAAAAAAATTAGATATCACAATTTCCAGTCAAGCCTTAAATTATTTATTGCGTGCAAATTAATTTTAATGACCGAAATATGTTATAATAAAAGATTATGAACAATAAAAATCAGTTAATAAATAAAGTTACAGTCACAGTAAATAAAAACAATAAAAAAAACTGAATTGGTATGTGCTCTGTTCATAATTGAAATGTACGTACACCTTTATGTTTGTTCAAATAAACATTCCTGAGTAATAACAAAATAGGCAGTATTTATGTGGCAGAAGTGTTGTTGATTCACAAATAAATTTCTTGAAAAGGCTGGAAATATGTGATGCCAATAAACACAGTATCGTTATCTTTCAAAACACAATTGGGTAAGGAAAGAAGAAGATACTACAGTTCTTGAACAATGCTAGAAGCAAAGAAATATAATGTTTCAGCCTATTCATCACCAGAATCTTCTCCACAGCTTGGGCAGACCTTCTTGGTGCACTGAAGACAAACTGGACTTCTACACGATGCACAAATATATGTTGTTTTCTTTCTCTTAGAAGCAGGGCAAGACTGACATCTTTTCCGATTTTCTCGTGACAAGTCTCTCTTCTCTTTGGCTTTGTTCTGGTAGTGCAGTTCCAAGAGTACTCCCTATTGCTTGCCTCAGTGAACGAGGTAGCCGAGTATTCACAACTCAAAAGTTTCAGGTAGGGCTCAATTAGCTGTTTTGCTAATGCTTTCATGAAGTCCGCTCTTTCCATTACCTTTCTCTTCTTGTAGGATTGGTTAAGAATAAATCCATTGATAGCATTAATATCAAGTAGGGATGGGACGAATCCACATTTTGGTCGAATCCGAATCCTTGTTCGAATCCTCAGTGTTTGTCATCGAATCTCGAATCCCAGTCCCACACTAAACTTCACATGTTATTAAAAAAAATCACACATTTATTTTAAAAAATTACATAGGCCTATGTATTAAAAAAAAATCACATGTGTATTTATAAAATTATAAAATAAGTGCATAGTGTATACACCTGATATAAAATAGAGACAAATAACCTCAAAAACCACACACGTAAGTTTGCATCTGTCTAATTCTCTGTTAAATTAATCCTACCTATGTTTTCAATAAAATACATTTGTATAACAGACACCATTTAAAAAAATTTACGTTTTTTTCTGTAATGTTATATTATTGAAGGTTGGAAATGATCGAGTAGGGTAAATATGTATTGTACGGATTAGCGCCAAAAAAAATCGTACAAATATGAAATAACTTTCATTAAATGCTCTTTAACGTCCTCTTTTCAGAACCGCCTGCGGAGATTAAAAATTCCAATTACTTTTGGAGATATCGCCGTTCTTATTTTGCAATACAAGCCCTATGTAATCATTCAACAGACGCCATTTTATATTTTGCCGTGTGTGCGTGAATGCATAAATAACAGAAATTTTCCATTATGTAAGGTTAGTTACATGATAAATACTTCAAAATAAACGGAAATTAAAAATAATATCAATTAATTTTACTTGTATAGTTTTAAGTATTTATAATGTAACTGACCTGACCTAACAAAACGGGACAAAGGTAGATTAGGTCAGGTCAGCTACAGTATAAATACTTTGAAACTGAACGGACATTAAAAATAATAAAAATTAATTTTAATGGTTGTTTAGTTTTAAAGTATTTATAATGTAGCTGACCTGACCTAACAAACCGGGAAAAAGGATGAACAGTAGGAACTCACGTAATTTTCTTTTTACGTGATGTAGTCGTTCAACTACGTCGCGAAAAAAAAAAAAAAAAAAATCATACTTGTAAACAAGCAACAATGGGAACGCGGGAAGCCTACGATTCACTCATCCTTCTGGACATACCCGAATACTCACGTTGGCAAGCCTTCTTTCAACAGACGAGAGGCAAACGCCCGATCGTGCATCTTCGGTTTTTTTTGTTTATTGTAAATAAATATGCAACTCATGAAAACTAATGGTCAATTAGGTTATGTTAGCTACATTATAAATACTTGAAAACATTGTGGATGGTTGATTTGGTTAGGATAGCTACATTAAAAATACTGTGAAATCATGTAAACTGTTTCTTAGCGCTGGATAGCTACATATTAAAAAGATATTGGCTAAGCAACCATAAAATGATTTTACAGTTTTTTTAATGTAGCTATACTTACCTAATATAACCAATCATCCACAATGTTTTAAAGTATTTTAATTACTTCTTGCTAATTTTAAGAAAAGAAGGCTTGCCAACGTGAGTATTCGGGTATGTCCAGAAGGACGTGTGAATCGTAGGTTTCCCGCTGAGGGACGCATCAGTGCACAACATGAAAATTAAAAAATTCCATATCTCCTAAAGTATTTGGAATTTCTGATCTCCGCCGGGTTTAATGAAAAGAGGAAGTTAAAGAGCACAGAATAAAGGTATTTTCGGATTTTTAAATTTTTTTTTTAAAAAAATCACCAAAAAATGAATATTAAAAAATTCCATATCTCCAAAAGTAATTGGAATTTTTTATCTCCGCAGGCGGTTCTGAAAAGAGGACGTAAGATAGCATATAATTAAAGTTATTTCATATTTGTACGATTTTTTTTGGCGCTAATCCGTACAATACATATTTACCCAGTTTAGGTATACAATTTTCTAGAGCTGGACGAACCTCAGTTCTCTGGTTTCGAACCGAGCCGAACCAAACCTCATACATAAATGTTTTGAATTAAAATGAACCGACCACCAGAATTTTGGTCTTTAACTGAATGGTGAGAAAGAAAAGTTCTCCAGCTATATGTAAAATTAAAACATTATATAGCTTAGCTTTATTAAATTGCAAAACATGTTATAAGTAAAGTTTATGCAATAAATAAATAATGAAGGAAATAAAGCAGTTTAGAGAAAATAATTTTGCATTTACTTTCTTTATATATACATACTTTTAATTCATGAAGAAGTTCCATCTAAATTTCATTAAGAGTATCTTCCTTTTTCAGTGTACACTAACCTTCATTAAAAAAAATATAATATTATTATAAAGATGACCAACATTCAGCACAATGCCACATAACATATTTTTGTGGTAGACATAACCTAACATTTTTAATAAGTAAAACTTTTTAATAGGACATTAAAAAAAGTCGAATGTGAATTAAGTTACCTATCTACATTACAAAACCCGCTGACTGCAGTTGCTGTTTTCTTGGAAGAATGCTGCTCATCAGAAGAAACTTTAGACATTTTTTGGGTGGTTCTGGGTCATCTGGGTCGTCATTATCTTTTCTCCATTTGGAAAACTTCAACGACGTAAGCCTGCTCATCGCAAATCACCTCAAGAACAATAATATTGTAAACGTAACGTAAGAAGTGTGGTTATAGAAATTTGCGTCAGAAAAAAGAAAACACGAGAAATAATGATGGCTGCCGCGACTATGCTAGTCAACTTAGTACCGTACTGTAAAATTTACTGGACCAGTATTTTTAATACACAAAATTAAATTAATATTTTCAGTACCTGACTGTTATAACCAAAAAGGCCAAAGAAAATAAATACATCCCAGTAATTTAAAATACGTAATTTACGTAATCATTTCCTACCGCATTTGTCTTGTGTTAACTTGATCACGTTAGTTTTGCCGAAATACGAGAGTTCTCGTACATGCGCTTTAGTTTAACGTATGTGGTACGCAATGTTTGGTGATTTTACAACACTTCTCGTACACGCACTATAGTTAAAGGTATAATATACAATACCTTTGGCATTTGTACGATAGTTTATATTACGTAGTACGAGAAATGCATACAAAAATCTCTAAAGTAAACAAAAAACAAAGCGCGCCTATATGAAAAAAATGCTATGCGAGTTATGCGACGATTAATAATTTTATTTTTATTTTGTCTGTGCTTGAAACTGTTGAGGCGACGGTTATGCGATAAAAGTCGGAATATTACAAGTAATGGAATTTTGTTGTGCTGTTTTGTGAATGGTCTCAAATGGGGGTTAGAAAATTATAAAAACGTAATTTTTTTTTAAACGAACGTTCGGTTTTTCTAATATATTTTATGAGGTTTCGATGAACTGAAAGTAAGGGTTCGGTTCGGTTCTAAATTTTCGAACTCCGCCCAGCACTACAATTTTCAATTACTACCTAAAACTCTTTAAAACCCACCTCGAATCCTACCTCGAATCCCACCTCGGATCCTACGAATCCTCGAATCCATAGGATTCGGTATATTCGACGAATCCAAGATTCGAAAATCCCATCCCTAATATCAAGTATTCTAAAGAAAACAGCCACTGTCCATCGCCTTGTTCGCCGACTGCTGGAGTAGTTTGCACACATCTGATCTACTGTACCAACTCCACCTTTAGTGTTGTTGTAGAAACTGATAATTTTAGGCTTGTTGGAGGATGTGTCATTTTCTTTGCTGTGATGCATAGATGATATTAGTAGCACTGCTTTCCCTTTCTTTGGTACGTATGAAAGTGGTGTCATTTTATTTATGAACCCATATACGGACGATCTGACTTCCCGCTCTCTTGATGGTAAGAACTGTTTTGGTATTTGAGGTTTGTTTTTCTTCTGAGTGCCAACAAAAGTCAACCCATTTTCTAGGAATATCTCTACTAGTTCAATTGATGAATACCAATTCTCTCCTGTGACCTTTCTATTAGTTTGAAGAATAGGCTGGCAGAGACGGAGGGCCGCTTGAGTTGGAATGGAAAATTTCTTTCCTCGGCAGAAAGTCCTCTTCCATCACTGCCTTTCCCACAGTACAAATAAGTGTTGTAAACATAATGGTTTCTTGGATCTGTTAGGCACTGAACTTTTAGCCCAAATTTCGCTGGCTTGCTGGGCATATACATTTTAAAAAGACATCGACCCCTGAATGAAACTAGCATCTCATCGATTGTAGCATATGCACCTATCCAAAAAGCCACTTGCGAGTTGCGGTTGAATTGCTCCAACAATACAGATACAGCACATGCTGGATCATTTTTTTCTTTTTTTTCTCCCCTTTCTACGATATCATCAAATCTTAGGCACACCAAAAGAACATGGAATCTTTGAGCTGACATTGCCATTCTAAATATTTATCTGCTGGTTCCATCAGTTGCAAAATTTGTACTCACATTTTCATGGTTAGACTTGAACACAGCTGTGTATATCAACAGTCCAAGAAGTGCTCTCATTTCAGTAGTGTCACAATCTCTCAGTTCCGTCCTGTCTTCATTTTTGTATTTTTCTCGTGCTATCCGAATTTTTATGTTGGTCCATTTGACTATGTCAGTGACCATATCATCAGTAAAAATGTAACTCCATGCGGTGATCGGGTCAACTTCACTTTCTACTGAGGACCTCACAATCCTGGAAGTTTCACAATGTTATGAGCAAATACTCTAACATTTCTCTTTGGCTCTTCTGCCAACCATTTAAATTTATTCTTACCATAAAAAGCCTTAACCTGTTTATTTTCACATTCCTCGACATATCCTTCACCACTTTCCTGAGAATCAGTGCCACGTTCACTTTCTATAACATGGTCGCTTTCCTCGCGAGAGTCTTCAACACTTGAAATGTCACTGTCTATCTCATTCAACCACCCTGTTACTACACTCGAAAAATTTGGGTTTTCTGCTCTTATTTTTTAAAACTTTCGACCGTTCAGACATCGTTATTTAGAACAAAAACATCCGTGAAAAAAATTATCTCAGAATGGAAAAAAGTCACCTTATTTGTGTTGTGGGGTCCCACGGGGCCAGTGGCACACAGAGCACAAAGAAGGACACTAGTGTTGGACTAGCCACGTCGGGTGAGCATTCGAGAGCAACTGATGGGAAGGTACCAAGAAGGCCAGCTGCCTCAGTGGAAACAGAGATAAAATAACAGGAAACGAACATCTACCCTGCCCCCAGGGACCCCACGACAGCAGTTAAGGGTTAAAAAAAATGTTATGAATTAACTGGTCAAAGACTAAAGAAATATTATCACATACATTACCTATTAATTTTTTTTTGATGCAGTTGTAACTGTCTGGCCTTGTTACTGTAAAATCATTACAATTGTTGGTTAGGAATAAATAATTTAAAATGTAGCTAACTTCAACCATACTTACTATTTTAATACTATTTTTAATGTAACTAACCTTAACTAACCCAGCGTTCCACAATTCCAAAATATTACTAATAAAGCTACGTTAAACCTTGAAAAACAACCGTTCTCCCAGTTTTACATAGTTTCCACTTATTTATATAATTAACTTACAATGTACCTAACCTCACTACACGTCAAAAAGGAAAAAACTGGTTAACTACTATTGTACCAAAACAAACCCTTGAAAAATGATTTGAAAACATTTCAACTTAGACCATAGATAGTATATATCATAGAGTAAGTAAAGGGAGAGGCGCCACTCCCATAGTAATGATCGTTTGCTTAAATTTGTAAACAAAAGGTAAAGGGTATATATGTATGGTCTAAGCCATGGAGGTCCCTCCATGGTCTAAGCATTTCAAGAAGTAAAAAAAAAATCCTTTTAACGAAAAACAAAAGCTTTGCCTTAAATTTACCTTCTTTTATAAAACGAAATAATAATTTTAAAAAGATTTTGTGTACTTCATATAATTTTATCTAACCAAAACTTACTTTATACCACTTTTATTATAAAGTATAATTTGTAATTATTTTTAGTGAACATGTATTTTAGTTTTCATTTATTTAAAATAATAAGCAATGACAGTCGATAGCACTTAGCACTCGTTTCCGTGGTTAATCCAAAGAACCAAATATTGTTTTTTGCCAAAAGGAAAGTGGTGGCCTACGGCACGATACCCACGGGCATAGGGCAGAGAGAATCCATTAGTGGGGTCTAGTCTTGATTAGAGGATGGTCTGCATCAGTGGTTCCCAACCTGGGGGCGATTGCCCCCAAGTGGGCGATTTGGGTATATCAGGGGGGGGGGGGGGCAATAAATAAGTGGGGGGCGATGATGAGTATTCAAATGGGGAAAAATTAAAATAATACTGTACAGTAAAGTTGCCGTATAGCATGAGTCACTAGCTATTCTTAGCCGGCGAGTTCACTGCACTCACCCCTCTCCCCAGTTACCCACCTGTTGTTGCTCAGCGCGGCCGACTGGTGACTCAACCCCCTCCCCATCCAGCTATCACAACACACTTGCCATTGACCTACATTCATCTTCAGTCTTCACCAGTCTTTGTGTGCCTCACCATCAGTTTTTGTGAGTGTCTTTTCTGCTTTTGTGCATTTGTTTTGAAGTGTAGAAGTTCATGCACAATGGCATCAAAAAAGAAGAAGTGTCGTCAATACTCAGCTGAGTATTTAAAATTCGGTTTTATCGCGTCACTGCAAAATGTGCAGTTTCCACATTGTCTTTTGTGCGATAAAACTTTTACTAGTAATGAAGCCATGAAGCCTTCGCGAATGAAAGATCATTTATCAAGAGTACACAATGATAAAGTGAGTAAAGAACTTAGTTATTTTCAACACCTCAAAGCTAAAGCTGATAAACGGGCTAATGTGAGTGAATTATTTAAAAAACGAGCAACCGATCTTGACAAAGGTCTTCTTGCTTCGTACGAGGTGTCTTTATTGATCGCTAAATGTGGTAAACCTCACACAATTGGCGAGACTCTTGTTTTACCTGCTACCAAAAAAAAATGGTTGAAATCATGCTAGGCGAGGGCCCTAGTAATAAGATAAGTCAATCGGTTCCTTTGAGCAACAATACTGTTTCCAGACGAATTGACGAAATGGCCACGGACGTTGAATCCAAACTCACCAATTTGTTGAAAAAAAGTAAATTTGCATTGCAGATTGATGAATCAACTTTGATTGATAACAAAGCAATTTTATTAGCTTATGTGAGGTTTATCAATGAACAAAAGGAAATTACAGAGGAAATGTTGTTTGTACCCAAATATGTCCATTAATAAATACGTGTACCACATGTTTTGAGTTCCAGTGCATGTATTACATCTGTAGTTAGGCACCAGCCACCCTATGCTGAACAGGGAGTGTCACCATTATCTACTAGCAGTTAATACCACCCTTAAGATACAGCCGAGTCTAGGGAAGCACGCTTGGGCCGATCGACAAACCCAATTGGTTAGATGTACAAGCTAACCTGGCACCCTCCCGGAAAAACACATCATAAAATACCACCAGCCCCTTAGACTCGCCGCGGGACTCGAACCTGAGGCCCCGGCAAACTACACTTGTAACAGATTTGAATTACTTTTCCCATAAACACGAATTTTCCTCCGTGTGACTGTGTCGTAAAATTGGCAGCTTCAGTTTTCCAGTGCTCTGTGCTATTTGGTGGGAATTTAGCATCTACCTCCAGCCCAGCTGGGAAGGGAGATCAGTCTTTGTCGGGAGCTGGCAGCTTTCACACTACCTGGGAGCAGCTCTTTCGCATGTAAATGAGTATGTAGGTGAAACATCTGTCATGTTGACATAGTATCACTCATCATGTGTACGGGCAGCACAATGACAACTGTGCCTTAAGTATATTGTCGGAGTGTCATGTATTTACTTTAGTATTAGTGTTAGAGACTTCGTGCCACATAGGAACGTCCGCTGTGTCAGTCGTCAGCAAGGGACCTTCACGAGAAATGGAATCGGTGCTACCAATGGAAGGGGCCGTGTTAGTGCAGAGACGTATATCCGCTGACAGAAACGGCCAGGAGTACGGGAGTACAACAGCACCGAGTATCTTGTGCCAGTGATAATAAACTCCTGTAATTTGTCAGTGTATTCATTTTTACATTTAATATGGCATCCTGGGTAACCTGAACAACCCAGGAAATCTTTCAGTCTGCAGCCTCTGCCTCCGGTCACGTGGCCGAACCGAACCCTGAGACCTACGTATTTTCTTACAGACTTAATCACTACAGGGAGGCAGACGGGGCGCGGTCAGAAATGTTAACAGATCACTAGACCCAATTGAGTTTAGAAAAAATTTATTTTTGTGTTATTACCCTAATTGAAGGACATCGATTGGATGCTCTCACAGCCAACTACCACATACTTATTTCTCTTCATTCTGATTGGCTCTCTCACTATAGGTGAGAATATCCTTGACAAAGTCCCTTAATATGAATTGCTGACCCAGAGGCCATCGCCACCATTATTGTCACTACCTCCAGGGGACAATAGCCAACCCGATGGCAAACTTTGGAAAATTGTTGATGATCGATACATTCCATTTCCTCCACATACACCTCACCTGTATGAAATACCCCCAAATCAATATGCCAAAAATCTCCAAGACTACAGCCATCTTGTCTCAAAGCAAAGGGACTGCAACTTGGAGATAATGTAGGGAGCATTTCGTCATCCCGACATCAGTCGCACTCCAAAGTCCAAATTCGCGAAAGGCAAGACAGGTTCAGACAATTGGGCAAAAGCAGCTGGTGGATGCCAACACTGATAGTGTTATTAATGCCCTTGCACGAAATGATTAACCAGAACAGTCTCTTCAATCTTCGTCATCTTGGTCTAACAACCTCTGGGAGGTTAATCTCGACTGGGTCGAGTGTTCTGCTTCCTCATTGTCGCGCTGAAAGTCTCTGACCAACCTTGCCACCACACTCTTGGTGCATCAGGTCTAAGGCTACTGGCAAGGTTTGCTGGACCCTCAGCATGCTGCAGCTAAGCAGAAAAGCTTTACGACCACCACAGCTCAGGCTGCATCCACTACCCAGACCACAGTCTTCACTTCAAATGCAGCACCTCAATGCTCGCCTGACCTCGGGCTCAACAGTCAGCCCATTACCAAACTATAGCGAAATAAATCTACACCTGCTAGCATGGGCGTAGATCCCGGGGGGGCCAGGGGGGCCCGGGCCCCCCCTGGAATTAATGGGCCCCTCCTTGGGGGGGCCCACTTCGTGATTTTAAAGTTAATGGTGTACACAACATATATATATATATATATTAGATTATTATTTACAACGACTACAGACACTTTGACATGCTTTACATTCCTACCTTCGAGTTCCGTAGTTATTTTCCCTTACCCCTTCTGCGAAAGCCATGGTATGGAGTTTTCCAGTGATAACTTTGAAACCCTTAATTCCTAGAAACCGTTCATTCCAAAGGACGAAGCTAGGGTAGGGTTCCGTTAGCATTTCCTCCCCATTGTTACCCACACTACAATGTCCTATGAAACGACAGTATTAAAGGTTTCAGGTAGTCTGTTTTTCAAGTGGTTTTGCTCTCATGTGCGCCAGTCTTCTGCTTTCTTGGCAAACATCAACATGGATAAGTTCGTGACGCGGAAGAAACGGAAAACAGAATCTGATTCTCACCTGGTACGCTTGATTGTTTTATAAGTAGTGACTATTATTTAGGTAATATATTTTATTTAAGTGATTATGTAACGTTATTTTTTCCAGTAAATAAACAACTTAATACTTTGACAGTAATTATAGCAGAATTTAGTTTATTTACGAACTGAAACTTATATACCATTTTCTGGAATTTTTTAGCTCATCTCCATTCTGTAAGGCTAGCTGCTCTGTACGTTATATGTGAATGAATATACAGGGAATAATTTTTTTCCTCGTCAATATGGAATTTAAAATTACTCCCCTTTTATTATCAAACGATAATTTTCACAATTCATGGCCGATAATCACTTTATAACATTTGTTATTTGATAACTGCAACTTTGCACGAGTAAACAGAAGTAAGAGTGAGAAGGAAGTATTTAAACGTTACATATCCGTATTTAAGTTAACAAGGAAGCAAACGCGTAATTTTAATAACTAATCAAGCGGCATATTTTAACTAAATAATTCACTGCCAAATACTGATTATACTAAATATAAGCCGATAAATGTATTTGGTTCAGTTAGCTGTAGGATAAATTTCATAGTTCTATCTCCGAGATTTTTCATTTGTGTCATTAAGTTTTTTTTCTTTTTTACCTGGTTGATGCCTTTACTAAATAAAATAGTCTTTAAGGGTTTTAATATGATTCGATCGTTCATTTGATGTTGATCCGTTTATTAGATTTGGCGCTTTGGGTTTTTAGGGCGCATCAAAAACTGTGAACAATGAATTTTACGAACAGCATTTGAATCGCAGTAATTATGTGATGTGGCATAAAAAAAACCGACAAAGTGTGAGTCGAACTCGCGCACGAAGGGTTCCGTACCATTATCTATAAAAACGGCAAAAAAGTATCATGTCTGTTGTATGGGAGCCCCACTTAAATATTTATTTTATTCTGTTTTAGTATTTCTTGTTATAGCGGCAAAAGAAACACATCATTTGTGAAATTTTATTCTGTTTTCACGTTTGTTGTATGGGAGCCCTCCTTAAATATTTGTTTTATTTTAATTTAATCATTTATTTGTAAAGTAAATATACAACTTAATATTCTGTAAATATTTCAAGTGTCTACCTGTTGCCGTTTTCAATATCGAGCAAAAACGAACAAAAAATCACGTTGGTTGCATGGGAGCTCCCTTAAATATTTATTTTACTATGTTTTTATTATTTGTTGTGTCGTTTGGATGAACTAAGTTTACATGAATTAGCTAAAGATTTTGCTTCAAGATCTGAAATTAGAATAAACACTTTTGGAAAATGGTCATGTATGGGTGGGGTGTTATCTATTTGCACTATATTCACGTATATTATTTTTATAGATTTTTTCATGGATATTTTATGTATTAAGGTTAGCAAATTATTGAAACATGTCATTAATTAATAATTACTAAAACATGTTGCTCTGCTTTATTGTTAATATCACTTACGTAAAAATTAAGTGTATAACATACGAGCTTATCATCCAGAGAATACTTGTTTCGGTTGACCTCTAGCGCAAAATTCTTAAACCACAGAATTCACGGGCCCCCCCTGGAAATCATACAGATTTGCGCCCATGCCTGCTAGTGTACTGCCTATGCCAACAGGTGTTCCTATGGATGGCGTAATGCAGCTGCCACCGGCCATCGAAAGTATACACCTATTCTAATCTACATCAGATCTGGAAAGAAAATTCTCTAGTACATCCTGGAACATCACGTCAAGACACCGCAGAGCCTTCTACTCATCACCAGTCTCCACTGAAAATTCCACCATGGCATGTACCTCCCATTGTCATCAACACCAATTTAAATGTTGATGTCATGCACTATAGCCAAGAACTGCAGCATATACTACAAGGACCATTCATAGTGGACTTCTTTCGGGGTGGAAAACCTTGCTACCATTATTTCTATGTACAAGACCATGACACTCTTCTTACTGACTCAAAGTACCAGGGCATCCCTTGTCACTAGTTTCCGGTAACTACGAAGGAGTGGCCCATTTTAGTACTGACCGACATATCAACTACCACAGCAGAAGAATCGGTCCGAGAGGAACTCGCCGAGCTGGACATTAATCCAGAAGCCACTGCTTCATGTACAATGCTGAGCTGGCACAGGCCTTCATTAAATAGTTACTTGTGCTCAATGACGTGGAACAGCTCACAAAATACCAGGGTCTTCATCAACTCATTGGGTTGGCCATCTAACATGAAGTATACAGGAGGGGCTTCCAGCCCATGCAATATCATCAGTGTCAGCACTGGGGGCATCATGCCAACGACTGCAGAAACCCTTTCCACTGCCTGCAGTGCACTCAGATCCACGAGCATGGTGCTTGACCGAAGAGGATGGACGAACCATCACAGTGATGAAACTACGACACATGCCACCTGGCCAACACCCCTGTGTGGTCAGATTTAATCAATCATCAGCTCCTCGAGCAGATTCAACAAAGCCCATTCCAGAAGCCACTACCTCCAGTCACCCCTTCCACAAACCACTAATGTTTTCTCACCCGAATATCCCTTATTTTGCACCTGTAGTGTCTGAATCACATCTGCAACCACAATCATATTATTTGCCTTCCTCGCAGTTTCCTGCCCAGGTGCCATTGCCCCTGTACACGAATGCACTCATGATCTCAGACTACCAGGCGTCTTTAACTCTGTTCTTACAGCTTCCCTATCCATTTTTCACTCTTGTTCATTCACTACTTCTCCCACCCATTAAATATCCCTCCACCACTACACCAGGTTCACTCGGATCAGCTCTCGCAGCTGTCACCCCAGTCTTTCCATCCTGCTCCACCATCACAGCACCCAGCCCAATCATCCACCACTTCTCAGCCTCTGCTCCCTCCCCCTCACCCATCCCTCTCTGATGAGGCTGCTCACCCATGTTGCAGTGTTGCTTAGTGAGACATGGTTAAAGTCCGACCAATGCTTTATCAATCCAGGATATATCACACTATGCAAGGACAGGGACATGACGGGCAGCGGGGTCGCTCTCATCCACTCTGATGTACCTCATAGTTTGTATGAGTTGCCCTCACTCCAGAACTAGGATGTGATGGCCACTCGCCTTCGCCTTGTCTCACATCCACTCACTATTATCTGCTTTATTTACCTGGCTGAACATGTCCTTTCTCTGCTGCCGCCCTCACATCCCTTTCCCGACTCAACACATGGGCCATAATAGGGGGCGACTTCAATTGCTGGCATCGGGCATGGGGTTGTGTTTCTAGAAGAAATCGGGGTGCACAGCTCCACCACTTTGTCCAGGGTTCCCTTCATCTCACTCTTCATGCACCACCAATTTCACTTTCAAACTGTGCCATTTTCGGCAGCGCCCGCGTGACCTGGACTTCTTGATCACAGTGGATTGGTTTGCAGTGTCCGGGCTCTTTACGCATGTCAAGCTAACATTGTATCACATTTCCGTCATCGACTTCGTACGTACCAACTTCCACTACTCATCATCTAGGTCACCTTTATTCGACTTACACAGAGCTGACTTGGACACTTACATTAATCTCCATTTCACTGCCAATTATAATCGCAACTCGACGAACACATACAACTCTTCATGGATGCTGTGCTCATGGCTGTGCGCGCCACCATGTCTGTATGCCTCCATAACATGAGAGGACCTCTTCTCCACCTGATGATGTCAAACTCCATCTCGCTGCCCATAATGCCACGAGACTGGTGGAAATTCCGCCGATTCCCTGAGTGGTGGCAGGAATATGCCTGGCTTGTACCAGAGCAGGCTCAAAACATCACATCGCTTTCATTTCACTCCATCTCCATATACCAGTATGTATGAGGCCTCTCTGCTTTTGTCCCCCATCCGCCTTTACACAAGGGACCACAGGGGCCCTGCGATCTTATCTTCGATAAGGCAGAACTCCTGTGGGTTTCGTCCATATTTCATTTATCCCCAGCAACCCACTAGGGGTCATTTTTCACATTTTGTCTAATCACCCCCTCCTCCTATTCCAGGGCCCGGAGACATCAAACTCAATACCCTGGGGGTAGTTCATTTCATCACTTCCCATATAATAATGCCCTGGTCCAGACAACATCCATCTGCGATTTATCTTCTCCCTGTTCAGGAAGGCGACCATGTATTCGATCAAACTCATAAATTGCATTCTCCTTACAGGCCATTTCCCCACCAAGTGGTGGGTTGAGATCATCGCACCTATTGCTAAATCACATGCCCCTGCTCAACTTCCATTGGACTACTGCCCCTAGTCTCCTTTCAGTGTTCTCTAAAGTGACAGAGAAAGTTATTTTACACCATTTAGAACATCACCTAACTCTTCTCAATCCCTTCCATCATTCCAGTTTGGTTTCCGACAGGGACTCTCAACACAACATGCTGTGGCCTGTGTCGTTGACCACATCACTTCAGGATTTACTTTACTTCAACATGCAGTGGCCGTTCTCATTACATATTTCCATTCATGGGGAATCAGGTCAAATACTGGAAAATCACAAGCAAACCTATTCACCTGTCTTTTCCTCAGCTCTCCCCTCCTTTCTTACCATGGCTTGATGATCCCATGATTGCTGTCCGTGGCGTATGCCTTGATAAGTGTCTGCAGTGGGGGACACACTTCGCGAACAGTGTGGCATTGGACGAAAGAGTCATCCATGCCTTCGCCTTCATCCTTCGTTCATCTTGCCCCCACCTGCTGTACACGTATTGCTCTCCCATTTTGGCCCATGCTTCCCCTACTGTATTCCGCCCTCTTCCATTGCTGCTGGACATATGTTGCGGAACTCCTCACCGCAACGAATCTCCAGCCACTCCCTCTACATATCATTTCCCATGATGATAACATATATTCCTCCTTTCGCAAATTTAAGTATTATGTCATCCAGTCTATAATAGCACATCATGATATTAAAATTTCCTACGCACACAAATTTCTCCTTGATTATCGCCCACACCATCCCCCCCTGATACCAACGCTCTGCCCAATTGCACATTTTCATATATCCTTCCACTTCATTAAGCAGTGAAACATCATGTGACAGTGCAGTGAAGAGAACTAGTGCAATTTCCATCAATTTAGGTGTGTAACATCGCAAAGTACATCTCATTGCAAATCCATATTATATATGATTGTAGTACCTTTTATTGACATTTTAGTCTTTCTATTCTTGTCTTATTGGCTCATTTTAAGAATTTTTAAACTAATTTTTTGTATGTACACACCAAATTATTTTTAATGAAAATGGTATCAAAACGACTCAATATATATTCCGCTTCATTGCAAGAGACTGAAGATTTGGGACAATGTTTTCTGTATATCACCATATCTTGTATGCCTATGTGCACACTCAAAGTAAACAAATTCAGATCAATAAACGAATATTTAAAACCAAAACCAAACCTGTAGCAACACACTTTATTTTTTTACAGAAAAAATGACTTGCAGCTGGGCCTCCATGGAAAATTTTTCTGTTTCATACAACTCTTCTCACCAGGACCTTTTCCCATTAATCCAGTGGTGACCCGTTTGTTTGATGCATGTTAATTGATACCTGCATGACCTGGCCCAGGGTTATCCCTGTGTCTGTTCCGGTTTTACCTGGGCCACATTAGCTAGCTTTGGCTAGAGCGATCAAAGGGGCGACAGCCATGGTTTCAATGGTGGCCATGACTAGCCAATAAACCTCAGTAGCACAAGATGCTGGCAACCTTTCTTGCATCGTTAAATCATAGCATGTTAGGGTGTATAGGCTTCGGCCTGAGACATGTCTATGTCGTCATCTAGCCTGGAACATTCCCACACACTTTTAGATTAACTTAGGCTAGGAAAAAAATACATTATTGTTTTCAAACCATGTAATCCTTGCAAAAATAATAGGCGAAACAGATTCCGACTTGAGGATGTGGCTTCTGTAGGGCACACACATTGATTTAGTGTCTAGTTTGTAAATCATGTTGTATTTCTTCCTTTTTACTTTTAGGTGCTGCTGGAAGTCGGGTAGTTTGTGGTTCAGAAATAGAAATTACAAAAATTGGACTTTGTGTCCAAGTTCCCAACCCCCCAGCATTGTAAACTCTATTCTATTCTGACAATTCTTTATCCAGATTATCCTCTGTCTTCTGTTTTCTCCTTCACTTAATGCATGCAAATTTACACCCCGCATGATTGTACCCAGGGTTTTCCCTGTGTCTATGCAGGTTTTACCTGGCCCAACATAGCATAGTTTTGAGATAGGGGAGTTATTCATGACTTCAATCGCTGCCATGGCTGGCCAGCGACGTCGATGGCGTCGGAGATTTCAACGGCATATGTGATACCAGCTGCAGAGGGGATATCAACATGTGCTGTTCCTTTGGCTAAAGGTTTGCCAGCAACATTGGATACTTCAATGAACGATGGGCATTTATCGCTTTAGTGCAAATACTGTGGTAAGTTATTCACCACAACTTCAAGTGCTCGTTGCCATGAAATACGTAGATGCTGTAATAATACACAAAGAATAATGTTTCAGTGCATCAAATGTAATAAACTAATTTAATGACTAGATAGTCTTAATCGACATTACACAACTTGCATGGGGGTCAGTTAAGTACAAGCAAAAACCTGTTTGTAAAAATTAAACTGGATGTTGTTTTGACTCGCATCTCATACCAGTCGCTGCAAGAATATAGGTGAGGCCCAGACTCTAAGTCCACCTCTGGCAATGGTGCAGTGCGGATCGTCTAGTTTGACTCATCTCACATATAATTCCAGTATCTGCGAATTCTTGAGAACTCGATGGCATCATTACCATTATTAACGATGGCTACAATGGAAGGCCTACCATAAACAGTTCAGACTTCGATGGCAAAGTTGCTGACCGCTCCAGAGATCCCAATGGTGATGAGACGACAGCGACGCAGATCCTGTTGGCGACTGTGTTAACAGTAGCTAGCAATGCAGGATATTTCGATTCATGCATTATCGACAGCAGAGCAACCCTTGACAACTTCCACGGCTGATTTTTCACCAGTAATGCAATTGTTGTCAACAGTGCCAGCGACAACGATAAAGGAAGCCTCAACTGATGGTGGTCCATCCCCCGACTGTACGTACCGTGAAACCATCAAAAACTTTAAAAATCGTGATTATGTAATACACTATTTTAATAATAAATCTGAATGCATTAAATATCAGTATAATAGGTGATATAGTCCGTTTATGTCTTCGGAAATTTGAAAAAGCACATGTTGTTTTGCAAAGAATCGATTAAACATTCATCGGAATCCAACTGTATATTCTGTGACGAAGCACTAGAAAATATTTCAAGTGCAAAACACCATGAAATATATCACTGTCCTTTTAATGAAAACGAAAATTCTTCTCTGTGTGAAAAATGTGGTGTATCGATTAGTTGACTTCATAAACTGAAAATACATGTCAATACATGTAAAGGGCTCCCTTCTTACTCTAAGATGTCTGTATATATCGAGAAACGCCAGTAAACGCTTGTAGTAGAGTAGAAATTATGAAATAAATATTTTTATTAGTAATTTTGTGATGTTTTTATGTTTCGAAACTGTCATTTCTACCTAATACTGAGTTCTCGTGAATACATGTTCAATGTGTGTATTGTGTTTTCATTGTGTGTATTCATGTTCTTTTCTTTTGTTGAATGCATGTCGTTTCGTAAAATGTGTGGAGTCAATGTCATTATTGGTCTCGTGGTTCGGAGATGCTTGGCCTATATGTATATCATTGTACCTGAACTGTTGGATGGTATTCCATGTATCTAAAAATTTGACTTCCATGGCAGGCACAGCAAAAACATATTTATTTCGTCGGACATGTATGTTGTAGAGTCGTTTATCATATAGAGGATGATTGATAAACTCCACAAAATGTGATGGGAAACAAAATTTATTTTAATTTTAAGCTTTAGTTACTCTGACCACTGGTCTATAATCGAACTAAGGTGATCGAAACAATCATGACTTTAACAAGCGATTTTTTAGATGATTTTTGGAAATTTTTTCCGAAATTCTAGCTTAAAAATTACAGATTTCCAAGATGGTAGACAGATTTCAAGATGGTGGGCATCCTAGCAATAAGTAATTACTGCACTAAAGTGAGCAAAAATTAAACTAATATAGTGGCAGCACACTCTATCAGACAAAAACAATATGTCGGATCAAAGATGGTGGCCAAATTTCTAGCATTAAAAATATGGATTTTCAAGATGACGAAATATTCAAAATGGCTGAATGTTTTTATAAAAATTTTATTAATTAAACATTTTATTAATTTCAAATTTTGAGTTTTTCTTATGAAAACTATATATTTTCAAGATGATGATGATAGCAAAAATGGCAACATTGACATCATAAGATGGCAGAAAGTTCTAGAATTCGAAATGGCTGAACATCCTAGAAACCAAGAAGTCGGAATGTTCTAGAAACCAAGACGGCGGAAAACAAGATTGCAGAAATACAAAATGGCGGATACAAAATGGCCACCCGGATAAAGGTCAAGGTCAGAGTCATCCAATGTGGCTGCTGTGATGTCACAATCCAAAAAGGCAGTTCGTCTCCTCGGCTCCTCAGCTTTAAGACTGTCCCTGGATCGGCTCTTTTATACTACTCGCTTCCAACGACCATCTTCTGCCTACCTCCTCTCAAGAAAATACTATCGTATTACGTCAGTTATTTACGTAACTCAAAAGCACTACTGCAGCATGATTAAGATGAGAATGTCGTTAATCACAAGTAGTATTTTGTTACACCCAATTCTTTACATGACTCAATAAAGTATAAACGAGTCATTTTAAATTTGTTTTAATGATAAATGTATATTAAATGATCGACAAAAGCATCAAAATTAGCTGTTCAGATTATATATTTATCATCCCTCAAAATTCTGGTATGTATTACGAACTTTTTTTTTTTTAAATTTAAGTATTAAATGACAAAGAAACTTTTGAATTTTTAGAAAATATAAATTTGTTATGGGTTAAAAACCGTTAAAAGCTAAATTGTTTATTTCAGTTCCTTTCCCTCCCCCATAACAATGTTATATTTTATGATTTTTTTCTAGCGAGTTCCTTTTCAAAATATTAAATAAACGTCTGGTCTTTACGAAGACACAGTGTTATTTTACAAACCAATAGGTAACCCGGGTGACTTCATCATATATATTATTCACCCACTCCGTAGACTTACACCTCCATGCATCTCGCACGGCGCGGCGGCCCAACGCGAGCGTGACAGCGGAGTTCCGTGGCGGCCCCGGGGTGAGGATAAACCACGTCGTCGGAACACGAACGGTTAAGGGTGGAATGGAGGGGGAAGAACCGTGACCCAAGGGAGTCGGCGCTATCTTACGGCGAGGAGCCGTGCGGCAGGCTGGCATTATCTGATCAACTGGCCTTCGCCGCCTCAGCCGTCTCCCGTTTCTCACGCTCGCTCCGGGGCACAGAGCGGGTGACGCCCGGAGAGGACCTCCCGCAGATGAAGAACCTATCCCGGCTCTCCTAGGGTATGGGTGACCAAAATTCTAGTATTTAGATATTTAAAAATGCCAATTTTCGTCCGGCATAGTCTTCTCAGTATCAATATCAACTTCAAACACCCCTCTGTCGCCATCCTTTTTTTTTTTCCACAGCTCATACCATTTATGTTTGTGGAAGGTCGTGAGGGGGGGATATTGTAATCGAGAGACGCCATCTTGGTTTGAATCGTTATCGTGGATATTTGAGGTTTTAGAGTGGCTGCTAAAGATTCTCTAATGGCTCTTAGACGTCGAATAGTGGCTCTTAATAACTCTTATAACTCTTTAGTTGCCCTTAGAGGCTTTTAGAATGGCGCTTGGAGGCTCTTAGATGCCAAAATGTGGCTCTAAGAGGCTCTAGGGTGGCTTTTGTGGGCTCTAGAGAGGCACTTAAAGGCTCTTGGAGAGAATGTTGTATTGTTTGATTTTTAAAATTTGGATTCTTTAAAGCATAGTTTACAACCAAGTTGAATGCTTGAAGTTAATAACAACTGGCTGCTACAGATAGTTTATCCTCTGAAGTCAGTGGCACATAGTAACGATTTTTTTAAAAAAAATGAAAACTGTAATAATACTGTATACTCTTTTATATTATGCATATGCAACATTATGTTATGGTCGTTGAAAATCTTTCTATATATGATGTCTGCCATTATAATGTATAAATATTTTATTTAATTAGCAGTCCAATAAAAGGGTGTAAACAAATTCCTCGTAAAGAAATTTTAGGACTTCCCTACAAATTAAAATGAAATTTTCTTACAAAATTTTAAATTACAGGACCATTGTTTTATATAATAAGCAAAATTATACATATTACGAAGTACGTCTACTATTAGCAGGAACGTGCCAATGTTTCGTTTAGAAAGCTAAATTTTAGGTTTTTCAGATATAATTATTTTCCAGTCTATTCCAGTGGTTAGTCTACAACTATTTATGGTTACTGTGTAACTATAAACTCAAGTGCACAACGGGATGATAAGTGCGACGCTCGCTGGTGCTTCTAGCGCGGTATCGCCTGTAAGCGCAGTCTTCTTGTCGTGCATATGGCAACTGTGAGACTTGAGCAGTAACCATAGCATTATATGGCAGAGAAATTAAAATAAAGGTGTAATGCAAGGCTCTTGGGTGCTTTCAAGAATCTCTACAGGACATTTCATATATAAAAATTAGTCTAAAAACACGCGTTTTAGATATTTCCGCAATCACAAAAATAGTCTAAAAACGAAATACAGAAACATAACTACCCGTCCGCACTCAGAGAATTCTTAAGTGCTTTTAGTAGACATACGACATACGGATATGTTGAGCAATTTTCAAATCGCGTGGTTTATTCTGAAGCCCTGCACACTGTATGTGTGCCCAGGGGTTTCATGATTTCTAGCGCCTTTTATTTCGGCACTTGTTCGTGACACCCTGCATAGTGGCTACCTGTTGTGTATGTCTGGCTGCAGACCAAGTTTCAACAGGCCCACAATGGCCCGCGGACCGCGAGTTGGTCACCACTGGCTCTTGAAGGAAAAAAAAAGGGGGGAAGGGGAGGTGCGAATTTTATTTTCTTCTTTCTGGGCAGCTCGTCCACTCCGCGCTGACCTGAGAAATTATCCGTGCGCGACCGCAGATTCACGAAATCGCGAAACCCGTTTTCAAGCCCAGTTTGACCCCCCTTCACCTCAGCCGACCATCATTCTGCTGCGGGCTGCAAAATGCAGCGCACGTCATCTGCGACGCGTCGGTTGTTCAAAACGTCACGGTGGTTGAATCCGGGTTTTACAGCTAGAGGAATGTCTCTTTTTGAAATATGTGTCTGGATTTTAAAATAGTTAATTCCAAGTTTGAGAAATATGATTATTAATATTGAAGTAAAACTTCTTTGGACGCGATGAAAGTAAAATTTCAATGTCAAATGTTTATGCGAAACTATTTATGACGCAAATAGGTTGCGGGCGGTGCAGAAAATTTGTCGGACCCCGTTCACCTTGGGCGGGCTCCACGTGGCGGCGTGCGGCTCAGGTTGAACCCTGCCATGCTGCAGGGATAGGCGGGTCGCGGCGGTAGGGACCTGCCTTCGCCTGACGTCATCTCACGTGCTGGCATCTAGTGGGGGAATATTGGGCCAGAGGGCAACACAACGGGGTTTAAGCTTATTGTTGTGCACCACGCCACGGGCTATATTCGCAAAAATGATGTTTTTTTAATTACGTACTATTTTAATTACTTGTGTAAATTAGGATGTGGAAAAGGGTTATGTGAGTATTGTTTTAGGTGTGTAACTAAATATTTTTTTCTTGTAAAAAGCTTTTCACACTTTAGTTTAACAGGGTAATTATTTGTCACCAAATATTTTTTGATTAACTAAATAACACATAGTATTATAAATATTAGCCCACGAGCGTGTAAATATGTTAACTCCAACTAATAATAGGCCAGTTTAAAAACGTTTAAACAAATCTCATGTGTGCAATATTGGATGTTTTAATTTTAATGTAATTTCTAATAAATAAAAAAGGGTTAGGATTCTGAAATTCTTGAAAAAGAAATGAAAGCCAAAAAAACCCACGCTGTAATAGTTTTAGAAACGTTTCTTCCTCTCTTTGCTTCTCTCTCTCTCTCTTTCTCTCTCTGCCGATTTACCCCTTAAGATATGCTTACGAGTAGAGATTTGAATTGCCAAAGAAGTTTCACTTCTATCAATTGTACTGAGTTACAAGAGCTTTTTTTCATTTTACATAATATACACAATCATACTGTTTTACATCAAATAATTTTAAAACTCACAAAAGAAAGCTTGTGAGTGAGTGCTAATAATGTAATTTATGTCTGTGTGCAGTATTACTGCTTAGCAAAATAACACAAAACTTTGTTAATAATTTTAAATGATAAAAATTTTGAAAATATTAATATATGTTATGCAAGATTAAGTAGTATGTTGACACAAAATACTTACAATTTAAAATTACAATTAATATTAAATTAAATCTACTTAAGCTGCATTGCCCAAATAATGGAGAAAAAAAATTATCATCAGTTAAATTATCCAGCTATAGAAGGATAATATTTTTATTTGGATATTTGTAGCATTTTTTAGGAAGAATAGATAAAGTTTCGAATAGCATTTTAGGCATGGCATTTAAATTTAGGCGAATAGTTCATGTACCATATCAATGATGCGGGAACAGAAAGGTGACTTACTACTCGTGTGACATTCACGAAAAGACAAATTGGCGTTTATGCAAGTGAAAACCTCTCTCTTAACAATTCCCTTAATGCCTCGTATTCATAGTTATTTTGGGTTAATCCAACTACGCGCGAGAGCGAAGTAACAATAATTTCAACCTATTTATGCGTTATCTTAGGTTGGGAAACAGTAATATATATATATATAATATAGTAACACGCACGCACACACACACACACATATATATATATGTATATAGTATAGTCACAAATTATAAACAGAATCAAGTTTATTCATTATTAAAGATGCTCTTATTCTTGGTTATGTTTTATCCTTATGTAAATTATTTTTCAAATAAGTATTACAAGTCGAAGATTACCATGGCATACAGACAAAGTTTTCTGTGACTGGTAAGTACTGAGTGATATCATTTCTTCAAACATGAATATAAAAATACTTAACAGCTTTTTATTATAATTGTATGTGTGAAAATATTAACTGAAATAAAATAAATATAATTTTGAAAGAACATTAAAAAACATTAAAATAATATTATTTGTTCCGTAATGGGACTAGTTCTAAATTCTTAAAAGTAGATATTTCGTCTATCTTATCGCCATTTCCCTGGAAGTTAGCCAGGACCGCTAGTTAAAGTTCTTATTTTTAACGCCTGCAGATAGGCAACCTGCATATACGCTTAACTCGCCTTATTGCGTATCTTTCAGGCGCAAGTACATTGATTTACTACACTAAGGTCGGCTTGCACAGTCGTGACTTGAGGCAAAATAAAGAAAGTATTTCTTCATTTGATTAACCTGCAAAGTTTTTGCTTGGATTTTACTTACCTGACTCGGCAAGCAGCCCTCAGAATACCAAGTGCCAAGAAAACTTCGTACCATTAACATTGTCGTACCTCATGAACCCATACAAAACTAAAACAAGATAATTATAAACCACAACATACTCTCTGGAAAAAGTATTAATCATTTATTCAAACATATATAAAAATTAACTTTGGATCATATTTATTTTACGCTACTTGCGTTGTTATGTAAGTATTATTTCTGAATTTGAATTTGTAAGATCTGAATGTTATAATTTAAATTTCAGGTATTGAATTTTTTTTAAAATTTCGTTAACATTTTTATTGTCATACTTTATTTGTTTTGTATACTTGACGACAGAAAAGCATGAAGTGACATAATGAAATATTTATCAGTGTGGTGATGAAGGTTTAAATAGATTTATCAACCACTATTACGAGAATACCGTGGCGTTACCAGGGACCATTTTGCTGGATGATTGCATTATGGTTGCAGGTTGTCTTCAGCAGTCAGCTCTAAAGTGACTCTTAGAGGTTCTTTGAGGATCTAGAGCAGTGGTTCCCAACCTAGGGGCGATCGCCCCCAAGTGGGCGATTTGGGTTATCAGGGGAGGGGGGGGGGGCAATAAACAAGTGGGGGGCGATTTGGGGGCGATGATGAGTATTCAAAGGGGGAAAAATTAAAATAATACTGTACAGTACAAGTTGCCGTATAGCATGAGTCACTAGCTATTCTTAGCCGGCGAGTTCACTGCACTCACCCCTCTCCCCAGTTACCCACCTGTTGTTGCTCAGCGCGGCCGACTGGTGACTCAACCCCCTCCCCATCCAGCTATCACAACACACTTGCCATTGACCTACATTCGTCTTCAGTCTTCACCAGTCTTTGTGTGCCTCACCATCAGTTTTTGTGAGTGTCTTTTCTGCTTTTGTGCATTTGTTTTGAAGTGTAGAAGTTCATGCACAATGGAATCAAAAAAGAAGAAGTGTCGTCAATACTCAGCTGAGTATTTAAAATTCGGTTTTATCGCGTCACCGCAAAATGTGTAGTTTCCACATTGTATTTTGTGCGATAATACATTTACTAGTAATGAAGCCATGAAGCCTTCGCGAATGAAAGATCATTTATCAAGAGTACACAGTGATAAAGTGAGCAAAGAACTTAGTTATTTTCAACACCTCAAAGCTAAAGCTGATAAACGGGCTAATGTGAGTGAATTATTTAAAAAACGAGCAACCGATCTTGACAAAGGTCTTCTTGCTTCTTACGAGGTGTCTTTATTGATCGCTAAATGTGGTAAACCTCACACAATTGGCGAGACTCTTGTTTTACCTTCTACCAAAAAAATTGTTGAAATCATGCTAGGCGAGGGCCCTAGTAATAAGATAAGTCAATCGGTTCCTTTGAGCAACAATACTGTTTCCAGGCGAATTGACGAAATGGCCACGGACGTTGAATCCAAGCTCAATAATTTGTTGAAAAAAAGTAAATTTGCATTGCAGATTGATGAATCAACTGTGATTGATAACAAAGCAATTTTATTAGCTTATGTGAGGTTTATCAATGAACAAAAGGAAATTACAGAGGAAATGTTGTTTGCTAGAACTTTGATAACTGATACGAAGGGATCGTCGATTTTTAAAGCGGTGCAAGGTTATTTTGAGGAAAAAGAGATTCATCTAAAAAACGTGAGTGATTGGGCAAGACAGTGCTCCTGCCATGTCAGGTCGTCATGCTGGGTTTCTAACCCACCTTAAGAAAGAAGTGCCAGAGGTCATCACTATTCACTGTGTCATTCATCGTCAACACTTAGCTGCGAAAAAATTGAGTGGTGTCGTGCATGAAACCCTACAACTGGTTATTGCTGGTGTCAACAAGATCAAAGCTAATCCCCTCAATGACCGTTTGTTCCAACAACTTTGCCATGAAAATGATGAGGAATTCGAACGCTTGCTTCTACATACGGCCGTGAGGTGGCTTTCCAAAGGAAACTGTTTGCGCCATTTCTACGAATTATTTGACACGGTTACCGAGTTTCTCGACACGTCTGATCATGTTTTAAGTGAGAATTTGAAGCAATACAAGTTTTAACTGGTGTACCTTACAGATATTTTTGAAAAAAAAAAAAAAGAACAAAGTCAATATAAGGCTTCAAGGAAACAAGATGAACCTTATCAAGGCCAAAGGAATTATTTCATCATTCATCGCCAAGTATGACATTCACAAGGTAAATATTGGCCGTAAAGAGCTGATTCAGTTTTCGACCCTTAAAAAGTGTTCTGTGTCAGATAACGTGATTCCTGAACTCCCAGATGACAAAATCCTAATCTTTACTGATCACCTTGACCAGTTAAAAACTGACATGGAATCAAGATTTGAAGATTTGACCCAGTTACAAATTCCAGATTGGATTCTATATCCGTTCTCGTTTGCAGCTGTGGATAAGCTTGATAACTCTTTGCAGACGGAGTTAGAGATCTGAAGTATGACTGTGCGGCGAAAATAATTTTCAAGCAGAGCGGTTACAAGTTAGCATGGGTGAAGCTTATGGACACTTATTCACAACTGTGCGGAAAAAACTGAACCACTTCTCATCTCGTTCCCGTTAACATACTTAGTTGAAAACGGATTTAGTTCTGTTGTTCAGCTCCTCAAAAAAAAAAAAAAATAAATAAATAAGTTGGACATTTGCCTAAAAGGATACTTGCGTCTGAAGTTGACGAACATAAAGCCGGATATTCAAGCTTTAACTGAAATCCACCAAGCACAAGGCAGCCATTGAAAAGGTAAAATAAAACAATAGTAGTATGTAAATGGCGGTCCTGGGACAGGCTTCAGGCTGTGGTGCCTGTGGTGCCGACCGCCATCTTGGATTGTTACGTCACGGCGGCCATATTCGATGGTTATGACCTTGAACTTTGACCTTGACCTTGAATTTGACCTTCAAAATGTGTCAAAATTCTCCAAAATTGGGCCAAATTTACCCAAAATTCCTTAAAATTTCCATTTTTGTGGAAAAAAATTCCACCAAAAAATCTGAAAAAATAAAAAAAATAAAAAATTTCTCTTTTCGAGGGAAAAATTCCCGTTTCGAGGGAAAATTTCCCGTTTTTAGTCCTTAAAAATCCCGGTGGCTAGAAATGTCCATATAGCGGCTTAAGAATCCATGTCTTCAGCCGCAGATAAGCCTCTGACGTCATATTGGATGAATACGTCACCATTGCAGTTTCCGTTACGACCGCCATATTTAACTTTTTTATTTATTATCCGATTTTAATGATTTTTTTTAAAAAATTATAAAAAAAATTAAATAAAAAAATTTTAATAAATTATTTATAAAAAATATACATTAACGACACGGAGCTCGGAGTCATCGGTTCGAACCCGACGAGTGCAAAAAAATAAAAATGGCGACCGATCCTTCCCCCACGGTGGGTGCTGGCAGACTGACCCCCACCACTTTTACCAATGCACATATACCATCAGGTAGTATGACGTAATGTCCGCCATCTTGAAAATCCGTAATTTTAATGCTAGAGATTCGGGAAAATTTTTAAAAATCATTAAAAAAATTAAATAATAGAATTAAATAATAAAAATATTAAAAACCACTGTTGCACGTATCGTAATGGTCGCCATCTTAGATTATATAATTTTAGCATGTTTTGTTACGCCCGCCATCTTGTCTCCGTTTTCTGGAGACCACCATCTTGTTATCGTTGGCTAGAGTGCGCTGACGCCATGTTAGTTTAATTCTTACCCGCTAGAGTGCAGTAATCATTTATTATTACTGTGACACCCACCATCTTGTCATTTGGCCGCCATCTTGGAATCGTGTAATTATTTAGCTAGGAATTCGGGAAAAATTCCAAAATTCATTAAATAAATCACCCATTAATTTACATATTGAATCGCTGGATTCCCGTCCTTGGTTCGATACCTGACCGATGCAATAATGTTTAATTTTATGTAAAATAATAATAATTTCAATAAACCATGTTCAATATTCTTAAAGAGACTTTAAAACCTCTACTACCATCATCCTATAAGCCATCAAGACCACCATATTGGAAATTCGTAATTGTAATGCTAGAGATTCGGGAAAAAGTTACAAATTCATTAAATAAATTTGCAAACAATAAAATGATTAATTAGGTCGACTTAGGACCTTGGCACGATTCGGAATGAAGATGAAAAAAAATAAACATAATATAATAGTGGCAGGTTCGAGAAAGAAAACAACACACGTTCTTTCACAAAATAAAATTTATTACATAATTTCTACTTTACTACACGAACACTTGCGAAAGCCAGCAATCTTATAATCATTTAGGTCCGCATAGGCGTGAAATGACTAATTCTTAGCTCCAATCGGCTTATACTAGAAAGAGTCCAACCAGAACCTTTACAGACATAGTCCTCCTCTTCTTGACAGAGTTTCTGGATACCATTTTTAACAGTATGCTTCACATCGTCAGAACTGTAAATTACTGCAGCAGATGTCTTGAATGCACACTTCTTCACTTCGTCTTCGAATGGATAGGGCTTTCCATATATACAGTCCAACCACAAGTTGCATTTTAATGGACCGTTTGTTGCAACGTCATCAGTAAGTTGATTGATTATGTTCTCTCTGATATCATCAAGAAAATTACAAATGTCTTTCGACTTACCTAACGTATTTAAATAATAGTAGTCTTTCAATGTCCCACGAAATGCAGACTGCGCCAAGTAGAACCCATTATCATTCACTTGTAATGCGCCGAACACAGTCTTAGGTTTATTTTCTTGTCCAGACGTTATAGCAACCGGTTGCTGCACATCGGTTTTCTTGCTTGTTCTCTTACGAGTCTCCAATCTAAAGCGAGGAGTCGAAATTTCTACAGGTAATTCTTCAGCAGACACATGGACCTTACCGTTACAATTTTTCACATGTCGTCGCAAACTATCAATACGTGTAAACCATTCATGACACCCATCACAGCGAAACTTTATACTAGATGGATTCTTCTTGCATTTACTCCGTTCATGTCTTCGTGCATCATGAGAAAATGCGAACGACATATCACAGTAGCTGCAAGGATACCGGGGTGATGAAGACGAGCCTTTCAGACCCAATCCAGATACTAACGTTGCCGCAGTTGCGTCATCTCTAGGCATGCTCTTATGCTCATCGATGCATCTTTGTTGCACCGATACCTTTACTTTCTGCCGCTCTGCAGGACCTTTACATGTCTCCAAGTGATGCTTCAAATTAGCATTTCTTGTAAATTGCTTGCGACATTTGTTACAGCTAAACATTTTAAGATAAGGGTTCTTAGCGCATTCTCTCCTCTCGTGTCGTCGAGCATTGCTGTTGTTTGAGAAAATCTTGTCACAGTAACAGCACTGATGTTCGTTAGTTGTTGTTGAATCACCATCCATTGAAGTTTCCATCGAGGGCGAAACGAAGTTCGACGAGTTTTCCTGCGTAGTCAGCACCACCGGCATTAAAGTCTCTCCTGCTGACGGTATCGCAACTGTTGAAATCTCCTCTTTTGATGACGTTGTCTTTGCCGACTGGATCTGCACCTTCTCCGCCGTAGCTGACGTCAGGGTTCCCGTAGACGATGGTGCGTCGTCCATCAAGTTCAGCGTTTTAGATGGTAAAGATGCCATCGAAGTCTCAAGAACAAGCAATTACACGACTTATGCACCAGAAGAAACAAACTAGGTGATCCGTACACCGTCGACGTCAGTAACAACTGAGCGTCCTGCTGTCTAGGACTCGCTTATATACATGCACCGGTTGGAATAATATGCTAGTCAAATCAAGAACCAATTACTATAATACTCGTGTCAAAACATCATTTTAAAAAGCAGCACACCAAAATAAGGTAACACATTTGGAAGCAATTTCGACAAACGTAATGGTCACGCAATACACGCACGTGTAGCTTTCATCACAAAGTTAACATTTACATTCCATTCAAGCGAAGTATCAAGCCAACGCCACATCATCATATTAACATCCTATTGCTCATACCATCCTCAACATTTCTCAGCATTATAAATCACATCAGTTATAGAAGGACTTATAGTTTATAACACACATCATTTCAGTCATTGTTCTTTAACAAAATCAAATTTTAAAATACAAAATATACACGTTAATCGAAGAACTAGGTACGTAAATATTTTATATACTTTATGTACACTGTAGGCGTCAAGAGCTTGAAAGTACATATGTAAGAATGGTATTTAATAAAACTCATAGTAAATTGTATATGTATTCCCATTAATATACATCAGATCAGAAAAAAAAGGTTTTATTCTATAAACCACACATTTCTTAGTTCAAGTTTCTTTGAGAACGTAAAAATTATCATCATTTCGCGAATCAAGTAGAAGATTTAGCCTATTATCCCATCATTTGGATGATCAATTTGGTCTCGCGTGCTACGGTTTCCATCTTCTTTACATAAATGTTATTATTAGTCTTAATATGTTCGCGTCCGTGTCACTATCACAGACGTAAAGACATCATCACCGTAGCTACCAGTTATAATACCAGGAGCTGCATCAATATCACTCATTTTATGATATCGTTTCCACATTTCTGTTGTCAGAGACGTACCACAATCTATGATATTGTGAGCTTTACAATAGTCTCTATTGTTTTCTAGACATGGTTAGCTCCATTCTCATTTTCTTTAAAAGCCTATGTGTCCAGTTTTATTATTTAATCCTTCAACCCATCATCCCAAACTCAATTAAATCATCTTAGTATATAGAAAAAAACATCAGAGTTCCTTTCATATAATCTAAGGAACCGCATCATCCTTTCCACCTATAGTTTAGTTTCTTGAGCCCAAGAGTCTTTCATTATATATACCATGCAGTGTTCTTCAAGAGATGTGGTATACCACCATTTCTACATACAAATCCGTCCTATCATTAATTTGTTTACACATTAGAAAAAAAACACGTTATTTTTATGTGTTCTACTAAATTATCACTTCGACTAAAATAATTACCACACCTTGTAATTTCTACACAGGACTCTTTACCCATGTCATTTTAAACATCATCTCTGAAAACATCCATGACCCATCTATATCACATAGTAAAAGAGGGTTAGAGGAGATATGTCAAACGACAAGTGCTAATCACCCATAGGACAATAGCCATGAGTTCGATACCTATCTCAGTCAATGTAGCAGCTATGTATTTTTCTTACCTCATGTAGAAAAATATCTTCCAATGCATACGAGTTTAAACTTAATCACGTGCGACTAGTCAAAAGTACATAAATTCAAGAACGTCAACCGCAAAAAAAAATTCTCAAATATAGAGGCAGAGTCTTCTCGATCGAGACATGCCTACCATCACCTGCAAATGAACATTGACCCCTCGCGCGGGAATTGCAAGCTTGCAGAATGCTGCGACACTCATATGTTTTGCTCAACACATGCATACATCACATCGCTAGCCTTCCATCACATTACACGTAAAACTCCAGTGAAATCGTAATCCAGCATACATAAAGTACTTGCTGGAACCACTTCAAAGTATACATCACTGAACCAGAGCAGAAAATCAGCCTACGAATGTATATCTTGCTACCTACAAAAATAAATGTGTAGCACATATACGAGAGGAGTCGATTCCTACATACCATACTGTGAAAGCCGATACTCTGATAATTATAAGCAGCAAAATATTTCAAATCAAGACCTTAGCCAGTATACATTCAATTTCCCATGTTGTAAAAATTCATGTTAGTAATCAGCAACGAAGGAGTGAGTAACTTGGACGAAGAACCGCTTTCCAAGTATCCAGAATCTTACTGATACAGCCCATCCAGTGCACCAGCATACCCCGAAGTGTGGTCAATTGATAAACATTCTTTAATTTTTTAATATCACCTCCGTAGTGTACACCAATATATGACAGGTTACGATTTAAGACCATAAATTTCTTACAAGTCTGTTAGTTTTATTTCGGGAAGTAATAAATTATTTCTCAAAAATAATAAATCAAGTTCCTATCAGATTTGCTCTAATGTTACGGCATTACCTGTACCTGAACTTTACCAAAATATCGCCCATAAAAAATCCTAAGAATGCAGATGGCATACTCAGACAAAAATAATTTTAGCAAAAAAAAAACAGTCTTCAGCATTATTGGTAAAAAAAATAATACACAGAAACAAGACAAAACGGACATTACAAATCCGACCTAAATTACGTGTCACATGTAGTTTATTACATTAAGTTTGTCGCGTACCCGCCTCCGTAGAATGCGTGGAGACGTGGCGGACATCGCTCGGCCGTTTTCTAGTGTTGCCCGGCGCCAGCTCTCTCGCGTAGAGCAGCCTCCTGCGGGGAGGCAGGGGTGGACCGTCCGGCCCGTGTAGCTGCCGAGGGACGTCGCGCGCTGGTGAAATGTGCGGTGCAGGCTAGTTGTGTTAGTCCACGTGTTTTGGCCCGCGGACACGCCAGATACAAAACAACACTCACGCACACGGTAAAGAAAACGATAAAAGAGATTATACACACTATAGAACAGAATCCAAAAGCGATAATAGCGGCGAGTTTATGGAGCGTCTCGCGGCCGCGTCTAGCCTCGAAGGTGGCTCGCACGGGACTGGAGACCAGGACGCCGGCGCACTGCTCTCGCGCGCACGGAGCGGAAGTGACGTCATTCCCAAAGCCGCGGCGCGCTGCGGACAGGGCTGTTATCCGGGCTTTAACCTAGAGGCACAGAGGTACGACGTCAGATGCCCCCCCCCCCCCCTGGATAAGCCCGGGTCAATGCCGTCCGTGCTTCCACCCGAGGCAGCAGGATCGGGACGCCCTCTCCCACGGCGGTCGTTGGAGTTAGGGCCGCCTTTCTCGCCCCGTACTCGCCGGGTTGTCGTACACAAACGCGTCCAGCTCCGATCCTGTGACATAGTCTGCCAAGTAACGTGGGGCTCGCCGACGTCGCCGGTTGCGTCTCGGGGTCGTCTCAGCCGGCTCCTCGACTGTGACTCTGAACTCTGCATCGGCGAGGGAGGCACCATGTCCCCATCCACCTTGGGTGGGGGAGAGTGGCTCATCTGCCTCCTCCTCGTCCGGCTCGGTCACCAGAGGTTGTTCGCCCGCCGCATCGGCGCCCGCCTCGGGCATCCCGGTGACGTCATCGATCTGTGTCCGCGTCGTGCGTCTCCGACGGCGTCGCCTCGGACTTGTGGCCGAGCTTCCTGCTGTTTCCAGGGTCGCTGTTTCGGGGCTGGGGGTGGCATGGAACAGGCCCCGCATGCCTCGTGGTGTGATCGAGTCGTCGGAAGTAGTCGTTTCGTCCACTTCTACTAGGGTGACATCTTCAGAGACCAAATTTTCTCCTGGGACTGATGTTCTCCGTATGGTGTCTCGGTGCACTTTTCGCGCCCGCCGCCCATCAAGGCGGACTAGGTAGGTGCTCCTACTTAGCCGTTTAAGGATCGGGTGTGGTCCCGACCATCTGGGGCTCAACCCGGCACTGTAGTTCTTCGGCGCGCTGGACAGAGGCTGCGTGCGCACGTATACCAGTTCTCCAGGTTGGAGTTCCGGTGGCATTCGGGTCGTCTGCGGTGTTATCTTGCGAGTATAGGCCCTCTGGTGTTCGAGCGCTGTTGTCATTTCTGCCTCTCGCCGTTGACGGCGCTCCTCTGGATCTTCTTCTTCATCGGCTACCCCGTGGGCTGTCCATTCTCCTGGCAAGGGCAAATTGTGGCCTTGGACCATTTCCGCCGGGGTCATTCCTGTGGCTGCATTGGTTCTGCGACGGATACAAAACAGAGCCTCTGCAAGATGGTTGTTCCACTTAGTATGGTCGCTACCCAGCCTTATGCGCATCTGGACTTTCAACTCTTGGTTTCGCCTTTCCGTCGGGTTGGCTCGGGGGTGGTAGGCAGGTGTGGTCCAGTGTTCGACGTGCCACGAGTTGCACATCTCCCGCCACTTCCTCCCGACGAATTGGCTGGCATTGTCCGTCAGCAGGTCTCTCGGGTAGCCCCAACGTGGGAAGAATTCCGTTTGCAATATTGTCCCAATGGTGTTGGCCCATACATTGCTGGTGGGGTAAGCTTCTACCCAATGGGTAAAGAGATCGGTCACTACCACCAGGAATCTCTTGCCCCGGGCTGTGCGGGGATATGGCCCCATGACATCCAGCGCGACGGACTGGAAAGGGGTAGTGGGAATGCGAGGCTGTTGTTGCTCCATCCCGTCGCTCCGCCGCGCTTTCCGCTCTTGACACATCTCACAAGTCCTCACGTACTCCCGCACGTCCCGGGCCATGCCGGGCCAGTGGTAGTGCTGACCGACCGCCCGCCGTGTTTGGTCTGCCCCAGGGTGTCCGGCCAGGTCGTGATCATGCATAAAGCGCAACACCGCTTCACGTGCCTCCGGTGGGACATAGGTGCGCCACTCCTGATCGGGTCCCAGTCCTCGTATGTAGAGCACACCATCCCTCGTAGTCCAGGTCTCACATGGTTCCGCTATTTGCTTCGCGCATCTGCGCTCAGCATGCTGAGAGGTGCGTTGGGCATTGTGCACCCGACGTTTAAGCTCGACCATGTCCGCAGGAGGCGGGTCGTCGTCTACACCTAGAGCAAGCAGGCGGCAGGTTGGGTCCCTTGGGTGGTGGTGATCCGTCTCACGGCCAGGTGGCAGTATCTCGTCCCAAGATACCTCGTCCTTCAGGCACGATCCCTCATCAGGGTCCCGTGACAGGGCATCCGGCAGCTCGTTTTCTACTCCTGGAACGTGCTCCATAACGAAGTCGAACGACTGTAGAAACAGCGCCCACCTCACGAGTTTGCTTTTCCGCCCCTGGAGGGTCCGCAACCATGTGAGGCATTGGTTGTCCATGCGTAATACAAATTGCCTACCCTCGAGGTGGGGACGGTATTTCTTCAGTGCCCATACCACAGCCAGGCACTCCTGTTCATTGCTGTGGTAATTCCGTTCCGCGCGGCCGAACTTGGCACTGGCGTAATCGATTATGCACCTGTCCCCATTTTCGTCTCGTTGATATAGCACCGCGCCCACCCCCTCGGCGCTCGCATCCGTCTGCACGTACAGCGTCCTCTCGGGGTTTATCCGTGACAGAGTGTGGCATCGGAGAAAAGCCGCCTTCAAGCTGTCCAGCGCCTGCTGTGCAGCCGGTGTCCATTGGTAGCGCTGTCGTGGTGACAACAGATCTGTCAGAGGGGCAGTGAGCATGGAGAACTGCGGGATATAGTTCCGCAGCCAGTTGGCGAGGCTCAAGTGCTTCTGCAACTGCTTGCGGGTTCTAGGGGGTTCAGCTTCTGCAATTTTCGCCAGGTGCATCGGGTGCGGACGATTACCCTCAGCATCCACCACATGCCCCAAAAACTCCACCTCTCTCCGTCCAATGTGACACTTCTGTGTGGCACAGGTCAAGTGGTGCATCTGGAGCCGCTCCAGGACCAGGGACAGGTACTGCACATGGTCCTCCCAGGTCTTGGAGTACACAATCACGTCGTCGAGGTAGGCTGTCACGAACTGGCCAATGTACCCTTCCAGTACGCGGGCCATCATAGCTTGAAATGTGGCCGGCGCGCACTTGAGCCCGAAGGGCATGGCACAGAACTGAAATCGTCTACCATCGGGCACCGTGAACGCAGTCTTTTCTCTGTCACCTGGGTGTATTGGCACCTGCCAATACCCCGAACGTAAGTCAAGGGTCGTGAACACTCGTGCATTGCCCAGGCCTGCCAAAGCCTCGTCCACACTGATCTGCGGTGGTGGAGAACTAATGGTGACACTATTCAGGGGACGGAAGTCCACACAGAAGCGCATGGTCCCATCCTTCTTGGCAGCTAGGACGATGCGTGAGTTGTATGCGCTGTTGGAGGGTTCAATGACACCATCTCGCAACATTTCGTGCACTTGCTCACGTATCACCCGTTGCTCGCGGAAACCATATCCCCTGGGGGCCTCATACACTGGTTGGTCGTGCATAGTGGGGATTCGGTGTTCTGTCACCGTTGTGCGCCTGAGTGGGAGGCAGTGGCGAAGATGCTCTGTCTTTCCCTTATGAGCCGCCTGAATGCATCCTGATACTCTGGGGGTACATCATTGTCCACATCTTCTAACTTCGTAGGCTCTCTCGGGGGAGGTGGTGCTCTACCTAGTGCATACACTGCCAGGCGCTCACGTTTGCCAACATTCACTAGCCCAGAGGCCGGCGCTATCACTGTGTCATGCTCTACCAACCAAGGCTGTCCCAGCACTAGGTCCTCCCTGAGTCCCTCTACTACAACTGCTGCCGTCTGGGTAACCAGCTCCCTCACACTCACCGTTATGATGGTGTCCCCGATGGCTGTCCCGACTCCGGTGCTCGTGGCCAGACGCAGTGCACAGCATCTCGGTGTGACGTCCGCTGGCGGCACCAAGTGTTGTGCCACGAACACGTGGCTAGCACCTGTATCTACGAGAGCAGCCGTCGGTCTCCCGTTCAGAGTGACGGGTACCCGCATCAGCCGGTCGTCTGGGGTGGTGAGCTGTCCCAGTGTTATGCGTGTCTCGGCCATGGTTTCGGGAAGGAGGTTAGGTGGTGTGGGGGGCAGAACTGTTGGTCCTACACTCCCTGCTGCCCGTTTTCCGCCAGTTGTTGTTGTTGTTGTTTTTGTTGTTGTCTTGGGCAGTCCTGGTGCCAATGGAACATGTCCTGCGGGCATCCAAAGCGACACTGGGGTGGTCGGCCTCCGTCCCGCCGATTCCCCGCTTTCCGCCACTCTGGTGCGGTGGTCTGTCGTCTGCCACTCGGTGGGCCTTCGATTGCCCGTGCTACCATCTGCCGTGGACGTTCGAGCTGCATGTCTCCCTCTGGGAGAGCGGGCGCTCTGTACTCGTGTCTGGGCTCTCGTCCGGGAGTGGTCATAGTTGTCCGTCGCCCCAGAAGGCGCTGCAGGTTGCCGTCCGTGGCTACGGCCTGTCGCACATATTCTTCAACAGACCCGTTGCAATACGGCCTGAGGAAGGGTTGTAATTCTTCCCGCACTAACGCGGTCACGTCCGGCAACGCTTGCTCCGGCGCTTCCCCTGGGGCTATGCGACGATATAGCTGCAACTTGCCCGCCAGGAATCTCTCCACCGATTCCGTGTCCCTCTGCGCCTCGCCGTAGCTCAAGACTGCCTGGCGGTCATCAAATCGCTGCATGAGACGCGTGGCGAACTCCCGCCACTGCATATCGTATCGCCCCCATATAGTCCACCACTCACGAGCTCGACCACGCAACTGTTCGCTTGTGCGCTGGGTCCACTCCTCTACCGGCACACTGCACTGTAACATGTGCCTCTCACACCACCGCACAAACTCCCGTGGGTCTTCATGCACGAGCCCGCTAAACTCTGGCAGCACTATACGCCCAGCCCCTGTGGCAACCCGCACAGCGTACGCGACTGGCGGCGCTGCCGAGTTCGTAGGTGTGTCCCAGTCAATTAGGTTCGGCGACTGTGGATTCTGGTTCGGTAACATCGACCCGACGCGGTTGCCCGAGCAGCCTCTACACTCGTCACATCCCCCTTTTTCCCGGTACACGGCACTCGCTGTGTTCAAGGCTACCCTATGCATCTGCTCTGATGATGTATCCCTGTCCCATAACAACACACCCTCAGCAGTTTCTGTCTTCACCTCACTGCGCCTCAGTGGCGCGCACGTACACGTGTTCCGACACTGCCACTCTCCTGTCACAAGGTCCATGCCTTTCGGTAGCTGACACGTCGCGCACGTAACTGTCAACCCGCGCGGCAGCATTGTTTACAAACACGGGGCCCACGTGGCCGCTCCGTCTGCGCAGCCTGCCTGCGCAGGCTATCACCGCGCTCGCCCGAACACCGCCGGCGCGCCCCGAAGATCACCGATGGCAGAACGGCGAAAGGGTGAAAAAGGAGGGGGTACCACTGTGCGTTATCCCGTTGGAGGGGGGTGGTGGTGAATCGACGGGAAATATAATCCGGTTGCGGGACGGGAGACGGCGATGCGTTATCAGCTGAACCGTGAAACTGATAGGTGTTGGAAACGTGGGAAAGGAATGGTTGCGTCCTCGCGTTGATGAGATCAGAAGTACTGTCTAGGTGAATAAGTGAATCCATCCATTGTCCCAGGTGGATTTTCACGCTGTCTGATCACTCACTGTACACTCTTTTCCCGCACTGCATGCGCTCTCCTGTGGACTTGCAGTTCGCCCCACGTTGGGCGCCAAATGTCGCGTACCCGCCTCCGTAGAATTGTGGAGACGTGGCGGACGTCGCTCGGCCGTTTTCTAGTGTTGCCCGGCGCCAGCTCTCTCGCGTAGAGCAGCCTCCTGCGGGGAGGCAGGGGTGGACCGTCCGGCCCGTGTAGCTGCCGAGGGACGTCGCGCGCTGGAGAAATGTGCGGTGCAGGCTAGTTGTGTTAGTCCACGTGTTTTGGCCCGCGGACACGCCAGATACAAAACAACACTCACGCACACGGTAAAGAAAACGATAAAAGAGATTATACACACTATAGAACAGAATCCAAAAGCGATAATAGCGGCGAGTTTATGGAGCGTCTCGCGGCCGCGTCTAGCCTCGAAGGTGGCTCGCACGGGACTGGAGACCAGGACGCCAGCGCACTGCTCTCGCGCGCACGGAGCGGAAGTGACGTCATTCCCAAAGCCGCGGCGCGCTGCGGACAGGGCTGTGATCTGGGCTTTAACCCAGAGGCACGGAGGTACGACGTCAAGTTATAACGATGTAGGTTAAGAAAAAACAAATTAAAACTCTTTAATTCTATAATTTATTTAAAATTGTACATTTTTACACAATAAAATCTGACATGATATATATATCGTATACATTTCTCAGTCCACGCGACATTAATTTTTATTAAAATAAATTATTAAAGTTCGTTTTAAGAGTGACAAAATACAAATAATTCATACAGATCACGATACATCAGATCAGGAGTGTAACACCTTAGAGGACCAGAAATTATGCTAGAAACCCGCCTTTACAAAATTTATAATGTTTTTTCAAGTAAAATTTTCGTGTAACCTGTATACCGCACTTCTCACACAGAAATTTTACACGGTCAAGATTTCTTCTGCAGCCATGCTTTTCATGGATGCGTGTACTTCGTAGTCGTTCAAATCGTTTACCACAGTAGCAGCACTGATACAGATATTCATCGCAATTACCATCGATTACCCACTGTACAACTTGCAAATGAACTTTGCTTTTACAATGCCTAATCAAATTACTTTTGTTTGTGAAATGTACACCACACGGGTCACACGGAAATGTCACACGATTAGCGTTTCTTCCACAGACATGATTTTCATGTCTTCTTGCATGTTGACGGTATTTAAAACTTTTGTCACAGTACGTACACAGATGTCTCGTCGTTAGAACTTGAGTCACCGACGGCTCGGAAAGTATCTTACTTTCAATGTACACTGCTGTTGTAGGCGACGAAGTCCCGTATGTTGCATGAGCTGGAGATTTCCCAGTCGACATTGACAGATCATCTGTACTGGATGCCAAAGAATCTGATGTAAACACGACTGATGCAGAAGCTGGGAATTGCTCACGAAATGTTGTATTTACCAAATGCGATGTAGTTGCAGGTATCGGAGTCTCCTCTGCGTTCGATAATGCACACATTAAAGTCTCTTGGAGTGAAGAGACAGTAGATACAGCCATCATCGAGATCTCTGGAGATGGTAGCCTCGTTACCATCGGAATTTCTGGAGCAGCTCTCATCGTTGTCATCGGGATCTGCTTCGTCATCATCACCTCCGTCGTCAGGGACCCCGGTGAAGTCGCGAGACCCTCCGTCAAGATCTCTGCAGTCGGTGACCCCGCCACCATTGGGATTTGTACCGATTTCGACGTTGCTACCATTGAGTTCGGATACACATCAATATTCATGTATCGGACTTATATGCAGACAAGCCAATTCATCAGATCTGCACTGTACCACTACAAGAGGTGGACTGAGGGACCTGCTGTCTAAGACTCGCTTAAATAACAGTGTCCGCTTGTATAATACACAAGTCAATACATCGTCCATTGTTATTACTTAAAAAAATTAGGAAGACACGATTAAACTTGTAAAGCCAAGCTCGCGCAGGAGATAAAGTACGTAGATGGAGACGCTATGCTCGGGGACAGTATGTCTTACAATAAAATTGATCTACCTAGCCTTAAAAGCGATGTGTTAAAATATCTCCAGGTCTTGAGGAAGGAAATAGCTTAACTGTTGTTGAAGATATAAGTAAGGTAGAAGATAATGAAAGTAACATCTCCAGAAAAAGTGACAAGTCGTCTTATAAGTCATGTAATTGCTTGTTCTTGAGACTTCGATGGCATCTTTACCATCTAAAACGCTGAACTTGATGGACGACGCACCATCGTCTACGGGAACCCTGACGTCAGCTACGGCGGACAAGGTGCAGATCCCGTCGGCAAAGACAACGTCATCAAAAGAGGAGATTTCAACAGTTGCGATACCGTCAGCAGGAGAGACTTTAATGCCGGTGGTGCTGACTACGCAGGAAAACTCGTCGAACTTCGTTTCACCCTCGATGGAAACTTCAATGGATGGTGATTCAACAACAACTAACGAACATCAGTGCTGTTACTGTGACAAGATTTTCTCAAACAACAGCAATGCTCGACGACACAAGAGGAGAGAATGCGCTAAGAACCCTTATCGTAAAATGTTTAGCTGTAACAAATGTCGCAAGCAATTTACAAGAAATGCTAATTTGAAGCATCACTTGGAGACATGTAAAGGTCCTGCAGAGCGGCAGAAAGTAAAGGTATCGGTGCAACAACGATGCATCGATGTGCATAAGAGCATGCCTAGAGATGATGCAACTGCGGCAACGTTAGTATCTGGATTGGGTCTGAAAGGCACGTCTTCATCACCCCAGTATCCTTGCAGCTACTGTGATATGTCGTTCGCATTTTCTCATGATGCACGAAGACATGAACGGAGTAAATGCAAGAAGAATCCATCTCGTATAAAGTTTCGCTGTGATGGGTGTCATGAATGGTTTACACGTATTGATAGTTTGCGACGACATGTGAAAAATTGTAACGGTAAGGTCCATGTGTCTGCTGAAGAATTACCTGTAGAAATTTCGACTCCTCGCTTTAGATTGGAGACTCGTAAGAGAACAAGCAAGAAAACCGATGTGCAGCAACCGGTTGCTATAACGTCTCGACAAGAAAATAAACCTAAGACTGTGTTCGGCGCATTACAAGTGAATGATAATGGGTTCTACTTGGCGCAGTCTGCATTTCGTGGGACATTGAAAGACTACTATTATTTAAATACGTTAGGTAAGTCGAAAGACATTTGTAATTTTCTTGATGATATCAGAGAGAACATAATCAATCAACTTACTGATGACGTTGCAACAAACGGTCCATTAAAATGCAACTTGTGGTTGGACTGTATATATGGAAAGCCCTATCCATTCGAAGACGAAGTGAAGAAGTGTGCATTCAAGACATCTGCTGCAGTAATTTACAGTTCTGACGATGTGAAGCATACTGTTAAAAATGGTATCCAGAAACTCTGTCAAGAAGAGGAGGACTATGTCTGTAAAGGTTCTGGTTGGACTCTTTCTAGTATAAGCCGATTGGAGCTAAGAATTAGTCATTTCACGCCTATGCGGACCTAAATGATTATAAGATTGCTGGCTTTCGCAAGTGTTCGTGTAGTAAAGTAGAAATTATGTAATAAATTTTATTTTGTGAAAGAACGTGTGTTGTTTTCTTTCTCGAACCTGCCACTATTATATTATGTTTATTTTTTTTCATCTTCATTCCGAATCGTGCCAAGGTCCTAAGTCGACCTAATTAATCATTTTATTGTTTGCAAATTTATTTAATGAATTTGTAACTTTTTCCCGAATCTCTAGCATTACAATTACGAATTTCCAATATGGTGGTCTTGATAACTTATAGGATGATGGTAGTAGAGGTTTTAAAGTCTCTTTAAGAATGTTGAACATTGTTTATTGAAATTATTATTATTTTACATAAAATTAAACATTATTGCATCGGTCAGGTATCGAACCAAGGACGGGAATCCAGTGATTCAATATGTAAATTAATGGGTGATTTATTTAATGAATTTTGGAATTTTTCCCGAATTCCTAGCTAAATAATTACACGATTCCAAGATGGTGGCGAAATGACAAGATGGTGGGTGTCACAGTAATAATAAATGATTACTGCACTCTAGCGGGTAAAAATTAAACTAACATGGCGTCAGCGCACTCTAGCCAACGATAACAAGATGGTGGTCTCCAGCAGACGAAGACAAGATGGCGGGCGTAACAAAACATGCTACAATTATATAATCCAAGATGGCGACCATAACGATACGTGCAACAGTGGTTTTTAATATTTTTATTATTTAATTCTATTATTTATTTTTTTTAATGATTTTTAAAAATTTTCCCGAATCTCTAGCATTAAAATTACGGATTTTCAAGATGGCGGACATGACGTCATACTATCTGATGGTATATGTGCATTGGTAAAAGTGGTGGGGGTCAGTCTGCCAGCACCCACCGCGGGGGAAGGATCGGTCGCCATTTTTATTTTTTTGCACTTGTCGGGTTCGAACCGATGACTCCGAGCTCCGTGTCGTTAATGTATATTTTTTATAAATAATGTATTAAAATTTTATTATTTAATTTTTTTTTATAATTTTTAAAAAAAATTTCTTCTAATTCGGATAATAAATAAAAAAGTTAACGATGGCGGTGGTAACGGAAACTGCAACGGTGACGTATTCATCCAATATGACGTCAGAGGCTTATCTGCGGCTGTAGACATTGATGCTTAAGCCGCTATATGGACATTTCTAGCCACCGGGATTTTTAAGGACTAAAAACGGGAAATTTTCCCTCGAAACGGGAATTTTTCCCTCGAAAAGAGAAATTTTTTATTTTTTTAATTTTTTCAGATTTTTTGGTGTTTTTTTTTTCCACAAAAATGGAAATTTTGAGGAATTTTGGGTAAATTTTGCCCAATTTTGGAGAATTTTGACACATTTTGAAGGTCAAATTCAAGGTCAAGGTCAAAGGTCAAGGTAATAACCATCCAAGATGGCCGCCGTGACGTCTCAATCCAAGATGGCGGTCGGCACCACAGGCACCACAGCCTGAAGCCTGTCCCAGGACCGCCATTTACATACTACTAACAATAACAAAGTTTTTACACTTTCAATTAACCTTGAATGATTGCTACAACTGTTTCTAGTGTTAATAAAGTTATTTGAATATTTTTTTTAAATTTTTACTGTCAACTTTCTTAATTTTTCCAGATTCCAATTAAAAAATGTAAACATGTACTCCTGTTTGTTTAATGTATGTCAATGATCTTAGTTCTTTGTTCTTAAAAATAAATCTGTAAGAAATGTACATTTTAATTTTTTTACTATATTATTTAAGTGTGTTCGGATAAAACAGCTTTGGTTGTTTTTTATATACGGTAGTAATATTGTTTAAATGTTTAAATAAATAATTTTTTTTTTACTTTTTACAGTTTACTTCAAATTAAAATTAGGCATACAATGAAATTGAAAAAAAAAGGGGGGGGGCGATAGGTGTTAGTCAACATCCAGAAAGGAGAGATGAACCACAAAAGGTTGGGAACCACTGATCTAGAGTGACTCTTAGAGCTTTAGAGTGTATTTTATAGGTTCTCAAGTAAGAGGTTTTATAATATCTCTTAGAGGCTCTAAAGTGGCTCTCTGAGGCTTCTGAATGGCTCTTAGAGGTACACCAGTGGGTATTTTAGCCCTTAGAGTGGGTTATAACGTCTATATAATAAATTTAAGAGTTTCAATAGAAACTGTTAGAATGCTGATTGATGGTTCTTAGATGCTAAAAAGTGGCTCTAGCAGGCTTTAGAATAGCTCTTATAGGTTCTATAGTGGCACTTATAGGCTCTTAGAGGCATTAGAGAGGCAGTTAGTTGCTTTATGTTGCACTATATTGGCTCTTAGATGCTCCTGAAGTCATTTGACGGCTGTTAGTGACTCTAGAGTGAGGCTTTAGAGTTGAAAATAAAGGCTTTATAGTAAGTAGTTCTTGGAGCCTCCTATAGGATATAGGTTGCTCTTAGAGGATCTTAAAGGCTTTAGAGCGGTTCTTAAAGGCCTTAGACTGGCTTTGAGAGGCTTTATAATTTCTTTAAGTAGCTCTAAAGCCACTCTTAGAGACTTTTAAAGGCTCTAGAGTGACTCCTGGCTCTAAGATATATTATTAAGCGCCACTCTAGATCTTAAATCAGCCACTCTAGTTCCTCGAAGATACATTCAAGAGCCTCTAAGTGCTTTTAAGAACCTCTCTTAAGCCTCTAAGAGACTTTAAGGGCCAATCTAGAGCATTTAAATCTACTCAAAAACCTCTAAATCACCTTAGAGCCACTCAGGAGCTTCAATGAGACACTCTAAATCCTTTTAGAGGACTTTTTATAACCCCCATGACCCTCTAAGGGAAGTTATAGTGCCACTAAGACCCATACGGGAGCCTATAATTCCAATTCTAGAGGCTCTAATAACTACTCTAGAGTATATAGGAGCCACTCTAAAACTTCTAAGAGCCTCTTAACAGAATGAGCACCTATAGAGCCACTCATATCAAAACTATAGACAATATAGGAACCTAAACAACAAAACCAGAGCCTCTAAGAACCACTCCAGACGTTCTGAGAAACACTAAGAGTCACATTAGAGCCACTACTATCCACTGTAGAGCTTCAAAGAGCTTAAAAAGCAACTTCAGATCCACTTAGATCATTAGGAACCACTCTATACAATTTATACCTACTCTTGAATCTCTAAAACCAGTTCTAGAGCCTCTGAAAGAACTCTAGACCTTCTACGAGACACTAAGAGTCACTTTAGAAACTCTAAGAGCTTGAGATTCAAAGAGCCTGAGACACTGTAGATATTATAAAATCATTTAAGATCATTCTAGGACCTCTAAGAACAACTCTAGAGTATCTAAGAACAACTCTTAGACTTCTTAGAGCCTTTGAGAGCCACTTTTAGGTTTCTTAGGGCCTATAAGAGCCACTATTAAGATTCTAAAGAGCCCCTAAGAGCAATTATATCATTTCTTAAAGCTTCTAAGAGACACCTCTAACTTTATTAGATTCAAAGAGCCTCTCTAGAGCCTTTGATATCCACTTAGAACCACTAAAGAGTCTCTAAGAGCCAATGTAGTGCTTTTTAAAGCACATAGACTAAGAGTCTCTCTAACATCTATAAGAACCTTTAACGCCACTATAGTGTCATCAATAGCCACTCTACAGCATATTGGACTTCTAAGCGTATCTAAAAACCTCTCAGAGCCTCTAAGAGACTCTATAAATCAATATAGAATTATATGCAGATATCTACCTGTGTATTTGAGGCTTCCTGAAACGAAAACGTTAGCCTTAACTACCCTGCAAGAACCATCCTTGAACCTCCCTGCTTAAAGGCGTCCTTAATTTGAAGTAAAGGAAGCGGTCAGCCTTTCAGCCGCCAGATTCGAGCTTTAAGGCCTCCTAAATCAAGATGACAGACGATCAAGTTTTTAATAATACTTCTACATTAATTTAGAGAAGAATTGGACTTGCGCTGCTTGTAAATAATGATAGGCCTAATTTATTATAATGAACGTGTAGGAAGAGTTCTGCTACATATTTTAACATTTTAATCATTCTAGTATTAGACAGACTACAACAGCATCTAGCCCAGGCATTTTTATACATTTGATGTTTCGTTATAGAGATTCTATGCGCCACTCTTGAGCCTTTTAGAGCAACTTTCCAGCCTCTAGCAGCATCTAAGAGACACTCTAGAGCTTTAAATAGGTACTTCAGAACTTTTAGGAGCTACTCTAGAGCCTCTATGTACCATTATAGAGCTGAAAACCAATTATAGTACCTTTATACCTACTCTAGAGAAACCAAGAGTCTTAATAATCAGATAAAACAGATAACCTGAACGTACGGACTAATTACTTTCACGGAATTCTCTGTGTTGTCTTTACATTTTACATTTAACATCGGCTGATATGGCTAGTTTTCTGTTTATGTATTCATCTTTCTGTGACAGTTCTTCAGATTTTTTCTATGACATACAGTTAAAACTATCAATGGTGCATGTACAAAGTAATGACTTAAATCATAAATTAACCACAAAGACATGGCGGAAATACAAGGCAGTAAACTTAAGAAACATTTATCTCACTTCAACGACATCTGTTAATGAAGCAAAATTCCGAGTTTACTTCTACAAAGCCATATTTTGCACAGAGGCAATTTTCACCAACAGAAGAAAATCTAAGCATACAGAGACGCTCACAAGAAAACTAAGCATCATTTTTGAGGCATAAGCAACACAAATATCTGCGATAAGTAACTTAGCTATCGTGGTACAGAATTAGCCTGCCGGATTGAGATTGGTGAATTGTGTGCCACCATGTTGCTGGTCAGTGTTGTCATCTTGGCGGCGAATAAGCTTCAGTGCGCGATGAAAAAAGAGTGCAGTTTCACTTCTAAACGATTTTATTCATTTAGGATACGAGATTATTTTCATAACTATCTCTGTTATTGGTTTGTTTCACATTCCTTTAATTGATTTTATACATAATTTATTATTACTACACTTCCTTTAGACGATTGCATTGCCTAAAATTTATGAACACTAAGCTGTGATATATGACTTGGCTCATGCTAATGACATAGCCTACAGGTATATAAGATTTTATGTGTGTCTATATATACATGTATACCCAATATAATGTCATTAATTTTTGCTATCTAAAATCTTTAATCACAAATCGTTATTGACTGAAATGGCGGCAAGAATATAACTAGTTAAAATAAGAATTTCTATTGATATCTACTGCAATGTAACATATAATTCAAAAGTAACATTTTCGATCCTGACAACAAACGCTTTTAAATGAACTCAAAAATTCTATGTGAATACATCATAATATTGGTCTTCCATATTGAATTTTTCTTTCAGATTTATGTAACATTTGTGTTACAATTATTTCTTAGTCAAAAGACATATAGGTATAAAAATTAATTCTTAGTTTTAATCAATAATAAATAAAAATATTACACAAATTCTCGAAAAAGGGGTATTAAAATAACCTAAAGACACCTCAAACAACACTTAAATACTTTAAACTTTTTTTTTTCAAGTTTTAAAATTTTCAAAAAACCTATCTCTTTTAGTAACGACTGAGAATCTCTTCGCCCATCAATCGCATTTCTTACTCCAACTATCTCCGTCACATTTACGAGTTATCGTAGTTACCTCAGTCCTGAAAATAACACTAAATCCTTCACAATTCAATTTATTGTTAACAATTTCGAATTTTTCACCATCGGAGCTTTCTGAAAGAATATTTTCTAAGTCTATTTGAGAATCTGCAAGAGAACACATCGCATGCCCTCCCCTTTAAGTTCCCTTGTATTTTTTCAAACCGATTCTGGCTTAGTGCCCCTGCTCCACATCATGATGGCATTTTTATTCCTCTTCCTGTGCCAAGATTAATACAACCATTACAATCATAAACCATCCAAATGACGCGGCTCCTCTTCTCCTCGGTCACCTGAGCCGCGGCCGATCCCAGCACGCTTCAAGGGCATGGTGGGCGAGTTAATCTAGGGTTTGGAAAACGCGTCCCGGCGGCCGCGGCAGGAGAAAGGAGTAGGGGGCGTGGTCCCACGCTGCTGGGGTGGGAGAGCATGACCGCCCATGCGCGGCGGGTGGGGTCCCGCGGTGCGCTCCTCGCTCGCACGGCTTGTAGATAGAGAGCTCCGGCGGCCGCCGACGGGTCAGTCTACGGAGCAGGCATCTGCAGGAACGGGAAAGGGGTAGTGGGCGTGGCCCCGCACCACGGGGGTGGGAGGGCGTGGCCGCGCATGCGCAAAGGGTGGGGTCCCGCGGAGCGCTCCTCGGGCGCGCGGCCTGTAGATAGGGAGCTCCGGCGACCGCCGACGGGTCAGTCCACGGCGCGGGCGGCAACTACGTGGATCTCCAAGCGTCTCGCTAGAGCTCTCTCTCTACAAGAGTCCCACGCCCCGCAGACATCCGCGTGGGCCTTGCTGTGCCACTGGTGGGAAGGCCTCGCCAGTCTCGAGGTGAACAACTACGCATTCTTATTTACTTTCAAGGCTTATTAACTCCTTCAGGAGGATTCTTGTTCGTGATACAACCTAGTGTTTTAAGGCCACTTGCAGAGCCAGGTAAGCAAAATCTAAGAAAACCTTCGCAGGTTAATCAATATTTGCCTCTAGTCTTGACTGTACAAGCTGGCGTTAGACGTTCAGTCGGCCCTAGCACTCCATAAGAGCAGTGACTTCCCACTATCTTAGGTGCATTTCATCGCTTTGTAATACGATTGCCGACTATTCTGAAAAGAATTTTTTTTTTCACATCAAAGTGGAATATGCCTGTTTGAGCTGAGAACAGCGTCAAGCAGAATGTCATTTCCTCTTCCTGTTTCCGGGATATCGGTGCGACCAAGTCCCGATTGCAAACTTGCGGGGTAATAAAATACTAAAAACCGAACGTGCAGTAAAAAAAAAACACCTTTCCTAGATTTGTGCATGAAACGTGCACAACCTCTCATTGTTCTACGACGGCGACTGGCTACTTTAGTTGAACTAGCATAACTCGTTTCATGCCAGAGTCGCCAGAGTAGAACTAGTGAGTAGATATGAAGGTTGATGCTAGTTGTGAAGCTACGGTAGTCAAATACAACTGCGGCCACCAAATCAAATCTTAACTCACGTTTAACCCGAGGTAATAACGTCAGAAAATAAATTGCATCGCAATTACTGTGATTGCTTTGAAGTTACTACTATTTATAGTTACTAGTATTTATAAACATTGACATCAAAAACTCTTTTTTTAAAAGTGCGTTATCTTTCTTTATCAGTAATCAATATCTTTTTAAGGGTTAAAAATTTGTTGTCTATATTTGGATTCATAGGCCATGTTCTATAATGTAAATATTCTGGCTAAAGTTAAGGTACCTATTAAATTTAGTCTTGGTCCGCTATAAATTCCCGTCGCCTGAGAGTTTTTTTTTCTTCATAGACTTAGATTTCATGTTGATTGATCATCAAAATACCTGCTTAAACCTTTATCTCTGCAACACAATTGTCCAATTACATTGATGTTTGAAAATAAATAAGGGGCCGTCCATAAATTACGTGAAACATTTATGGAGGAAGGGGTTCGAGCCTAATCTCACCCAGTCTCACGTGGGGGAGAGGGGAGATCTCGGAAAATATCACGTAATTTTTTTTCCGCAAGCAACAGTGTGGAATTGCGAGAAAACTGAATTAAATTAAGTAAAACGTGATTCTCCACTAAAATATAGCTAAATCCTACACAATAATATTTATAGCGGTTATGCGAACGCCACAAAGTCACTCTTGATACCACACATGAGTCCCCGTGGACTGAATTAAAATGAATATTCTTTTACGAATTTTAGTAGTTCCTATTTAAGTATTTTCTTGTTCGATTTTCTCACTGTGATTCTAGACTATCTGCTATCTTAAATAAAATTAATTAAGAAAATTATGATTTTTATTAATACAACGCAATAAAGCACATATTAACGTGTTTACACTAAAAATACGCATTTTGAAAAATCTCAAGTGAGATTATGGGGGAGGGGGTCGAACAAAATCTCACAACATTTCACCAAGGTGAGAGGGGGCGTCGAAAAATCGGCAAAATCTCCTCACGTAATTAATTGACGCCCCCTAACTTTTATAGTGTTGGAATTATTGTTTTTTTAATGAACCACATTAATTTATTTCATTTTCAAAAAAGCTTACATTATTTTAAAAAAATTCTTACGATGTATTTCGTTGGATGGTAGACTTATTGTGTTAACGTGATGAACCATTTACTTTCCGGCCATTCCGCAATGTAAGAAAGCTTTACTCTTCGTACCTTAAAGTGCAACTCATCTACAGAAAATACCTACTTTATCATAACCATCCTGAAATAGCTACATTGCTCATGCATTTTATAAATGTATCTTACAACACACTATTTCAAAATAAAACAGGTTTATAAAATATAAATTTAGGAGAGTAATATTTAATCATGTGTTACAGTGCAGTATTTTCTTTTAGAAATAATAATAAAATAATTTTAATATATTTACAAACTGATTTGTCACTATACCTATGTGATTACTTGAAACATACGCTGGCAGCATTTGAAGCTCTCATTAAGGATGTCGTTTCAAGTAAATGTGACTAACCCTATTCAATCTTATTGAAAGGTTGCAAATGCAAGTCTCTAACGTAATCATCAAAGTTAGTTAGTTGATTAGCGATTTAACTTAAACTCTGTACCTTTGTGTTTAACGTTAGATCTAAACCTTACCATTTTAACTTTAGCTCTAAACCTAAGCGTCTTGACTTTGGCCCTGAACGTAAGCGCTTTGACTTAGCTCTAAATTTTTGCGCTTTCAATTCAGATCTATACGTTAGCACAAGCTTGCAAATAAAGTATAATATTCAAGTCTCTCTACCAGCGTGATGCAAGCCAAAAGGCTATGAGGTTTTGGTTTGCAATGCCATGTTTATTTAAATCTTTCCTTTGGTAACGGAGTGAACGATGATTGACTATTCGTAAGGCGGAAGTTTATTCTGGGCGACGCGACGGTGAGATATGTCGGCCTGTAACTCATGAACCAGTCTCAAGGTCATGCCCAGTGCAGACTCGTTTCTTTCGCACCACCTTTCCTGGGCTGTCCCCCCCCCCCTCCTCATATAGTCACAGCTGACGGCACTTTTCTGTAAACACTGACACATCGCTCGATCGAGGGAAGCTCTTAAGAAAATTGGCGCTCAATTTTACATTTCAATTGTTGTTTAATTCAAGGACAATTTCTTAAACCATGAAAAAGAAATCGAATACTCAACCATTTGACTTTATTTTGTTTTATCATGCTTATTATGTGTGCTATTAATACTGGAAAGCTATTCAGGAAACAATTTATAAATAACTTTAACTATTGAAGGTAGTGGGACAAAACAAACATAAATGCCCGAATAAGAATTCGAATCCAGTAATACTGCAAACACCATTTTGTCGTGATGCAGTTGTTTTTATGTAAATGTACAAATTTACAAAAATCTGTAATTTTTCATGAATATTTTTGTTCCATTTAGAAAAAAATATATATTTACAGTGTGTGTATTGTTTGGACTAACCTACGATTCACAAATCCTTTCGTAAACGGCCTTGCCTTCGTGCAACTGCAGATTTTTTTTTTTGAACGTCACATGTAATTAACAGTTTTAACGTAAGCCTGTGACGCAAGTATCAAGTGATCAAACAGAAATACTTGCAGCAATTTTAGATTCAAGTATATTTGTTGCGTCACTTGATAACTTAACGTCGCGCTATTAAGGTGATCATCGGGCCAGGTCGCCGAACGGCAAGCAGATTTCTAGATGTTAAAGGCGCCATTTACAAACTGCTAGAGATTTATTGAAAGAGTCTGGTTACGAGCTGCATTTAAGAGTCGTTGCATGTTTCTGTACAAGTTACGTTCCATGGTTTCATCCAGAACGTGTATTTTTCGGTGAAAAAGGGCTAAAACAGGTGTTTTCACGGACGTTTTTTGGTATGAAAAACTCAGCACACAACATTGTAAGTTGTATAGGGACGCGCAGGGAGCCTTTATCTTTAATATTCCTGTATAAAATGACAGGGTCACCGCTACTCGTCTCACAGAGGCGCGTTACCGACCCGAAGACTACACGCCAGGTCCGTGCCTGGCGCGTAGAGGCGAAGAGAAATAAAACACAGAAATAATTTGTGTTTAAAGGCAATACTGGTGGCTACTGCGTGGTGTGTTTCGAATTTATTTCACAATTTTTTTTTTTTTTAAATATATTAAACCTTTTAAAAACATAAAAATGCTGAAGATTTTAAAAGGCTAGCTAAAATTAAAAAAAAAATAAACCAAATCACTTAGTAGCCAGTCAATGACTTTAAATCTAAAAAAACTTTCAATTTTGTATTCTATTTCATTATCCGTATCCTTACTGCCGATAAACGTTAAAAATGCAAATTTGCCAGCTAATTATAAAAAAGTATGTGATACACACACCTATACATATATATATTTCATTTTGTTAAAGTTTAGCCACTCAAAAAGTCTGCAAGTTTAACCGTGTGGAACATGAATGTAAACTAATGACCTGGAACGACCCTTACGCGCAGTTTTTTTTTTTTTAACTTAAAAAAAAAATGATTCCCGAAGTTCCACGAATGTACGTATTCGGGCGAGTAAGAACTTCTTTGTGAATCAAAGGGGATTGTATTTGTGGAGTGGCGGTCGGGAGCGGCGGCGGTGACGCAACGAGGAGGGCGGACGGAATATTAAAAGCGACGCAACTGGGTCAGCCACGCCGGCCGGTCCGACACGGGCGCTTTCCCCCGCGCTGCAGCCACGGAGTCAGCATGTCAGGAGACGGCATGCCGCGACGTGGTTGAAGCCCCTTTTTAACCTCCCCGCCGCCATACTGTTCCGCCCAAAACATTGCGGAGACGTCTGATGATGGCCAGTAAGTATGAATTAGAATCTCCAACATTAACAAACAGTCAGTTTCATTAAAAAAAAAAAAAAAAAAAAAAGTCATTTAAAACTGTTTTTACTCTACAAACACTACACTTCAGCAATGTTTTGGGCGTCTAGCCAACATGGCGCAACAATTAGTTGGAGAGAAAAAAAAGGGCTTCACACACTTACCATGTAATCATGCCTACGTGGCCACCCCCTAGTCTACAGACCATCATGACATTCGTACCAACACGTTCCTCTCCTCAAACATCCAGTAACATTTCTTGTAATTAATTTTTTTCCACGACTGTAGCCATCACAAACTTTTTTTATAAATTTAAATCATCAAAATTTGTTAATTAGTTTACAAATAGTACAATTTTGTAGTTTTTAGAAAAACAAAATCTTAGTACATTTTATTATGTGGAAACGTATGCGTATATTAAACATTATAGTATGTTATACATATAAAATCTAAATACGCTTATCATTGACTCACTGACTAACTCTATAACGCTGTATGAATTCTGTTTTCATGCACTTACAGTATAACATTTTCATTGCTATTTGCTAACCGTTCTTCCTAGCATTGCTGCCGAGTCCGTAGCGCAAATATAATGTACATGGGGGCATAGCGTTATATATTAACGAGGCCGATAGTTTCAGCATTTTTCAGTGATAAAGTAGCGAGCCGTGGCTTAATGTGCCACGTTTTGGCCACATATATCTGTTTAATATAATTCAATTTGTTGGCCTCCACTTGCAAATATGAATCTACCAACCACGTTGACTCAATTTTACAGCGATATGACATGATATGATTAAATTGATCGCACATATGAATTGTAGAGCACCTTCATACGAATCGCACTGCACAATATGTTGCCATCCTGGTGTAGGTTGAATCGAATCCACAGCAAGGAAGATAGTTGAATGACCAGTGACAATTAACAAGCAATGTCATTTTTCAAGAGGTTCTTCATTAAAAACAATTTTTTTGTCAAATATTCTTTTATCAATTTATATATCAGAAATAATTTTTATTGGCGCAGTATTTAAAGAAATTTAATTTTAAATAAATATTATTTCATTTATATTAAATTCAGTTGTTTCTTATACTAATCATTTTTTAAGCGGGAGCCTTAGGTACCTTACTACTAACTAGTGTGTGTGTATGTATATATTTATGCATATACATACATATATATTTATACATACATATACGGACCAACCAGTGAGACGGGGTTTCATGCGCTCTCTCTCTCTCGAGCAGAAATAAACTTAACGTTCACACTGAAAACGCCATCTCAGTAGCTTGTTTTTTTTATGTAAATATATAAATATATTTGGTAATTGTTTTGAACTGCTGACGGGTGCCGTAGCTTGTGGGGAGTGTTCAGGCACCCCACCGGTACTCACTATAACGAGCTCTGCGGTGTTTACCGAGTTGGTTCGGGGCCCTTTATAAGCTTATCATGTTCGTTTAAGGGGGTCGCCTGGCTAGGCCTCGAAAAGGCGTGCAGAGATTTACAAACCGCTTAAGATTTCCGGAGGGTGTTTTTCTTACGAATGACATTTAGGAGCCATTTCACTTGTATATACAAGTTTGGTTTCATGGTTTATGGGCAGTGGAAAAATGATGAAACAGGTGTTTTCACGGACGTTTTAAGCCATGAAAAATGTTAAACCTGGTTTTGTGAATGGTATAGGGAAAAGCAGGAACACTTTAATTTTAATATTAATATAACGGTCATAGCTTGAAGTCCCATATAAGCGCTTTACCTACGAGAAGCCTGCACCCAATTCGGTACATGGCGCGTAGAGGCGAAGAGACGTATGATGAGCCAGCCAGTGTCGCCCTTAGCGCCATTTTTCGTTTCGGAAGATTCTCACGACAACAATTTTTATTGTTTTATGTTAAAAATTTGCCTTCTTTAAATCATAAAATAAAACGTATTGGAATGCCTGAAGTTAACAGTGACTAGTTGTGAAGATATTGGGTGATTAATGCACAGAAAAAAAAGTTTTCTGTACTTTTACAAAAAGATTCCTTTGGAAACCAGTTTCCAAGAAATAGTTTGTGATACTACAAGACAAAATAGTATTTGATATGGATATGTTTATTTTTTGAATATATGAAAGAGATTTTTCGAGCTAACACTGCGTAATTATTACGAAAAATTCTGCATAATAGTGTATTTCAATTTATGTTTCATTCAAGCATAATTTTTCATCAAGGAAAAGATAATCGAATACTCAACCATTTTACTTCATTTTATTGTATCGTGCTTATTAATATACGCAGTTAATACTAGAAAGCTTTTCAGGGAACGGTTCACAAATATCTTTAACTAATGGAGATACTGGGACGACACAAAGCATATGTGCTCGGGTAAGCACCCGAACCCAGTATTGCTGCGAACACTATTTTGTAATGATACAGTTGTTTCATGTAAATGTAAAAATTCAAAAATATCTGTAAATTTACATGAAAATTTCTGATCCATAAAAATAAAGAAATTCCAGTGTGGCATGGTTTCGGAACGCACTCGTCGGCCGGCCGCAGAGGATGGCAGATGTGGAGTGCACTGCCGGGGGAAGGGCAAAACAGACCGTGGAAGATGGCAGATGAAGGAGTGAGGGCGAAACAGCAGACTGCGGAGTTGGCCGATGGCTTTACCGGAAGAGATAGCGAGGTGGTTATCTGCGTGCTCGCGCTGGCATTTCCGCGTGCGTCTTCGTGCTCGTCGATCAAGGGTGACGGGAGTACTACAAAAAAATTACAAAAAATACATAAATAGATTCTGCTAGCTTGTAAACTTATCATTGTTGAGCAAAGATAGAGTTCTAGTACAAGCCAGAATATATTTATGTATTTTTTGTAATTTTTTTTTGTTTTAAATTTTTTATTATTTTTTTATTTTTTTTTATTTTTATGATATCAAAGAAAACGTGTGGCGGATTTCTCCGAGTGCTTCTGATTAATCTGGTCAATATTATGGTAGTTTTCTCCGTGAGCTTTTGATTATTCTTGTCAATATTTTGATGGTTTTTCCCGTGTTCTTGCTATCATTCCTGTGGTTTCTTCAAGTGCTTCTGACTATTCTGAGAAACCGCTCTCTGCATGGATTTTTTTGTCTAATGAGTCATGACATTTTATTTGAAGTTACATTTAATTCGATAATTTCTGCTACTAAATCAAAACTTGCAATATTTTTATCAGGTGGAATTTAAAAAAATAACATTACTCAGTCAAATTAATAATATGCTTTGAGAAATCTGTGAAACACTGACTGGAAGAACAAACATCCTTTTCCTTGGAGTCTAGCGAAGCCATCGTTCTATTACGATCGTTAGTGAGCATCCCGCAACCCGCATAAAAGAACTAAATATTATTTACCTGCAAGTAACATGTGGCGACATCTGTTGTTGAAAAGCAGAACTACTTGCAACAAGTACCTTTGAATGAGATAAATTAATTCTCGCTGATGAAATAATTAAAAAATTCTATTTAAGTAATATATCTAATTTAAAACTCTTAGTTTGCGTCTGGCATTAGTCTCAGTAACTAATATGAATCCTGATTCGGAATTAGTTGCTGTATAGAAACGTCATCACTGTAGATACTGTAGCAAGGTGTTTACCTTGAGAAAGAATGCTAAACGACATGAGAGAAGCGAGTGTAATTTGGGTCCTTGTCAAAAACCATTTCATTGCAGTCAGTGTCAGAAATCCTTTGGTAGAAGATATTACTTGGATAGACATTACAAGACCTGTACAATTAAGATGAATAAAGATAACGAAGACTGGGCTACAACATCGCGGAAGAGGAACGAAGGCGAAAAAGCTAATGCTAAAATTACTGATCTAGATCAAGATAATATTTTTAAATTTAAAACTAACGAAGGAAGTTGTAACCACATTAGAAATGAAAATATATTTACTCCAATATCTAGTCGTCTCCATGAAAATGTGAAAGATGGAGAACCACCTGAAGCTTACATGTTCGAAGACTTTGATGAATCATCTGAGGCTGGCATGATTGAAGATTGTGGTGACACATCTGAGGCTGACATGATTGAGTACTGTACTGAAGCACCTAAAGCAGGCAAGATCGAAGACTGTGATGGCGGTCTGAGACCAAAACGATGGAAACGGCGTAATAAAATAAATTATCCTGATCAAGTTTGTGGTGCTGCCATGATTGAAGACTGTGGTGACACATCAGAAGCTGGCATGAACGAAGACTGTGCTGACACATCTAAGGCTGACATGATTGAGTACTGTGCTGAAGTACCAAAAGCATGCAAGAGCGAAGACTGTGATGGTGGTTTGAGACCAAAACGATGGAAACGTCGTAATAAAATAAATTATCCTGATCAAGCTTGTGATAATCACTGGCACGATGACGAAAGTGACCTTGTGGTTGGTGTTAAAACGATAGACACCAGAGATAATAATATTTATTATAAACATGCAAGGATGATGAACGCAGCAGAAGAGATTGATTATACCTCATGGGAAATCCTAACATATTGGTTGACAGGCTACGACTACTACATGGATCGCTTTGTGCAGGAAACTATTCGAACATTAAAGAAATATCCTTCATACTCAAAGAACTGAGGGAAGCTGGCTACATACAATAATGGCTTAAATTAAATGTATGTGTATAAACTTGAAGATAAATTAATATATTTTCTTTCCAAATGGTATCTACCATTTATCGAAATCTGATTTCTAAATAAAACTTATAACTTAAAGGTGCAAAATACGTTACCGCTGCCAGTCAAAATGTATACTAATAAAGACATGTTAGTAATCATGCCATGTTCGATAAGAAAAGTAATTGGAATCAGTTGGAACCAATTGAAGATGGAGCTCTTGGAGCAATTGGAGCCTTTTGAAGCATTTTGAGCCTTTTGGAGCTGTTGGAGCCATTTGGAGCATTTGGAGCCTTTTGAAGCATTTGGAGCTGTCAAGCATTTGGAGCCATTTGGAGCTGTGTTAAGCATTTGGAGGCTGTCGGAGCCATTTGGAGGCCGTTTGGAGCATTTGAAGCCTTTTGAAGCTTTTGGAGCCTTTTGGAGCATTTGGAGCCTTTTTTTGAGCTGTTGGAGCATTTGGAGCTGCTGGAGACATTTGGAGCTGTCAAGCATTTGGAGGCCGTTTGGAGCATTTGGAGCCATTTAGAGCTGTGTTAAGCATTTGGAGCCATTTGGAGCTGTGTTAAGCATTTGGAGGCTGTTGGAGCATTTGGAGCCTTTTTTTGGAGCTGTTGGAGCATTTGGAGCTGCTGGAGACATTTGGAGCTGTCAAGCATTTGGATGCCGTTTGTAGCATTTGGAGCCATTTAGAGCTGTGTTAAGCATTTGGAGGCTGTTGGAGCCATTTGGAGGTCGTTTGGAGCATTTGGAGTCATTTGGAGCTGTGTTATGCATTTGGAGGCTGTTGGAGCATTTGGAGCCTTTTTTTGGAGCTGTTGGAGCATTTGGAGCCTTTTGGAGTCATTTGGAGCATTTGGAGCCTTTTGAAGCATTTGGAGCTGTCAAGCATTTGGAGTCCGTTTGGAGCATTTGGAGCCATTTGGAGCTGTGTTAAGCATTTGGAGGCTGTTGGAGCTGTTTGAGCCATTTGGAGGCCGTTTGGAGCATTTGGAGCCATTTGGAGCTAAGAAGTAGTCGTTGTACGTCTATGCAGGGCTAAATGTTTATAAGATTGCCGGCTTTCGCAAGTGATTCTGTAATAGGATAGAAATTGTGTAATAAATATTATGTTTGTAAAAGACTTTGAGGTGTTTTATTTCTCGAACCTTACACTTTTCTGGTACTTTTTTAAAATTAAAGTTGTTTTGTATCGGCCAGGGATCGAACCAAGGACCTTAGTCGATCTAATCAATCAGTATATAGATTACAAATTTATTTAATGAATTTTGAACTTTTTCCCGAATCTCTAGCATTACAATTACGAATTTCCAATATGGTGGTCTTGATGTCTGATAGGATGATGGTAGTAGAGGATTTAAAGTCTCTTTAAGAATTTTGAACATGGTTTATTGAAATTATTATTTTTTATATAAAATTAAATGTTTTGCATCATTCAGGGATCGAACCAAGGACTGGAGCGGATCGAATCAATATGTAAGTTAATGAGTGATTTTTTTGATGAATTTTGGATTTTTCCCGCTTTTCTAGCTACATTATTACATGATTTCAAGATGGCGGCCGAATTTAAAGATGGCGGGGGCACCTCGGTAATAAATGATTACTGCACTGTAGCGGGTTAGAATAAAATTATCAAGATGGAAATGTACTCTATAATACAAGTACACACAAGATGGCGTACTCCGACAGGTGGTAGCTCCTGGTAGCATGTACTGAACATAAAATGACGAATCCATGATGGTCGACAAGGACAAAGTCAAATTTCAAGGACGAAGTCAAATTTCAAGGACGAAGTCAAATTTCAAGGTCAAGGTCAAATTTCAAGGTCAAGGTCAAATTTCAAGGTCAAGGTCAAATTTCAAGGTCAATGTCAAATTTCAATGTCAAGGTCAATTTATAGGTCAAGGTCAATTTTAAGGTCAAGGTCAAAATTCAAGGTAAAGGTCAAAATTCAAGGTCAAAATCAAAATTCAAGGTCAAAATTCAAGGTCAAGGTCAAATTTCAAGGTCAACAGTTGAGGACAAAAAGTATGGTGACAAGATAATTATACTAACATGGTATCGTCGCACTGTAGCAGACGAAAACAAGATGGTGGTCTCCAGCGGATGAAGACAAGATGTCGGACATGACGTCATACCAGTTGACGATACATACCTTGGTATTGTTGGTGGTAGATCAGTCTAGGTAGCTTTCATGGAGGAAGGATCGACCGTTTACTCTCGCCGGGAATCGAACCAAGGACGTACATCGATATAATAAAACAGAATTCAAATAAGTTAATTTTTGATGAATTTTGTAATTTTTTTTATTAAAATCGGATAATAAATAAAGATTTTCAAGATGGCGTCCAAATTTCAAGATGGCGTACATGACGTCATACTGCCGGATGATATATATGCTTTGAAAAAAAGTGGTGGGAGTCAGTCTGCCTGCACCCACCATTGAGGAAGGAGCCTGTCGCCATTTTTAATTTTTTTGCACTCGTCGGGTTCGAACCGAGGACTCAGAACTCCGTGTCGTAAATGCTTGTTTTTTAAATAATTTTTATTAAATTTTTATCATTTGAATTTTTTTATAAATTTTAAAATTTTTTTCGTTAAAATCGGATAATAAATAAAAAAGTTAAAGATGGCGGCCGTAACGAAAATTGCAACGGTGACGTCATCATCCAATATGGCGGAAAACACATCACAGGAATTTTCGAGAACACACAATTATGTCATCCAAAATGGCGGATCCAAGATGTCCGCCGTGATCTACTTGTCCCGTTACGTTATGTCCCGTTACGTTATGTCCCGTTACGTTATGTCCCGTTACGATGTGTCACGTTACACTCGTCCAAGATGTCCGCCGTGACGTCAGAGATTGACGTGACGTCTGAGATGTGGATCGGCTCTCGGCTCCACCTCCTGGACCCTGATCTCGGACCGGCCAACCTATACTACTATCTACAAGAATTTTACGCGAAGTGACAGTAATATTTTTTTATTACGTCTGCAATATAGGACCAGAATCAAAAACGTATACAAGGAAAGAGAGAAAATGTGGTATGGTGGATAAAAAGAGAAAGTATATATTTGAACAACATTTATATATATATACACACACAAACACACACACCAAAGTTGTGTTTATTACCTAATGAAACACTTTGTAAGATGATAATTGAGAAGCCATAGTAATTACAACCTGTACAAAGAGATTGCATCATCCCGAAACACTTTTTCCCGCTCCCTCTCATCATTCTTCCGTTTTGTGCTGGATACTCCTTTCATAAGGACACTCTCGACCGGAAATGCGTCAAATCACACGCATATCATAAAAAAAAACTTTTCGCAAAGTCAACAGCGATTGAACAGTTGATATTTCCTCGAGAATGCGGGGGTGAAGAGGGACTATGGTCAATGAACCCGTGACATTCTTAAGCTTGTAAATAATCCTAGCGCCACATGAGAGTAGGAGGAAAACCACGGCACCAGAGTGTTCAAGGAGAGATGTCTGCACGGCGCGGCGTGGCAGCAGGCTTGGAGGCGGGCCCCATTAGGGCGCGTGCCTCCTTGATTGTGCGGCTGGTCTGTGGCCCAAGGTCACTCTCGTGGGAAACTTCATATCGCAAGCCGCGTGTCTCGCGAGGCCTTCAGCGACATTAACAACCTCCCTGCTGCTGACTGCAAGACTCTGGGCAGTCCGCACCCGCGACTGTCATCTTTCTAATTCAGGCCCTCGCCTACCCGGGGGGAAAAAAAAACTAGAAAATTTTGAAAATTACTCGAGATATCCTAGTGGTGTCTGTTTACGAATTGCATTTCATAATGCGCTAAGGGCGAATGGGTAGTTATGTTTCCGTATCACTTTTTAAAACTGAATTTGTATAAGAGTGTGAATGGCTGAAATGCGTGTTTTCAGAATAATGTTTAGGCATTAAACACCCAGTACAGATTCTTGAAAGCACTTTAGGGAACTGCGTTATACTTTTATCGTCATTTCTCAGCCATATAATGTAACGGTTACCTCTCAGGTTTCATAGTTGCTCTACGCACGACAAGAAGACTGCGCGCTAGCCCACAGACTTGCGCTTAGATACCGCGCTAAAAGCATTTATAATTCCGCCTAACACAATAGGCAAGCTCTTTAAGTTGTTTACAATGAATGGTCCGTATCGGTTCCCCATACATCCGCTAAACACGTGACCTCAAGCCAATCAGGAGGCCCTAAATATTCTATCCATCCATCCGTCCGTCCGTCCGTCCGTCCGTCCGTTCGTTCGTCTAACGCTTCACAAGCTTTAATAACGGAAGGATCAAATTACCTTCAAAATGTTAGCAAGGTATTGCCGGTAACCTTGGCTACTTCCATTAAATAGTTTTGCTTTCGCTTGAACACAAAAAAAATTGATCTTTGCTATACATTTAAGATCGTCAATCTAATCTACTTATACAAGATAAATTTTCACCACCATATAGGCCTACTAGTCCGTTGGCAGCGTGAAAATGGAAAAGTATTTGACGAACTCCGGGATCAATGTGAATCGCTCGGCTTGTTGACGGAAGGACAGATGGACGCAACGGACCATAGAGAGTCCACATCAAGTCTGCAAAAACGCTAGACTCCAAATATATCTCCATAATGAAGTCAATTTCATTCATTATCTGATGATTCATTTAAAGTGAACTGTAGGTTTTCGCGGCTATTGTCTTGGCTTTCTAGAGAGAGCCACGTCGAAGTGGTAAGAGTGTACTGACGTTTCGCTCTGCTTTGCAGCAGGCGTCATCAGGGTTGAGAATTAAAATGATGATTACTCAGCCCTGAATATGCCTACCGAATGCAGGGCGAAACGTCGGTGCAATTATCACTTCGTGGTGGCTTAGGCTCGTGATAGTTTATTCATTTTGCGAAGGCATTTTCGACCGAGCGTGGCTCTGTGGCATCATCAACTCGTTGTGAAGTAGGCCTACACTTTGACAGCGGAGCGGGCCGCCTCGCGCGGTTCTCCGCAGTCGGGCGGCGCGGTGTTGTCCCGCGTTGTCGCGCGACGCGTGCGTCGGCACGAAGTGTCGTGACGCAGCCTGCGTATGCGCGGCACGCACCGGGGGCGGTGGCCGCCAGCCGAGACGCACTTCGTGCATTGACCCGTCACCGACCGTCGGCAGCCACGTACTCGCCACAGATGATACACTTAACACGTAACCCGGACACGAAATTTAACTTAGAATTCTTTAAAATATAGCCGGGCGTGATAAATATACGCAAATTGTGTTTTCAGATACAATTTTTTTTACGCTAATCACACGTAGCTTTTTATGCACCCGTCGCTATAATTCGTTACCGGAGCAGCTACGTCGACTATTGAATCATTTGGTTAATAGGCCGAAATTTTAAACTATAAAATTAAACGGCTCTGATAAAAGTGGAAAATATTTTTAAAAATACGAATCCCCGGCTTAGGACTTGTTTTTCGATAAGGAATTATATTAAAATACTACCCATATTTATTTCAATTATTAAACAGTTAATACTACAAAATTCACTCTTTGGCTTTGTGAGTATTGGTTCGCGCCATCCTCCACAGATGGCATCACAGTGGTTACACACTTCCGTCCATGCGATTTCCGTTACATTCACGAAATTACGCCTACCAAATACCGTGTACCGACAGCTAAGATGTTACACATTAAAAATTTCCGTTTTGCAAAAGTTCTATTTCTTTGGCTGGGTATAACCTATATCATCCTTCGTTTGCAGTGTGTATTGTAATGGGCATTTACTCACTCTTCGATTCTCTCAATAGCGCTGTCCTTGTTTGAGTCTGCTCTGTTGCCAGATACAGGCCAATAGCATAAAATCTTAACATGCACCTTTATAATGTAATGCAATTTTTTTAATGTATTGTAAACATTGAATTCTGTAAATAAAAATTTAGAATAAATATTTGGTAATAGTCTTTCGTCTTGTATTTCATCAAGACCATCTGTTCATTTTCTACTTACTAGTTAGGAGATGGTACTCAAAGACGCCATCTTAGTTTCAACCGTTTTTACCAACAAATTTGTCACATTATCAATTAAATGACTAATTTAATCGCACCTAGTGTACAGAGTTAACTCGAAGTCCTTTTTACTGAAACTCTGTTACAATTTGCAACGCCATACTCTAACGAATTTCACGGTCACAATAGTTTAGCTGCGACAAGTATTTTAACATTCAATCAGTGTAGAATAAATGAGTTTTACTCATTTTCCAAATTTCACTACAGAAATAGAGCGCATGTAACTCAGGTCATGTAATATAAGTGAAAATTCTTTGACAATTCAGATCGGTTCAGTTCATAAGAGAGATAGATGAACAAAAGAATAAGACAGTCTGCGCATGAGCTTGTTTCAGAATATCGTAGATATAGGTCTAGTACAACTTTGATCGCCGGATGCTCCTACTCTCACTAGCTTCGAACCGGAGACCCCCAGCGTAAGCGATCCAAGTGCAGTAGCTCCAGAGACCATCGGATAAGCAACCGCTATACTCGTTGATAACTATCATTCTACTGTACAAGTCAATCTTACCGCTTCTCGGTACAACCAAATACACTAGAGAAGACAAATACCGGACAACTTTGTGAATTCGCAATCGTCGCACCAGTCCAGGATATGGCAGCACATATGTATATGTAGTATTAACATTATATTGGTTAAAATATACGATACCAACTTTATACAAAAAAAATTTCCTCTCAGCAGTTTTTATTTCCGCCATACAAATTTATTGTGAAAATAAACCAGTGCTTCAAATTTCTTACTAGAATTGAAAAAAAAGTGTATCGCTTGAAAGTCAAATACATTATCTAACTATTATTAATAAATAAAAATTGGTTGTCTGTAAAGTCGGTTTACGGACGATAGTTTAACCTGACAACCTCATAACAAAACATTGATGAAATGATTGATCCAGAAGAAAAGGAAATATCATATTCGGCCTGAGACTGAGAAGTAATAGGTTTTTGCAACCAAACCATTTAGGCATTAAAAATATTATATTCTTTGAGGAATAATTTTTGACGTGATAACGTCTAATAAATCGATGAACGCCGGCTGCACGCACGAAAAAGTGTCCCACTACGGATGTCCCACTACGGATGTGCCCTATTTGCTCATTGTACGCATGCGTGGCATCTCTCTTCATGCTCATTGTAGGGCCTACGCATGCGTGGCATCTCTCTTCCACTCGATTGAAACGACCATCGATTTGACTTTTCAATCATATTTTCGTCGTTCGAATTATTAATATTATGTAGTTTAACGATTGTCCACCGATTTTCAGCACAATCGGTACAGTTATTTAAAAGTAATGTTATATATTCAAATACGTTTTGAACCAACAATGGTGTTTTACAGTTACACATTATAATTCAAATTACAAACGGGATCTCTTGCACAATGTTTTAAAAAATATTGTCACACATTATAAATAAGTTTGGTGTATTTGTTATAAAATCGAGTTATAAAAACGAAATAATATTATTCCCCTACCGTGAACAAAATTTTTATAAATGTATATATAACATCTGAAACTATTAATTACTGAATATGGCCTAGTGGCTCAGCGGTCAGTGGTGCATTCGACACTGTCCATCACCAGGCCCTTATCCTCAAGCTAGCATTCCTGGGAGTCAACCCTGCACTTCGCTCCATCCTTCATTCATTCCTAGAAGCCCGCACGTTCCGCGTGCGAGTGGAAAGGTCCACCTCATCCTCACGAGAGATCACTGCAGGAGTACCCGAGGCGTCTACGCTCTCGCCCCTATTATTCTCCTTGTATATGCACGACATTCCTAAACCCCCCGAATGCACGATTGTCATGTACGCGGACGATACCGCGCTGATGGTCAACCATCATGACCCCCTGCTAATAAAAGCCAGGCTGACCTCGGCCATCCGCACTGTCCAGCGTATTTTACTTCCTGGGGCATCCTCCCTAACCCCTCCAAAACTGAAGCCATCTTTTTCACCCGACGACGCCCCCATCTGCCCCCAGCACTGTTCGTGGCAGGCGCAGTGATCAAGTGGAGCGACTCAGTGAAATACCTCGGTGTGACACTGGACCGCACACTGCGCCTCTCGCCGCACTTCTCGTCTGCCACGGCCCGGGCCCACCGTGCATACAACTCTTTGTCCATCATTCTCCGTCCCCACAGCCCCCTGCCAGATATGGACAGAGTGCACCTCTTCAAGGCGTACATAGTCCCCATCCTGTTGTATGCCTCCGTAATATTTGCCCATGTACCCGACTTCCGCTTCCACCAGATAAATACATGTTTTAACAAACTCCTAAGACGCACACTCGGGAAATACAAACATGTCACCAACACACAGCTCCATGCTCTCGCAAACACTCCATCACCACGCGCCCTTGTAATACAATACGCGGACACTTTTTTCCACAAGGCAGCACAACACCCGTCACCCCTAATCAACAGCATCGGACAACACGACATCCAACACCCACATCCACACAAATTGATCACAGACTACCATCCTGGCAGACCACCCTGACTGGGAAACACTTAAGCAGGAAGATATTAAGGACACCAACCATAGTGCAAAAAATTTATAGATATGGACACCAACCATAGTGCCATAATTCTATATATTCTTATTGTGATTTTTCTGTTGTAAATAGTGTAATATATATTCTGTGTAAATAAAATCAGTGTCATTTGTGGAAAAACGTGTGCATTAAGATCAAGAGACCATAGAGCCAGATAGCTCCAACTGCAGGACTGAAGGGTTTTTCAAAATTTTTCCCTTTAATGTAAAGTATTCCTCTTTTGTAAGTAAAACATACAATTTTGGAAATAGTCATGTAATTAGCTGGTAAAAGAGCACTGAGTGCTGGAGTGCCAAAAATGAATGTAAAAAAACAATGTAAAGTGCAAAAAATGTAGAATAAAAAGCCTTTTTCAATCAATCAAAATCTTCTAAACCTAAGGTTGTCGGTTCGAAATCTGGCTACTGTGAACATTTTTTTGTACTTGTAAAAATAAATACGGCGCACGTAATATTTCAAAAATAATAAATATATTTGAATAATAAATGCAAATAAAAGTAAATTTATTAATTAAATTGTACATTTCATTTCACTCCTTTGTATCCATACAAAATAGTGATAATTCAATAAAAATTATTCAATTTTATTCATAAAAGTATGCAGAGGTAGATTTTATCATACAAAAGATAGAAAAATTTAGCAAAAAAAAATTCTTCCTCAAATAAAATAATATTTTTAATGCCTAAATGGTTTGGTTGCAAAAACTTATTACGGCTCAGTCTCAGGCCGAATATATTTCCTTTTCTTCTGGATCAATCATTTCATCAATGTTTTGTTATGACGTTGTCACGTTAAATTATCGTCCGTAAACCGACTTTACAGACAACCAATTTTTTTTTTTAATTTTTCTATCTTTTGTATGATAAAATATACCTCTTCATACTTTTATGAATAAAATTGAATAATTTTTATTGAATTATCACTATTTTGTATTGACACAAAGGAGTGAAATTAAATGTATAATTTAATTCATAAATTTACTTTGATTTGCATTAATTATTCAAATATATTTATTACCTTTTAAATGTTATGTGCGCCGTATTTATTTTTACAAGTAAAAAAAAATGTTCGCAGTAGCCAGTTTTCGAACCGACAACCTTACGATTAGAAGATTTTGATTGATTTATTGAAAAAGGCTTTTTATTCTACACTTTTTGCACTTTACATTGTTTTTACATTCATTTTTTGGCACTCCAGCACTCAGTGCTCTTTTACCAGCTAATTACATGACTATTTCCAAAATTGAATGTTTTACTTACAAAAGAGGAATACTTTACATTAAAGGGAAAAGTTTGAAAAACCCTTCAGTCCTGCGGTTGGAGCTATCTGGCTCTATGGTCTCTTGATCTTGATGCACACGTTTTTCCACAATTGACACTGATTTTATTTACACAGAATATATATTACACTATTTACAACAGAAAAATCACAATAAGAATATATAGAATTATGGCACTATGGTTGGTGTCCATATCTATAAAATTTTTGCACTATGGTTGGTGTCCTTAATATCTTCCTGCTTAAGTGTTTCCCAGTCAGGGTGGTCTGCCAGGATGGTAGTCTGTGATCAATTTGTGTGGATGTGGGTGTTGGATGTCGTGTTGTCCGATGCTGTTGATTAGGGGTGACGGGTGTTGTGCTGCCTTGTGGAAAAAAGTGTCCGCGTATTGTATTACAAGGGCGCGTGGTGATGGAGTGTTTGCGAGAGCATGGAGCTGTGTGTTGGTGACATGTTTGTATTTCCCGAGTGTGCGTCTTAGGAGTTTGTTAAAACATGTATTTATCTGGTGGAAGCGGAAGTCGGGTACATGGGCAAATATTACGGAGGCATACAACAGGATGGGGACTATGTACGCCTTGAAGAGGTGCACTCTGTCCATATCTGGCAGGGGGCTGTGGGGACGGAGAATGATGGACAAAGAGTTGTATGCACGGTGGGCCCGGGCCGTGGCAGACGAGAAGTGCGGCGAGAGGCGCAGTGTGCGGTCCAGTGTCACACCGAGGTATTTCACTGAGTCGCTCCACTTGATCACTGCGCCTGCCACGAACAGTGCTGGGGGCAGATGGGGGCGTCGTCGGGTGAAAAAGATGGCTTCAGTTTTGGAGGGGTTAGGGAGGATGCCCCAGGAAGTAAAATACGTTGTGACAGTGCGGATGGCCGAGGTCAGCCTGGCTTTTATTAGCAGGGAGTCATGATGGTTGACCATCAGCGCGGTATCTTCCGCATACATGACAATCGTGCATTCGGGGGGTTTAGGAATGTCGTGCGTATACAAGGAGAATAATAGGGGCGAGAGCGTAGACCCCTGGGGTACTCCTGCAGTGATCTCTCGTGAGGATGAGGTGGACCTTTCCACTCGCACGCGGAACGTGCGGGCTTCTAGGAATGAATGAAGGATGGAGCGAAGTGCAGGGTTGACTCCCAGGAATGCTAGCTTGAGGATAAGGGCCTGGTGATGGACAGAGTCGAATGCACGACTCAGGTCTAGCAACACCATGCCAACATGGTTCCTTTGGGTGAAGTTGAGGGTGATTTGGTCGGTGACATGAGCCAGTGCGTGCTGCGTGGACAGTCGCCGCCTGAAGCCGAACTGAAACTCTGGCAGCGGCTGCAGGCGGTCAACCTCCTCCTCCAACCTGGACAGGACTATGCGCTCCGCTACCTTGGATGTCACCGATAGCAGCCTTATGGGGCGGTACGATGCTGGTCGATCGGCGGGGCCCTTCCCCTTGAAGATGGGCACTACCGTGGCCTCGCGCCATGGAAGTGGGTAGTGACCAGTAATGAGGATGGAGTTGATGATGTTGGTGAGGTAGATGAGGGCTTTATGTGATATGGATTTGAGAAGTCGTGGTGTGATGTCATCGGGGCCTGGGGCGGCGTTAGCTCGTACACGGTCGATCTCCTTCCTGACTTGCCTGGGCGTGGCCAGCTTCAGGGCACCAGGTAGTGGTGGAGGAGGGGGGTGGTAGTGAGTGGGGAGTTTTGATTGGTGGGGTGGAACTGGTGCTGGGGTGAATGAGTTTGCAAAGTGGTCAGCCAAGCACTCAGCTCTGTCACTCCCCGACTCCGCCATGCCACCGGCCGCCTCAAGAGGCGGGATCGCAGACTTGGCGGAGCGAAGGTTGCGAGCAAAGCACCACACCGAACCATTCGCAAGCGACAGTGCACGTAGCCTCTTTACTTCGTTCGCCGACACCCATTCAGCGACGGCCACTCTGCACTTTCGGAAGAGTGCATTGTAGCAGTCTCTGTCTGGTTGCAGGCGGGTCCGCTGCCAACGGCTCCGAGCCTTGTTGTGTGATGAGATGAGTTGTTTGATGTTGTTTGGGAGTGGGGCCCCGAGTGGGTGTGGCTTGACTTGGGGGATGTGCAGTGAAGCTGAGGTGATGATGGTGTCTGCAAAGTGAAGAACATGTTGGTCAAGTTCTTCCTTTGAGCGGGCTTTACGTTGCAGATCTAGCTGCTGGTCCATAGCTGTTCGGTAGGCTTTCCAGTCAGCCAGCTTGTAATTAAAGATGAGGTTTGTGACTGTGGGGGTGACTGTTGTGTCTAGTGTCCCCATGACGGGGAGGTTGTCTGACGTCAGGGCGGTGCTGACAGTAAGGGGGTTGACCCTTGGTAGTGGGGTACTAACCACCAGGTACAGTACACTGGGGCTGCCAGTGTGGAAGTAGGGGTAGTAGATAAAATTGTCAGGGTAATGGAGGGTAAGCGTGGTTTCTTTAAGGTACTTGCGTAGGGCAATACCTTTACTGTTGTTACTGAGGCAGCCCCAGGAGGTGTGCCTAGCATTGTAGTCACCTGCTAGGATCACACGCGAGTCGAGCCGATGGAGGCTGGTGAGGTCCTCTGCTGGGAGTGGAGTGGTTGGTGGAATGTAGAGGGCCACGGCAGTGAGAGGTGTGGGGTTCGTGTGCAGTCTAACCGCCACCGCTTGGACATGTTGCAGTTGTGGTGTTTGTCGCCTATGGTGCGACAGGGTTTGACGCACAAGAAGGGCCACACCTCTGTGTACACCATCCGATCGGTCAGCCCGGTGCGCCACATATCCTGGTATCTCGAGCGGAACGCCAGCCCTGAGCCAGATTTCTGTCAGGAATACCAGATCTGGTTTGTGGGATGAGATGAGGTGATTAAACTCTGCGGTCTTGTCGACAATGCTGTTGCTATTCGAGACAATGAACTTAAGGGAAGGCATTAGCAAGGGCAGAGAATGTTGAGAGTATGACTGTGCACTTCTCGTCGTAGTTCTGCGCTGATTTAAACTTTCTGGTGGCGTCAAGGAAGAATGGAACCCATTTTAGTAAGTTTAGTTCTTTTATCATCTTTAAAAGTTCTGTTAGTTCTCCAATAAGGTTGGGTTCCATGTTATGCATTTGATTTTTATTTGGTGGAGGGTTGTTTCTGCTTTGGCGGGCTGTCAAGTTTGGTGGTGCGCGGGTGTCGCGGTTTGGGGCTTGAGTTTGTTCTGGTTGCTGTGGTGCTGGTGTGGGTGTTTGTGCTTGGAAATTTTTCAGAGTGCTTGCAAATGTGTTTCGTGGTGGGCGCAGCGGTGGGAAGTTGGGTGTGGTGTGTGTGTGCTGTGTGGTGGGTTGTTGTGTGGGCTTTGGTACCTTGGTGCTGAGCATTGCCAGCCTGACTGGCCAGATGCTGGCGGCTGCAATGTGTGACTGGTCAGCTTGGCCGTGCTCCAAGCAGTTGACACATGTTGGGGTGTCCTCCCTGGTCCTTGGGCAGGCAGTGGATGGGTGGTCGCCTGGGCAGCGCACACATCTGGCTCGAATGTCACAGCAGTAGGACGAGTGCCCCCAGCGCTGGCAATTTACGCATCGCTGCAGTTCCTGTTGGCCCCGGTAGGCCTCGAACTGCACTCGTACGTGGTCCAGAGTGTGCGGGCCCAGGACCGCCGACAGCTGCGTGGTGCCATTCAGGGAAACGAGGAACAGGGGGACGGGGATGGGGTCTCCCCCTGGTGTCTTCCTGTCCATCCTCTTGATAGTGGCGACATCCAGTCCAATGGCGTGGATCTGGTTCCGGAGTTCTTCGGTGCAGGTGTCTACCCCAAGGCCGCGGACCACAAAGCGCAAAGACAGCGCCACTGACTGCTGAGCCACTACGCCATATTCAATAACTAATAGTTTCAGATGTTATATATACATTTATAAAAATTTTGTTCACGGTAGGGGAATAATATTATTTCGTTTTTATAACTCGATTTTATAACAAATACGCATCCCAAATACACCAAACTTATTATAATGTGTGACAATATTTTTTAAAACATTGTGCAAAAGATCCCGTTTGTAATTTTAATTATAATGTGTAACTGTAAAACACCATTGTTGGTTCAAAACGTATTTGAATATATAACATTACTTTTAAATAACTGTACCGATTGTGCTGAAAATCGGTGGACAATCGTTAAACTACATAATATTAATAATTCGAACGACGAAAATATGATTGAAAAGTCAAATCGATGGTCGTTTCAATCGAGTGGAAGAGAGATGCCACGCATGCGTAGGCCCTACAATGAGCATGAAGAGAGATGCCACGCATGCGTACAATGAGCAAATAGGGCACATCCGTAGTGGGACATCCGTAGTGGGACACTTTTTCGTGCGTGCAGCCGGCGTTCATCGATTTATTAGACGTTGTCACGTCAAAAAAGGTTATCGCAGTGTAACGCCATACCACCAGCTCATTTTCACACGCTCGCCTGTTTGCTAGAATACGGAGAGCTGTCGGGTATTGGTTTCTAGCATATTTGGTACAACCTTTGAATATATATACTGTATAGAAGTCGCGAGTGGATAGGATTTACTCTACGTTTTTCAGAAGCGTATGATGAGCAGCTTGGGAACTTCACCGCTGCAGTACGCTGCCGTAACGCCCTGTATCGTCTTAGTTGTTATTTACACGTTAGAGCGCAGCACTGTCGCCCGCTGTCATTCCCCGCACCCCCAATCTATCATTCACTGCAGTTCACTGTCGTTCAACGGGAGGGGGAAGGGGTGTTTGAAGAGTTCTACACTTGTCCGCTAGGGACCACCACAAGTCGATGCCCTAGAGATGGTGGCGATTGCGGTGGTGAATTAACCAACTACCTCAATACCGTATTAGAAATTTTAACCTGGGCTGGCGACTTCTATACAGTATATATATTCAAAGTTCAAAGGTACAACTGCCATTACTCTAGCTCACATTAAAACATAACTCTCTCTGCATACGTTCAACTTTAAGCCTGAACGGCAAGGAAAGCAAGTGACCTCTCGTAGTTCGACCGCGAGGGGGCGTGCCACGCTGCAAGTCAGCGATTCCTGGACAAATGCCAGTCGTCGCTGAATCGCACACACGCCTCTAGAGTTGCGAGTTCAGGGCAGCGAACTCTTCTGCCGACTAGGCGAACCCACACAATCGCCCGCCGCAGACTACCTTATAAAAATTGAATATTCAATTCCCTTACACAGTGAACAGTACTCAAACTTCGCCTGCGCCTCCCATGAAGACATACATGCGTTACCGAGGTCGTTTATTTGGCAAAATCCAGGATAGGTCGAGGATAGAGATTTGTCAGGGGCATGATTTTTTTTGTGGAAAGATTTCGAGACTAGCGGAGAGTTAAAACACTGTAGCGTCGTCTGTGTCTCGTGACAGGTCGGGTTTCTTTCAGGGACACGCATACTGCAGGCACTCGGATAACAGCCATTCAGAGCGGAAGAAAACGTGACCTTTATGGCCCGGTCAAATAAAGGCGATTACTTCTCTTGCAGACGGTCACCAATCACAAGGAAGAAACAGCCACACGTTTTTATACAGCTTCAAATTTTTTTTAGGGATTGTTAAATACAATTTTAGGATGGATATACTTGTGTCTAAAAAAAAAATGGTACACTAACACTATCTAGAAGTATTTAAGAAATAATAACGCAAAGGTTTAGAAACTACCAACATATGCACCATCATTTTGGAAAAATATGTAATTCCTAAGAATTCTTTTTCCCAACCTATACTGAACAAAAAAAGGCATCTATTCAATTCAGTTGAAATTTCACTTTGTATCTTTACTTTGCTATGGGATATTTGTATGAACCATTATTATCTACATGAAATTGTTTACCCTTTCAACAAAACAAATTAAACAAATTTGTATTACATTATAACCATACTTTTGTATTAAACAAATTACTTAGCACAATAACTCCTAATGTAATGTCTAGGGACTGTGAAAACACTTTGTTTTAATGAGAGTTTTGTACTAACAGTATTTTTATCAGTGAGATTACACTATACATCAATGCTAAAGATATCACGAACATTAGCTAACAACAATTGATTTCTCATTAGCGCTGTCACATGAAGACGCCAGTAAGGATATAATGCCATAACAAGATTCGTTGGAAGCCCTAAGGTCGGATATGCCCGCGACAGAACATCATCTCTGAATGCCATTGTCCAGTGGCGGTGTACGTGCGCTGTTGTCGTATGGCGTCGACAAAGGGAAAAAACAGGCGATTAACCTTGAAACTTTCCATCGTCCCGTGACCTTCTAGAAGTGACCTGCACGAAGTTAGTCGCTGCCAACATTCTCTATCCTCGCACGAAAACAAGTAGGTTGTCGGTTCCTCATTTTCCTTTCTCACGAATTGAGAAATTACAATGGAAAATATCAAAAACACCATTGAATTTTGTTCCCGCGCAGAGCATGTTTTTAAGATGCTGAGAGGAACGATATAAATTACGTATTTAAAACGGTGCCTACTGGCAGGGACGCAAATCTGTAGGATTCCCAGAGGGATAACGTTTTCCATTCCCATTCCACAATTACGATTTTTCAACCGCAAGCACCCCCCCCCCCTTTTTTTTTCAGGATCTACGCCCATGCCAACTGGTATCTGTGACGGCTGAATGCCAATATATCAGTGGGGGGTCCCTCCTGTAGTGTAATCTGCAATCATTAATTACGATGGACAGCAAATTTTTGACCTGAACTTATAATGTAATGGTTGAAAATATTAAGTTTTATCACAAAAATGCCGAAAAATTAAGTAAGCCTAGTAAAGTTAACGATGCAACCAAAGGTCTACAGAAATTTTGAAGATTTTTTTTTTCAAATTTAATCAGAAACTACTACTTAAATCAAAGACTATTTGAACAAATGTGAAGATTATTTTTTCTTATGTTAATAGTCTTTTTAATAAGAATGAGAATCATAACTGAGCTTATTCGTTAGGATTTACCTAACAAAATTAGCGCACACCAGCCTTAATCAGAGCTTAAGATAACGTAGATAATATTTATTCTTAAATCGTGCATTTTCAACAGAACTGAAACAGCAATTCACGTGTTAAGTAAAAAAAAAACACACGCTCTTCTGATAAACTATCTGTGGCGATAAACTAAAACCATTCGTTTATGAGAGCTGCATTCTTCGTTGCTAAGTCCGTCTGTTTATAGTTATTTCTAACAGGGTAAAGCTGGAGTCACAATGCCACGACGGACACGACAAGTAAGTCAGATCAGACGTCGTGCATCGTCCCAGCACGACAGGGGTAATAGCGTGGGGTCACATTACCTCGACAACATTAACACTATCAACTCTAATATGGCTGTTGGAAAATCTTCCTAATGACAATTACGTCCATAAAATGCAGTGCAGAATGCGCTAAAAACAGCGTAGACCATGTAAAAAGCTTTTATTTCACGTTGTCGCTTATTTGTCTTTGGCACGAGGTGAGATTAAGGTACGAAAAATTAATTCTGCTGTTAGCTGAGCAAAGAATTAAAATTAAATTTTTCATGAATGTAGAATAATAACGTTAATCTTAAACGTGAAGGTATCCTTTTACATAAACATTTGAAGGCACACTACAAATATGTAAATGTAACTACACATAAAACGAAATTTCGTTTTTCATCCTAAAGATTTACCACGTAGGTCAATATTGTTGGAAGTTTAGTTTTGTAAAGTTTTCGTTTTGCTTTCCGTCGTGCGGCACGATACGACGAAATCAGAAATAGAAGATACTTTTTGCGGGCCGTTGGGGCGCTTGTTTCGTCGTGTTGACGTCACGGCGATCTTGTATTTCATTAGCTGATGATTGTGTCGGGCCTGTCATGGCGTTGTGACTCTAGCTTGGGAAACAAGAAGCCACCGAGATAAATCGCGGCCTACTTTGTGGCCCCAACTTGTCGAACCTAGCGACTGCGTAAAGTGACCCACTTTACAACACGTGAAACACTGAACGAGCTGACCGTGTATGAAACATCAGCAGTCTGACGTGAGCACCACCAGATGACACTTGGTTTAAGCGAGGTCGCAGACACAGCTTCGGTAACGACAGACGTTGACGTGGTAAAACCATGCCATATAAACTGGGTCCAGAGCTTCAGAAAAAAAAAACCGATTTGACAAATGCTCAAGATATCCGAGTGATGTATGTTCATGAAAATCATTTAAGAATGCTATGAGGGTGGATGAGAAGTTCTGTTTCCGTATTTCGTTTTTAAACTGTACTTTTATAAGAGTAAAAATGGCTACCGTGTTTTACCCGCGTTTTCACAACAACTTTAAAGCATTTAACATCCAATACATATTCTTGAAAAGCACTCAAGGGACTTGCATTACAACTTTATGTTCATTTATCCACCATATAATGTTCTGGTCACCAATCGTATCTCATAGTCGTCCCAAGACTGCGCTTAGGTTCAGTGCCTTGTGCTTAGAGGCGATATCGCTCTGGAAGCACCAGCGAGCCTCGCACTTACCATCCTGTCTCACTAAAGGCGCGTTTTCCTAGCTGCGGGGTATATCCCGCACAGGAGAACGGAATCCGCTGTGCGGAGTCCGCTGAGCACCCAATGTACAGTACGACATTGACGCGTTGCCAACAGATCGCATCACGCATTCCGCCGACGGAGTACCTGCAGCGGAACGCACCGACTCCTTCTGGAGCAGTCTAGTCCGTCGTCCGCTGCGATATAGTGAATACGTTTCGACAGCAGCCTGTTAAAGTTGTGTCGTTGTGACGTTTTCAGTTTAAATAATGGCGGTGCGTTTTACTGCTGCTGACGATGAGCAGCTCATAGAGTTGGCAGCTGGACACGCGATCTTGTGGGATATGTCTTCTGAAGAAGTTTAAAAACACGATGAAAAAAGAACTAGTCTGGAAAGAAATTGGAGCCATGTTGAATAAAACAGGTAAAGATATATGTTTAAATGTATTTATGTAAGTACTGTAATGGTCAATCTTTAAATATATTGTATATTTGTTTTAAAATAGCATCATAAATGAGTAGTATATAATAGGGGCTACTGGCACACGGGTTCTGGGTGTGGATTGTGATTGTCGGTCCGCCATCTTGGATTGTGACGTCACGGCGGCCATCTTGGATGGTTGTGACCTTGACCTTTGACCTTTACCTTGACCCCGGCGGCCATTTTGGATCCGCCATCTTGGATCCGCCATTTTGGATGACGTCATTGTGTTCTCGAAAATTCCGGCGATGTGTTTTCCGCCATATTGGATGATGATGTCACCGTTGCATTTTCCGTTACGGCCGCCATCTTTAACTTTTTTATTTATTATCCGATTTCAACGAATTTTTTTTTAAAAATTATAAAAAAAATTAAATAATAAAATTTTAATAATTTTTTTTTAAAAATCATACATTAACGACACGGAGTTTGGAGTCCTCGGTTCGAACCCGACGAGGTCAAAAAATTAAAAATGGCGACAGGCTCCTTCCTCAATGGTGGGTGCTAGCAGACTGACCCCCACCACTGGTACCAATGCATATACGAACTTACAACCCCCCCCCCTCCACAACCCCCCCCCCTTCCTAAAAAAATTATTTTTTTCGCACATGACGACCAACCCCTCCCCTTTTTTAATTTATTATTTTTTTTCATCGTAATAACCACCCTCCTCCACCACTACTCTAGTTTTTTTCCACTCCCTCCCTCACCATACCATCATTCCCACCCCTACCCTCCTCCTCACCCCTATTCTACCTTTTAAAGTATAAATACCGGCCGCAGGACCCGGGAGCCGTCAGTGTTTGCAGTAGCTCCCAGCCTGAAGGAAAGACGATGTTTGCTTGTTGTGCAAGCGGAGCAAAGATCTTGTCGGCCATCTTAGCTTATGGTAAAGTGCGCACGCTTGCGGCACTGGATAAGGAGACGGAGTTACCTTACCTACCAAAGGAGTTTCTCCTGGTATACGCCCCGTACGAGATTAGATACGTCTACAAGTTCCTGCCGGTGTACCTGCAGCTAGACCCAGACATCCAAGACTGTCTACCATGCACCGAGTGCGACAAGGATATGTCGTCCATGCCCGACACGCCGCACATGAAGTCATGGTGCAAGAAGCGACGAGATGCGTGGCGGCAGCAGCCTAGATCCTGAGCGCCAGGGGTCACAGCTGCGAGCATCCAGACGCCCCGGTCTCCGTCAAGGCCAGCCTCGAAGCCTTGTAGTGTCAGCTCTCCGGCCTCGCAGCGCCAGCCTCACGTCACTCCAGCCTCGTCGTACGTGTAACTGTGAGTAATGACAATATGACACTCTTTCTTGTCAACGTCCAGTGTCTTACGTCCCAAAAGGGGCCTGTAGTGAAGCAACTGTCCGTGACGTCCGTCATTGGTGGTGACGAAGTCAAGACTAACGAATACATCTTTAAACCGCCGTGTGACTGGACTAAGCTAGACAGATTCTCTCAACGCGAGAACCGACGTCTAACCTATGAAGTGAACGGACTCTCGTGGAATGAAGGTGATGTGGACTATGAACAACTTACATCCGTGCTACGTGATCTCGTCGAGCCGGAAGACGACGCTGTTTACGTCCGTGGTAATGAACAGAAACGTATTGTGAGTGATCTGTGTAGTGCCAATGTAATTGACCTACGTAAACAAGGCAACTGTCCTGGCTTCAAAACACTGTTAAAAATGTACGGAAACCAAATTGAAAAGTGTGATAAATTCTATAATGGTTTCCACTGTGCACATTGTAATAGCCAGTTACTGAAACTGTGGCTCTATGAGCATCCATATTACTACAGTGATGTTTAATTTTTTTTACTCCTTTTTGTAATTGAAAATGTTTCCAATGTCATCGACTGATGAAATTATGTAAATAAAAAAAAATAATTACCAATGTATTTGTTTTATTCTTTTCACCTTTATTTCATGGCTCCTCTTTTATTTCGATTTTAGTCGGTTTCTCGTTTTCGACAACCCCTCGCCTGGCTATGAAACTATCCAGACGCGCACTCAAGGGCTTCAATTTTTCCTCTCTTCGAACCTCGTCGCTTAATCTGTGTTGCTTTGCGAGCAAGTACTTTGTTCGTATGGCCTCGATGACTTCGTGCAGTTGCTTAGCCAAATCGGTGTTAACATCCATACTGTTTATCTCGAAGCACCTTTAGACACCAGACGTGAATTAAGTTTTGACAGAAGCGACTTTAGGTCGTCGCGTCTTTGTGCATTCGAAACTTCGATCATGTCGCGAATTCGAGAATCAGAAGCTTCCACGCGCTGGTCTATGGCTACGAGGTACACTATTATTTCGTCTTTTGAGCGTTTTATTTCTTGGCCAAGTAGCGAAATGTATTTACGTATTTCATCATCGTGTTTCACGGTGCATAGTTCGGTACGCGGAGCTCGACTGCTACGTCCAAATTTCGAAATGCTATGATTCATGTTTGACGATAAACTGATCGAAACCCTGTCTGTACCTGTCCTTATATAGAGGCCAGTCCTTTACGATGACTAGAAATCCGTGATCGTCTTTCCAACACAAGGAACACATGTCTTTCAATTCCTGAAACGACATGGTGTTTACGTGATCGTCGTAAGCGTGACGTAAATTAAGTTCGTCCATGCGAAACAAAACTATGACATTCGCATTATCTCGCAGCAAATTTTTGGGTATTCTGCCGTACGTCTGACACAGGTATACGCAGTCTACCTTGGCGTGTCTACCCATGGAAAAGTACTCTTGTATTACGCCTTGTTTCTCACAAGCCACATCATCGAACACAAACACGGAATTAGGCTTTGCCTCGTCGGTAGACACCACATCGGTATTATCGCTAAACGGAAAATACTCCAGACCATCCACCGAGCGTAGAACAGTGGCCAAGCGCTGGTACTTTGGCTGTTGCAACGACTTGGAATACAAGTAAACGTTCTCGAACCGAAGACCGTTTGGCTCCTCCAGTAAACTCAGTAAAACGCATGTTTTACCACAGTTTGACGGCCCCGCTATGATGCAACGTACGGTGGACGGTAACAATATACCATGTCGTGATTCACGACCGATAGTTTCATCGTCCTGCGTAATGCACACTGGCAAACAAACATCTTGCTTGACTACCTCCATCGTACTGACGAAAATTCTATAAGAGCAATCGTATTTATTGATTTTTGGTCAGTTGCATGTAATGTCTCGAAGAGGTAAGAACAAAAAACACATTGGCGCGGGACTCGTAAACTCGCTGATAAACAAACTACCATTCGAGCTACACATTCCCGGCTACAGATTTTGCGGCCCCGGGACTAAACTAGCGAAAAGGTTAGCTCGCGGTGACGTGGGCATTAATTCTCTCGACGAAAAGTGCAAGCAGCACGATATCGCATATTCATTAAGCAAGGATCTGGAATCTAGGCACAGAGCAGATCAGATATTGGCACAGGAAGCTGAGGTAATAAGCAAATCGCCGGACGCGGGACTAGGAGAGAAAATCGCGGCCTGGAGCGTATCTAAAATCATGAAGGCAAAGACGAAATTAGGAATGGGTGCTCGTCGCCGGACCAGGTCTCGCAAGACCAAGAAGCGCAAGATACAAAGATCCAATAAGAAAAAGGGAGGGTTTTTACCGCTGCTGGTGCCTGCTATAGGTGCACTAGGCGGGATCGCAGCAGCCGCGGCAAATATCGCTAGAGCAGTCAAAACTAGCAAGAACCAGAAAAATCAATTAAAGGAAGCACAACGACACAACGCCAACATGGAAGCCATTGCCATCGGTAAAAAAAAAAACGGCGCAGGACTGTACTTACGGCCTCACAAGGCTGGCCGAGGCATGCCTTGTGAGGCCGTAAGTACAGGCAGGCCGAGGCATGCCTTGTGAGGCCGTAAGTACAGGCAGGCCGAGGCATGCCTTGTGAGGCCGTAAGTACAGTCCTGCGCCGTTTTTTTTTTACCGATGGCAATGGCTTCCATGTTGGCGTTGTGTCGTTGTGCTTCCTTTAATTGATTTTTCTGGTTCTTGCTAGTGTTGACTGCTCTAGCGATATTTGCCGCGGCTGCTGCGATCCCGCCTAGTGCACCTATAGCAGGCACCAGCAGCGGTAAAAACCCTCCCTTTTTCTTATTGGATCTTTGTATCTTGCGCTTCTTGGTCTTGCGAGACCTGGTCCGGCGACGAGCACCCATTCCTAATTTCGTCTTTGCCTTCATGATTTTAGATACGCTCCAGGCCGCGATTTTCTCTCCTAGTCCCGCGTCCGGCGATTTGCTTATTACCTCAGCTTCCTGTGCCAATATCTGATCTGCTCTGTGCCTAGATTCCAGATCCTTGCTTAATGAATATGCGATATCGTGCTGCTTGCACTTTTCGTCGAGAGAATTAATGCCCACGTCACCGCGAGCTAACCTTTTCGCTAGTTTAGTCCCGGGGCCGCAAAATCTGTAGCCGGGAATGTGTAGCTCGAATGGTAGTTTGTTTATCAGCGAGTTTACGAGTCCCGCGCCAATGTGTTTTTTGTTCTTACCTCTTCGAGACATTACATGCAACTGACCAAAAATCAATAAATACGATTGCTCTTATAGAATTTTCGTCAGTACGATGGAGGTAGTCAAGCAAGATGTTTGTTTGCCAGTGTGCATTACGCAGGACGATGAAACTATCGGTCGTGAATCACGACATGGTATATTGTTACCGTCCACCGTACGTTGCATCATAGCGGGGCCGTCAAACTGTGGTAAAACATGCGTTTTACTGAGTTTACTGGAGGAGCCAAACGGTCTTCGGTTCGAGAACGTTTACTTGTATTCCAAGTCGTTGCAACAGCCAAAGTACCAGCGCTTGGCCACTGTTCTACGCTCGGTGGATGGTCTGGAGTATTTTCCGTTTAGCGATAATACCGATGTGGTGTCTACCGACGAGGCAAAGCCTAATTCCGTGTTTGTGTTCGATGATGTGGCTTGTGAGAAACAAGGCGTAATACAAGAGTACTTTTCCATGGGTAGACACGCCAAGGTAGACTGCGTATACCTGTGTCAGACGTACGGCAGAATACCCAAAAATTTGCTGCGAGATAATGCGAATGTCATAGTTTTGTTTCGCATGGACGAACTTAATTTACGTCACGCTTACGACGATCACGTAAACACCATGTCGTTTCAGGAATTGAAAGACATGTGTTCCTTGTGTTGGAAAGACGATCACGGATTTCTAGTCATCGTAAAGGACTGGCCTCTATATAAGGACAGGTACAGACAGGGTTTCGATCAGTTTATCGTCAAACATGAATCATAGCATTTCGAAATTTGGACGTAGCAGTCGAGCTCCGCGTACCGAACTATGCACCGTGAAACACGATGATGAAATACGTAAATACATTTCGCTACTTGGCCAAGAAATAAAACGCTCAAAAGACGAAATAATAGTGTACCTCGTAGCCATAGACCAGCGCGTGGAAGCTTCTGATTCTCGAATTCGCGACATGATCGAAGTTTCGAATGCACAAAGACGCGACGACCTAAAGTCGCTTCTGTCAAAACTTAATTCACGTCTGGTGTCTAAAGGTGCTTCGAGATAAACAGTATGGATGTTAACACCGATTTGGCTAAGCAACTGCACGAAGTCATCGAGGCCATACGAACAAAGTACTTGCTCGCAAAGCAACACAGATTAAGCGACGAGGTTCGAAGAGAGGAAAAATTGAAGCCCTTGAGTGCGCGTCTGGATAGTTTCATAGCCAGGCGAGGGGTTGTCGAAAACGAGAAACCGACTAAAATCGAAATAAAAGAGGAGCCATGAAATAAAGGTGAAAAGAATAAAACAAATACATTGGTAATTATTTTTTTTTATTTACATAATTTCATCAGTCGATGACATTGGAAACATTTTCAATTACAAAAAGGAGTAAAAAAAATTAAACATCACTGTAGTAATATGGATGCTCATAGAGCCACAGTTTCAGTAACTGGCTATTACAATGTGCACAGTGGAAACCATTATAGAATTTATCACACTTTTCAATTTGGTTTCCGTACATTTTTAACAGTGTTTTGAAGCCAGGACAGTTGCCTTGTTTACGTAGGTCAATTACATTGGCACTACACAGATCACTCACAATACGTTTCTGTTCATTACCACGGACGTAAACAGCGTCGTCTTCCGGCTCGACGAGATCACGTAGCACGGATGTAAGTTGTTCATAGTCCACATCACCTTCATTCCACGAGAGTCCGTTCACTTCATAGGTTAGACGTCGGTTCTCGCGTTGAGAGAATCTGTCTAGCTTAGTCCAGTCACACGGCGGTTTAAAGATGTATTCGTTAGTCTTGACTTCGTCACCACCAATGACGGACGTCACGGACAGTTGCTTCACTACAGGCCCCTTTTGGGACGTAAGACACTGGACGTTGACAAGAAAGAGTGTCATATTGTCATTACTCACAGTTACACGTACGACGAGGCTGGAGTGACGTGAGGCTGGCGCTGCGAGGCCGGAGAGCTGACACTACAAGGCTTCGAGGCTGGCCTTGACGGAGACCGGGGCGTCTGGATGCTCGCAGCTGTGACCCCTGGCGCTCAGGATCTAGGCTGCTGCCGCCACGCATCTCGTCGCTTCTTGCACCATGACTTCATGTGCGGCGTGTCGGGCATGGACGACATATCCTTGTCGCACTCGGTGCATGGTAGACAGTCTTGGATGTCTGGGTCTAGCTGCAGGTACACCGGCAGGAACTTGTAGACGTATCTAATCTCGTACGGGGCGTATACCAGGAGAAACTCCTTTGGTAGGTAAGGTAACTCCGTCTCCTTATCCAGTGCCGCAAGCGTGCGCACTTTACCATAAGCTAAGATGGCCGACAAGATCTTTGCTCCGCTTGCACAACAAGCAAACATCGTCTTTCCTTCAGGCTGGGAGCTACTGCAAACACTGACGGCTCCCGGGTCCTGCGGCCGGTATTTATACTTTAAAAGGTAGAATAGGGGTGAGGAGGAGGGTAGGGGTGGGAATGATGGTATGGTGAGGGAGGGAGTGGAAAAAAACTAGAGTAGTGGTGGAGGAGGGTGGTTATTACGATGAAAAAAAATAATAAATTAAAAAAGGGGAGGGGTTGGTCGTCATGTGCGAAAAAAATAATTTTTTTAGGAAGGGGGGGGGTTGTGGAGGGGGGGGGTTGTAAGTTCGTATATGCATTGGTACCAGTGGTGGGGGTCAGTCTGCTAGCACCCACCATTGAGGAAGGAGCCTGTCGCCATTTTTAATTTTTTGACCTCGTCGGGTTCGAACCGAGGACTCCAAACTCCGTGTCGTTAATGTATGATTTTTAAAAAAAATTTATTAAAATTTTATTATTTAATTTTTTTTATAATTTTTAAAAAAAATTCGTTGAAATCGGATAATAAATAAAAAAGTTAAAGATGGCGGCCGTAACGGAAAATGCAACGGTGACGTCATCATCCAATATGGCGGAAAACACATCGCCGGAATTTTCGAGAACACAATGACGTCATCCAAAATGGCGGATCCAAGATGGCGGATCCAAAATGGCCGCCGGGGTCAAGGTCAAGGTCAAAGGTCAAGGTCACAACCATCCAAGATGGCCGCCGTGACATCACAATCCAAGATGGCGGACCGACAATCACAATCCACACCCAGAACCCGTGTGCCAGTAGCCCCTATTATATACTACTTAAATGTAATATACTTAAACATTACGTGCATCGAAGCCATAGCAACATCAGTACATACAAATTACATACGATATAATTATAATGTAATATAACCAAATTTATCTAAGAAATTACATTAGTACTGTGTGTTTTTGTCCATTTAGTAGACTTTCATACTAACATAATAAAGTACAAGATATAACACCAAGAATCCTGTTTACTTTGTTAAATTACGATTTTATGGATGTACAGAACAAATACATAATATAGGTAAAGAGATGTTTGTATGAAAACATAAGCCTGTACCACAAGAATGTATTTCATTGAACACAAGAATACTGTTCAATCATTACAAATACAACCCAAACATGTATATATACACGTATACATACACACACTTGGTTCCGGTAGGTTTTATTTACTTATATGGCCTACTTCATATTACGAAAAATGGCCAGGCCATTTATTTAATTGTAGTTCCTGGTACACTGGTGAATGCTTATGTCTTCTTGGCAGATTTACCTTTAAAGTATTCAGTAAACCGACTCCTTACTTGAAATCCTTCAGCTTTAGCAAAGGCACCTGTTCCAGGTAGAGGGATCATATTTTCAGTTGGCAGTTCGTGTACAGATTCTTGTATTTCGCCACGGCTTGGATTTCTACTGAGGTATTCATCTCGGAGTAAATTGTGCAAGCAGCAACATACCATCACAATCAGATCTACAGTTTCTGGCTTTACAAAAATCGGCGTAAAGAAAATTCTGAACTGTGAACACATGATACCAAATACATTCTCAGAGAACCTCCTAACTTTCGACAAGTGATAATTAAAGTGCCTTTTTTCTTCGTCTTCCAATGCTTGTTGTTTACAATATGCTTTCATCATGTGTTTATCAAAGCGGAAGGCCTCATCCCCTAGGACTACATAGGGCAACAGGATATTTGAGTTCGGTAAATATTGAGGTGGAGGAAAAAGTACTGTCCCATTGTTGATCATATGTCCCAGTACACTTTTTTTGAAAATACCTGCGTCTCCTTCCTTTCCAAATGAACCTACATCAACAATAAGAAATTTGCAGTTCGCATCAACCAAGGCAAGCAGAACAATAGAGAAGTACTTCTTGTAGTTATGATATAAACTACTGCTGTTGATTGGAGCAACAATATGCACATGTTTACCATCTAATGCGCCGACAATATTACGAAAATCCCACCTCTTCCAAAAGTCCTCCGACTTCTGCTGTCAGTCAATTTATTCTGGGTGTCTCAAATATAATGGTTGCAGTTTTTCTTTCAGAGATTTCAAAACAATTGGGATGAATGTAGTAATGTAATGAGCTGATATGCGGTATGAAAATGCCAACGATCGAAAACTCTCTCCAGTTGCTAGGAACCTGTAAATACATAATAATAAATAAATGGTAAACACCAACATTTGTAACGCAGATGCACCCACAACACACTCATTTACATGGTTTGATCCACCACCTGGCACCTGGCACACATCTCATCTGTGACCTTTTTCTTTACCATATTTTTTGTCAATTTTTTTGTCAATAACAAAGGCAGTACAGTCAATTTGTCCATAACACTAACATAAACAATCAACAAACAGACTACCTTAACATTAAACTTTGGTGATTTTTTCAAAAAAACAGTGTAAAACAAGGTGGAGAAATATTAGAGACCACTATCGAAAAGTGAAAAAGCAAGACATGAAAAAAACAGGTTCTGCAGCTACGAAGAAAAGGGCAGCCTACTGGGACCGACTACAGTTCCTCGACAACGTTGAAGATGAGAGGCAAAGTATATCTAATGCCGAAGAAACACAATGTGTGCACGAAGAGACATTCAGTGAAAACGGAGACACTCCCCTCGATAGCAGCCCATGCGCTGAAAGTACTAGTGACAATATCAGCAACAACAAAAAAAAACGTGATTTTGAAAGTAATGACAGGTCTTCATATAAACATCCAAATTCCAGCGTGAATAAAAGGGGTAGGCAACATACAGAATTGGTGGGAATACTGCAGAAAAGATCCGAAGAGAAGGCAAGTTTTCATAGGTCCGTGGAAAAGTCTTTATAACATTACACAGAAGATGAAATCGACCTATTCTTTAGATCAATTGCAGCTACAGTAAATAAGTTTGATCTGGAGGCGAAAATGAAATCAAAAGCCACATTTTCAGTCTTGTTACAAAATATGAACCTCTTCAACAAGTGTCAGTAACGACACGTTGACACGAAGCACTCCGCCATCGTTTAGTCCTGTACCATCATATGACAGTGGTTCTAACAATGATGCAGGACATATTCAAGACTCCAAAACTACCAACGATCAAGAATCGGGAAATTACTTTCAACTTATAGGCAGTACCTGCAACACGGACATTCATTATTATAGTTAGGTGTACTTCCTATGCATGTTCCTAATTACTACATATGTTATAAATGGGTCATATGGTTAGTTAGCACATTTTGCTATATGTATCCTCAATTTGTACATATCAATGAGCATATTTACAATGAATTGTGTATCAAAGTTACTACAATTTGCATAGTTACAGTCCACTTATTTATATTATTATACCCTAAAATATACGTTTTTTGCAGAGTACATATTTGTTTTTGGTTATTATTGTTTTACTTCACAATATGTTTCGCTATGGACTACTAAATACACATCCCTTGTTTACAAATGAAACTATAAGTACACATATGCTTACCTCAAAGTAAGAGCAAGTTTTTCAGCAGGGGTAATTGGTTTTGTGACTCTGTTGCACGACTCAACTTTTATGTCATCTTCAATTTTATTCAACACGTCGTAAAACTGCTCACGATTGAACCTGAAATATACTTTAAATTTTACTTCGTCAGCCAAGAGGTGTTTTTGAATGAGGATTGTGTAGACTCCTTCGTTTCTTCCATTGCAGTGCATTTCCCTGGCTGACCTCCTTACTTTAGATAACCGTTCAACAACAATGTCCGTTTCTTCTTCTATTTAATTTAAATCCGCAATCATTAATGCAACACACACCCTTTTCATTTTCGACAAACTCATAGCAAAGCGATCAACCACGTCACAAACTTCGCTCAACCTATGCTTTCCGCAGTGTGTAGGAAAACACTTTCCGCAACGGCTGTGCGGTGCGGTTTCTTAACTGCGGATTCCGTTCTCCGCTGCGGCATATACTTCGCAGCTAGGAAAACGCGCCTTAACACAAATACACTCCTGACTAGGCGGGCACCCCCTGTTTGACGTGGCAACGTCTAATAAATCGATGAACGCTGGCTGCACGCACGAAAGTGTCCCGTAAGGCCCGGTGCACACGTGCGGACATTGTCCGCGCGGCACCGCTGCGGCGCCGGAGATGCGTTTTCGGAAGGCTTCACTGATAAGAAGTAATGCACACTCAGCTGCGGCGCCGCAGTGGCACCGCACGTCCATTGCACGTCCACTGTGCTTACATTTTTGTCCGTAGATCCCACAGGCACGCTGCGGCGCCGCACGTCCAACTACGTTCCTTAGTGCATTGGTGTCAATCGAGCAGCGCACACGTGCGGTCGATTGCCGCAAAGTGAGATGGCAGCATCACGTGAATTTGAAGACATATTAGATGTTGAACTATTCATCGCAGAAGTTAAAAGTTATCTAGAGATATGGAACGTAGCCGTTGAAGAATACCATGATCGTAATAAAAAAAGAAGTGCGTGGATCAACATGTGCCGTAAATTTTGCGAATCGTTTGACGAAAAGGATGACAAGGAAAAAAACGAAATATGTAAGTATACATTATACTTTATTTTGACGAATGCCTATATGTTAATCTATATAAATATAGACAAGAAAGTAGTGTATCCAATAAACATTTGTATACTAGGTACACAAAGAATACCAGTTTACGTTTGTACACATCCATCTCGTTAGTCGGCATCATTCAGAGTGTGCGGTATTTGTCCGTACTGTGTGAATGTGTTTCTGCGGCAACGTTGCGGTGCCGCAGCGGCACCGCACGGACAATGTCCGCACGTGTGCACCGGGCCTTACGCTCATTGTACGCTTGCGCCGCATCTATCTCTCTTCCACTCGATTGTAACAACCATCTATTTGACTTTTTCGAGGCACATTAAACTTGAAACACTCCCATTCGTTTCCTATACTTTTCTTATCATCGTCCTATCCTTAACAGAATAACACAGATTGGAAGAATTTAAATAGCAAACATGTATAAAAGTTATAGTTAAAATAATCTCTTCGTTAAAGTAATAAACATATTTGAATTAATGAGTGCAAATAAAAGTAAATTTATCAATTAAATTGTAGATTTCATTTCACTCCTTTGTATCCATACAAAATAGTGATAATTCAATAAAAAATATTCAATTTTATTCATAAAATTATGCAATCATTTCATAATTTTTTTGTTATGACGTTGTTACGTTAAACCATCATCCGTAAACAGACTTTACGGACAAACATTTTTTTTTTAAACTAAATATTCTTTTGTAAGAATTTTTAATATTTGCGTACCTGTCAATATTTGGGTTTAATACATTTATTTTTGATATCATGAAATGTGTAAAGACGACTGCCAGCATCGAGATTGTTTCAATTCCCGTGCCAACGAGTTCCGAGCGCCCGCGATGACGTCATCGGGCGAACAGCGGACAATCGGCGCAAGGCGATTCCGCCGGGCAGACGGAGGCGGAAAGAGAAATGGCCTGGCTCACGTGGCGACGAGACGTGTGTGCGTGCGGGAGCGGAGAATGCCACCAACTCTGAGTTATGCCCAGAGGAGGCCTCTACAATTATTTGTTTGGGTGATGGCTTATAATCCTGGTGCAAGAGAGTAGTCAATCGCTGCCCTACTACTAAAGTACTCTGCGAGAAATAGGACACGTAGTTTTGAAGGAGTGTGAATCGCCGAATACTTTTCGTGAAGTTAAAGGAATTAACTAAGAAGTGATTTTTTTTTTACTTTTTAACTACTTGGCTTCAGCTTGCAATAAAGCCTGCGCATTAAATGTTTTGGCTCGGCAGGCCAGTAGACCTGGCTTTGGGCACTGGTTGAAGTCAACATTCTATAGTATCACAACAGTTGTAAACACTGGGGGCTGCAGACTGACTACCTGTAGATGAATGTAATACCGTAACAAGGTAGAGACTAGAAAAAATCTTGGATTCATTTCATGATAGGTTAAGAATCAAACAATTTTTTCCTCGTGCTGTTTTTGCTATTGAGTCCCAATTTATGGGAATGGACTCTTAGCCAATGAGAAACGCTCAACATAATACCTATAAATCACATTCTACCAGGTTTAGACGTCTCACAATATAGCAGCCAATGAAAGGAGTTGACATTTTCCCGAGTTTGTAGAGGACATTGGAGTCCATCCTAGAGGTCAATGAAACTATGAATTTTTCCGTCCTCTAGGCATAGGGTTTGCGAATATATGATCCATATGTCATTGGTCAATAAAAAGGTCTCAATTTTGGGCGTGTTACACGTGACTGAGTAACCACTTATTATCCATGTTTATAACTGGCTCAGGGTGTCAAGAGAACTGTAGTCTAATCATCAACATTAGTCAGATACATATGTGCTGCATGTGTGCTTAAAGTCTACTTTTACACCCAATGAATTCGTTAAACAATTCTGGATCTAACTATTTGTAGTCCAGCCTGTTGGTAAACTATAACTAGGTTTGGTTTGGTTTTAAAAATTATTTTATTCACTAAAGGTGTGCATTAAGCATATTTACATAGACAATAGTGCCAGACATTTTTAGTCTCCCACCGTGTTTGGGTTTGATATTCTGACAATTTGATTCCAGATCCTTGAGTTAACACCATGTCACAACATACACATGGGAGAAAGTAGCATAAAAACATCCACATTGAGAAACTAACACTCAATCAGTAAATTAAATTAAAAACACATATAAAATGAAATTAAAACACGTGTGGTAGACGTAGTATGTCTTCTGGGCGTGTCGTGTCGTCATGCGACAGGAATTTTAGGTTTCGCTCACTGAGTATTCACAAGATCTTAGTCCCTCGGGGGACGGACGCGCACTGTCTACTTAAAGTGGCGCACTTCGTTGCACTTTTTTGCACTTATTCGCACTTTTCTTCACTACGTTGCACTTTTTTGCATTTTCGTGCACTTTTGTAGAGGGCTAGAATGAAATGATTTGGGGGAGGGGTTTAGGGAGGGTGGTGGGAACTGGGGTAGGGGGATTGTCGGATAATACAGTGCGATGGAGGATATGATATGGTGTCTGGATTTTACGGGTGGATGAGGAAAATCTGTCTGCATGGGAGGTGATTAGTTGCGTAAGTATCGGGAGAGATGTTGCTGCAAGATTGTCGGGAATAGGGGTCCAGCGGAAACTATAACTATACTTGCGCTGCTTCTTTAACTGACCCGTGGTGGAAGACTTGCACAGTTCTCTTTATTTTCTGGTGTCAGGTTAGAATACCTAAATGCGTGCAAAGTAAAGTCGATCTCACGTGTTCATAAGCTGAATCTGCGTTTAATTTTCTCTTCATGTCGCACATGGCTAGGCCATATGATTCTCAGGTGTGTACTACTGAATTATAGTTCTTGTAGGCGTGTTAAGTTACTTGTACTCCAATGACAAAGTGTCATTCAGTGTACAAACATGTACAATCTAGACTGTTGTCAAATAATAATATGAATTTTGCATGGGTGTTCTGCCCATGGTGTGTCTGTGAAGAGAACTCTACGCCAGTTGCTATTCCCATCCGCCGAATAAGAGCAGTTATTTATTTGTATTTTATTTATCTATTTTATTGGTGGCGAAGTTAAAGCGATACGCCTTTTCTTACACTTAACCACATTATATATTTACTTTTCTCAACATTAACATTTCATATTAAAAATAAATAATAAAGCATAGTAAAATAACACTTGATATAAAACAAACTTGAATGTAAACTAAATATACAAAGATAAAAGGTAAGCAGAAAACTAATTTGAATTTAACCTGAAATTGGCATATACACCTGATGAAATGTAATTAAAAGTTAAGAGTCATTAGTTGCCAATATGATATATGTCACGTAGGCAACTTGTTTCAAATTTTAATGGTTTCAAATGTTGTACCCGTAGTACCCATTTCCCAACTGTCACTTTCAAAGCATCACGTAATGTTTGCTCGCGAACACTGGCAACCACATGAAAATGTTATAAAAATAACGTTGGCAGAAATAATATGTAGACCATGGTTTATTATTTAATTCTTTTTTTATTGAATTTCTATATTATTATTGAATATTTGTCTATTGGTCTGTTTGTTTGTTCAAGTATCGCGCAAAACTACTGGACAGATTTTGATGAAACGTTTTATATTTCAAAGATGATTATTATTACGATTAAAAACTTATATACCTATATATAAACTCGCTAGAATGATGGGAACTGGATATATAACTAAAAACTAACATTTTTTCACAACTAAGTTCAGCCAATATAAGGTGATCTCCCATTTCTACCAACACCCACTTCTACCAATACTTATATATTATGTATCACATAAATAATCTGATTAATCTATTCTATCACAACCAATAACTACTTCACAATTAATGATAACGTTTTTATTACATGATGTAATAATTAAGGAGGGAAAATCTCCGCGCGATTTTTCGCACGGTGACACACACTAGTTTGTTATATATGTTTATTTAATCTTTCATTTTCTATCTATAACTAAAACAAATTGTTTAGGCTTTAAATTGATCTAATATTGCATCCTTTTGTCTCAAGTGCACGCGGTTTCCGTGTTCAGAAGTCAGCAATTGCAGATCAGGCTTTAAAATAATAATAATAATAATAATAATAATAATAATAATAAATAATATAATAATAATAATTATCATTGTTGACGGCAAGTTACCAACTTTCTTACAGTAACCCCACAATATTACACTTGCTCTTATTCTAATGTGTATATTTATAGTGAAACAATACATTTATACAATATCATTTTTCAATGACCATTAAATCAAAGAAGACGGACATTTTGTACGAGGGCTCGAGATATAAAACAGCACATCTCTTTATCTCGTTGCTAACCTGAGTGTAGTAAATCCGGCAATAAAAACTAATAATTTATACGTATTTCATACTCTGTGAAGTTATTTTAATTAAAATTTCCCGAGTCTTTAGACTGGGACGTACGCTTGGGGGCAATATGAAACTTGCTTGGAACAGCTGGTGTTGTGTGGTATTTAACTGTCGCTTGCCTTCAAAGGTCGTTAACTAACGTTTAAGTTGACCAACTACGTTTTACGCATCGTGCAAGAAAATGAACTGGTGTTAACGGTGTTAAGTAAATTTCTTGTGCCAAGTAATTATTGCCTAAGAAATAAACTTGGTGATAATAACGTAAGAAGTTTTCAGACTGGAAATAGCGTTTCTGCATGCTAGACCCACGCACAAACATTTTTATTTGTTACGTCCCTAGAGAGAAATCGTAATCGCGGCGAAAGTACCCTGGCTTCAACAAATTTAAATAAGATTTAAACGCTGGTGTTAGGCTACGGACTTAAGTCAACATAAGTTTTGACGTTATCTTCTTTGGCTCGTTTATTTGGTAATAAGATATAACCTTATTTATATTACTAATTCACGAAATGTAAGACTTTATTATATTTTGTGGTGGCTAGTTTATTCTAACAGGTTAAAGTTGTAATTTTAAGCGATAATAATAGCTTTGTTTCTCTTTGAGACTTCCGATGTAACATGGGCTCAAATGTATATTTCTGTACTTGGTTATTTAACTGGTTTATCGTTTGTAGCGGAGTGTACGCCCGTTACGTCTCCTTCCCGAGTTGCCAAGCGAGATACTTGACTCTAAGGCCGGTGTTCCCAGACACGAAAATAATTATTTAAGAGTTGAATATGCTTCGCCTGTACGCTAGCACGTATTCCTAGTGCACCAAACCGCTCCCAAACCATTAGATAGGACATGGCTAGTCCCTTATTTTTAGGGAATGGATTTTGGTGTTCTATCCGTGACCTATCTGTTGCCCAAACTTCCGCGCATGCGCAGAGCTCACTTTTTCGTCGATTTTGTCCAGGTGGTGGACCTGAGTCTAGCGCCATTAACTTGTATATAGTCACTTTCGTGAACATCGGAGGACGTGCTAAGCGTATTGGTGTGTCAAATGAAACCTAATGGTAGCGAAACTATCCTAGAATACTTTTACACTTTAATGGCTACAATAAGAATTGATCGTAATTTAAAAAAAGTACTTGAGAAAATTAGAAAGGTTCCAATTTTTTGCGATGGTGTTGCAATCTATAGGATTTTTGCCATAAAAATTGTATCGATGGATGCGAAACGTCCGCTAGAATGCGATGAAACCAATTTCTAGCCTCGCGCAGGGTACCGTTTATTAAAACAGTTGCGGATGTGTAATGTGTTTCCTTACTAAGAGTTGGTTTGGACACATTCTGAATACGGCCCGCGAGTTAGTTTACGGTTGTATTCCAAGGTCTTGGAATGCTGCCGTAAGTTGCTGAACGAGACGCGGGAGCGACTATGAAAGAACAAAACAGACCCGAGTACGGTGAGACCAAAATTTGCTGGGCTAGATTGGGATGTTCTCGGTCGTTTCGAACGTCACACCCAGCCAAGTACGTATATAAGGCCGCCCAGCAGGCTGCCTGTTGCTCAGTACATCAGGAATCGCGTCAGGAGGTGCATCGACGGGCGACGGCGTCCGAACCCGGCCGAAGACCAGGCAAATGCCACACAGGAGGGCATAGGGCCGCTGATCGGCGCGGCGAAGAAACATAGCGGACGACGCCAGAGAAAGGTGTTGAGAAACTCGCCTGTGGGCATTGGGTTAGTCTTCCACCCACTTGGGGAGTAGGTAGCCCGTCAACGAGTAACTTGTGTTGTCGACGCCGGCACTACCACTGACGAGCACGGGGTTGAGTCCAACGCCCACGACCCGTCGCTCGCTGGACGAGTCTCCGTCTGCAAAGCGAGTGCTGGCGCGAGAAGAAGCACCGAGAGGACTACCCCGACTCTTGGAGCGGCCGGCGAGGTCGCTGGATTGAATACAGTCTTATCTACCATCCACTCGGGGAGCGAGTGGCGTTCAGAGAGAGCAGTCCGCTGGAGGGGTCGTCGACGAGACCTACCAGGGCCCCGACAACGGACTCGCTTAGACACACGACCTAACAGAAGGCGAGTGCTCTCCCAGAAATCGGCCGCGCTTCCCGGCGGGCAGTAGTGAGCCCGCACATGATTCACATGTTAATGCTTTATTCCACTTGAGACCATGTTTCATCACGGACGATAATCATTACCAAATAAACGTAACAGCCGGTGTGGAACTTTGTATCCTGGAAGATAACAATATTTGCTTTTTAGTTAATGTTGACGAACTTTGTGAATAGTTTGTTTGCAAGGCGAGCCAATAACGAAGTGTCCCCATGAATTTTTTTATTTTTGATTTGCATAACTTCGCATAGGGATGCAAAAGTAGCTCAAGCGCCAATGTTGGAAAACGAGAATAGTTATTTGCAATATTTAATGAAAAACATTTTGTTCACAGGCATCCTTGGTATTGAGGCCCCCGCTTCAGAAGGCACCCACCCCCAGATATTTATCTTTTAGTTGCTCAATTGTTTTTTTAGAGTGCCAACATTGTGTTTACTATCAAGCGTTACTAGATTAAGAAAAGAACCTCTAGTGCTACTGACTACCGACTCGCCGTGTCCCCAGAACCCTGGAGATAAGTGAAGACTCACCTGCAAGCTGATCAAAAGATGTTGGTTGTACTTGGTAGTTGCGCGTTTAAACTATGCACGCGTCTTGTACACTTATAATACTGCTTATAACGTAACTTAGTATAAGTTTTAAATCAAGTCAAGTTATTTTAATTAATGGTGTTGTGCTACTTTTTGCTTTTAACATATATATGATTATTTTGAAAACCTTTTAAAATACTTGCGCCCTCTTTTGTAGCTCTGCTTGTTGTGTTCCAGGTTTGGATGAATTATTGATCAGGATTTTTCATAGTTTTAACGTTGGTTTAATTTTGATTTATTTAATAAAACATTTTCTCGCCAAGTATATCCTAGTCGGGTATCGCACTTGGGATGGTGGCCAGGAGCTATATGTAAAGAATGCAGCCATTTAACTTTTTTTTGTAAATACTATGTTTAAATTAATTATTTTTGCTTGTTTATGACATGCCATGTATTGTATATATTGGTTATTGTACATACAGAATGATAGTACCTGAAAAAAATACTAATGAGTGAGTCTTTCAGAACCCGCCAGATATGTGCAACATCTAACCTCGGTATCGCGCAAACTTATGGGTTACCATGTTGTAAAAACACTTATAATATAAAAACTCGGTCACGAAATTCAAAGAAGAATTGTTTTCAACTAAGGCCGAACGTAATAAATATACAAGCGAATTGTGTTTTCATCTACATTTCTGTGCGCGAATCACAGGTAGTTTCCGCATCCACCGCTAGATTTTGCTGCCGGAGCAGCTACGTCGACTAACGAATCATTCAATTTTCTAGGTGAAATTTTAAACTGTATCATGAAACGGTTCCGATGAAAGCGAAAACAAAACAAAAAAAAAACTTGAAAAAATACTGAACCCAGGCTTCGGACATGATTTTCCATAGGTAATTTTTTTTTTAAATACAGTCCAGCTTGTTATAATTCATTAACGTTTGTCTTTGTGAGCTTTCATTCGTCGCCATCCGCCACAGATGGCAGCACCGTGGTTGTTAACGCGTTTTCGTTTCTCCATTCACGAAATTACTCCTACCAAATGTATACCGAAAGCTAAGATGTTACACATAAAAAAAATCGTCGTTAGGAATTTAATATTCATTCTTTTAGTTTAGTTTAGTTTGAAGACCGAAATCTGTGAAATAAATTCAATAAATTAAATGCAGCATGCTGACACCCCGCAACTATAAGCTCACTTTTTAATTTTTTTTTATGAAGAGCGAGGGTAAGATAGGTATATAATGTTTAATTCATAATACCACATCCAGTTTTGATGTTGCACAGGTGACAAGAACTGCGGAGGGTGACGCGCGGCTTGCAGAGCCTGGTCGCCGCCATGCTGCTGTCTGCGCTGGTGCCGGTTGTTTACCTCGCCATGCTGACCCTGCCGGCCGCGTCGGGCGAGCACGCGCCCAGGAGCGCGTGAGTCAATCCCCTCCGACTCCCGCTGGCCGCGCGGTGCCCTAGTCAGAAGGCACGACCCGCACAGCTCCGGACAGGGGCGCAAATCTGTAGCATTCACAGGGGGGACAGGGGGGACGTGTCCCCCTGAACTTTTTGGGTGGAGGGGACTGTCCCCCCCCCCCCCCCCAACTTTCTAGACCGTGATATTTTTATTTTATAATATTATTCTGCCCAACTTTATTTGTAATTTCTTCACTCTCAAATTTAACTTAAGGAAACAATAATAATTTTAACATCGATGTATCCAATGGTTAGATACAAAAACTGCTTAAAAAGCGCTATTTTGCACTTTTAAAATAAAAAAAAATTTCCTGTGGAGGACCCCCGGACCCCCCGTCTTAGTAAGAGGGGAATGGGTTTACATTCCATCAAAATCATTATTTGGTCCCCCCCCCCCCCCCAATTTTATGAACACAGCTACGCCAATGAGGATTCACAAAGGGGGCTCGCAGGAATGCGGCCCGAGAGTTTTCCGCGTCGGTTTGAACCGACACGTGCACTTTTTATAGGATGCTTGTGTGTTGTAAACTGCCCATATTTTTGGCATACATGCATGCAATAAGCAGGAAACTTTAAAATGCAGAGAAAGTTTTCCATAAAACATGGTTTTGACGATTACGTTTATCAACCTTGTTTTACAGTCACGATTTTGCAAGCGCAATAAGATCTATTTGTCTCCAGTACAATTTCTCGCTAAATAAACAAATGCAATTTCTAAAGGTTGGAAAATCGGTTAGGATGGAAAGAAAAAGAGGGGGAAACACGCGCAGACATATAACCAAGAAGGTGATCTTATAAGCCTTTTGTTTTATAAAATAGGCTGGTGTTAACCTTATTATGTATACACAAGACACAGACGATGATTTAAAGTTTCCACTGTAAATTTTCGAGGTAATCACAATTTCTTACTACTAGTATTTTATTATTATTTCCAGTAAAACAAACAATTTAAATTACGATGCAGTGTTTAAGGCTATGTTAAGTTATTAAATTTAAATGATTTTTTTGTTTAAGTGCCATTCCTATAGGTTTTCATTATATGAGCACTGCATGATATATTTTTTCCCCCATTTTTTTTTGCGCTATCCGATATTTGTAAAATCTCAAAAAATATAATCTATTTCGTTTGTATTATTTTATGTTCGTTATGTGGTTACTCCCTCGGCGTTATTTTTCTGTTTTTTTTTTATACAGAGTAGTGCATAGAACCTTTGGCCTATAGTCACATTTTAAAAATGTTTATTCATAAATATTCAGGACTCGGGAAAAAAAATTCTACTGTAAGATGTTGAATGAGGCAGATCTTCAACTATGGTATACGAGAATGTAATATCCTGTCATAGAAGGGGCCTGCCAAATGATTTTTTTTCTAGCACTAGGTTGGTGTATCTGTTCATTAGCTTCTACCACATTTTATTTGCTGATTTGGTCGTCCAAGATTCGATTATATCTTTCACTAGCTGCCCGACCCGGTACGCACGGCTATACTAATGGAAAAAAATTAAGCCACATCTCCCATTTACAGTAACGGTAAATAAAAAAAAATTCAGTGAAAATTTATTACAATGCTGTATAATGTACCGGAGAGAAAATGAATAGCACCGATGGTTTCCCGACTCGTGCACGCAACGTACAACTGATGTACCCGTACTTCGCTACGGCAGTCTACAGGCAGATCACTCTTGCGCCGCTCATTATACATGCCCCTCCTTGTGGGTACACCACTGCCGCGCGATGCCCGTTGCCATGGAGACGCAGAAGGCATGAACAATGCAAAATCCTGTTCTCATGCAGACAAAGTACCCACTGTTGCCTGGTTTTAACCACCCATGGTATCTAATTTTCGGAAAATGTCATCCTGCGTAACATAAGGAACATTACTGTGAAGTTTCAAGTCTGTAATATATATATAAGTTACATTATGCACAATAATATAAAAAATTGGATTTTACAAATACATGATAAACGTAAATCACTACAATTTAAGGGGAATTAATAAGTTATTTATTTTTAATGGTACCATAAAAATGTGTAGGTAATTATATTTGACAATGATTATTCAAAACGTTGAACACCACGAGTCAAGATTATATGTTCTCAGTTCAATCCAAGTTTCTAAAAACCTTAAAGTAGAAACTGATTAAATTAATAAAGCCATTTAAACAACTAACCATAGATAAAGTAAGAATTTAATTAACATTTCATGATAACACGCAATATCAATAATCGAAAGCAGGCACTTGTAGGTTGTGATGGGCGTGCAGGTGGGCTTGGAGCTGGTCGTGCCAGGCGGGCGCGTGCGTGCGCTCCAACGAGACCGTCCCAGAAGGCTCCGGGGAGACGCCGCTGGAGGTGTGCCGGCTGACGTGCGGCGACTATGGCGCGCTCTGGCCTCGCCCCACCGGCCCCACGACGCTGGGCGGCCGCCTCGTCGCCGTGCACCCCTCCCGGGTGCAGTTCCACCTGCTCGAGGTCAGTCGCCCGCCCTCTCTCCCAGCACGTCTCATCTGTGTCCCAAAACCCCCGCTGAACCTCTACTAGGACAATAATGCATCATTAGTGGCGTCAACAGCCTGTGTTGTGACACCTTCCAATCATGACCCCGAGAACCCCTCCCGGGTGCAGTTCCACCTGCTCGAGGTCAGTCGCCCGCCCTCTCTCCCAGCACGTCTCATCTGTGTCCCAGAACCCCCGCTGAACCTCTACTAGGACAATAATGCATCATTAGTGGCGTCAACAGCCTGTGTTGTGACACCTTCCAATCATGACCCCGAGAACCCCTCCCGGGTGCAGTTCCACCTGCTCGAGGTCAGTCGCCCGCCCTCTCTCCCAGCACGTCTCATCTGTGTCCCAGAACCCCCGCTGAACCTCTACTAGGACAATAATGCATCATTAGTGGCGTCAACAGCCTGTGTTGTGACACCTTCCAATCATGACCCCGAGAACCCCTCCCGGGTGCAGTTCCACCTGCTCGAGGTCAGTCGCCCGCCCTCTCTCCCAGCACGTCTCATCTGTGTCCCAAAACCCCCGCTGAACCTCTACTAGGACAATAATGCATCATTAGTGGCGTCAACAGCCTGTGTTGTGACACCTTCCAATCATGACCCCGAGAACCCCTCCCGGGTGCAATTCCACCTGCTCGAGGTCAGTCGCCCGCCCTCTCTCCCAGCACGTCTCATCTGTGTCCCAGAACCCCCGCTGAACCTCTACTAGGACAATAATGCATCATTAGTGGCGTCAACAGCCTGTGTTGTGACACCTTCCAATCATGACCCCGAGAACCCCTCCCGGGTGCAGTTCCACCTGCTCGAGGTCAGTCGCCCGCCCTCTCTCCCAGCACGTCTCATCTGTGTCCCAGAACCCCCGCTGAACCTCTACTAGGACAATAATGCATCATTAGTGGCGTCAACAGCCTGTGTTGTGACACCTTCCAATCATGACCCCGAGAACCCCTCCCGGGTGCAATTCCACCTGCTCGAGGTCAGTCGCCCGCCCTCTCTCCCAGCACGTCTCATCTGTGTCCCAGAACCCCCGCTGAACCTCTACTAGGACAATAATGCATCATTAGTGGCGTCAACAGCCTGTGTTGTGACACCTTCCAATCATGACCCCGAGAACCCCTCCCGGGTGCAATTCCACCTGCTCGAGGTCAGTCGCCCGCCCTCTCTCCCAGCACGTCTCATCTGTGTCCCAGAACCCCCGCTGAACCTCTACTAGGACAATAATGCATCATTAGTGGCGTCAACAGCCTGTGTTGTGACACCTTCCAATCATGACCCCGAGAACCCCTCCCGGGTGCAATTCCACCTGCTCGAGGTCAGTCGCCCGCCCTCTCTCCCAGCACGTCTCATCTGTGTCCCATAAACACTGTTGAACCTCTACTAGGACAATAATGCATCATTATCAGTAACAGCGTCTACTTTCTTATGACAATTGCTTACCGTGTTCTGTAATAAAAATAAAATGACCTGCCATGTCTGCAATACGTAGCAAATCATGGTACTGTGGTGTTTATTTTAATTTATAACCTGGTTTTCTGAAGTTACTGTGTGTGAATGTTGAGATAGTTTCTTATTATAAATAATGGCTATTTAGAAAGCCGATTTTTATTGTATTTAATGACCCCACTGCCAATCAGTAGACTACCAAATTTATCTATGTGTAGTGCAGTAACGGTGAGGCCTAGAACTGTGAAATTTGGAGTGTAATTTTTTTTATTCGTTTTGGTGTTATTTATTCAATTTTTTGATCTATTTTCAACGACGTTTTCCAGATAATCTCCATGGCAACTGCAATTGCACAGTTGATGACTCATTCGCTTTCGGATATTAATACAGTATTTCTATAATAATTACCTCCGCCATCATATTGACGTGGTATTGTTGGTTGAATATATACGAATTTGAAGGCCTTTGGGAAACTGCTGAATCCAAGATGGTTGCGAGATCAGACAAGTGAAACAATTTAATTCAAAAATGGCCGTTTTAAAAAATTGGCTGCTGGAGTTCATTTTATTAATAATTTGTCATACTACTTATTATTTTCTATCATAAATCACGAACGGACTTATTATTCAATAATCAAACTATCTCGTGCCCTCCAAGAGCTGATGGGAATTCCTGGAGTCGGCGTTTGTGCTTAAGCCCCAGAATTGAATCAAATAATAAACGTTGTCGTGACCCTTCGAAGACCGGACGCGTCAGTACGCATTCGAGGCGGTATTCAGACTCTTTTTCTACTCGGTGACCCGGATCTCTTCCGGTCCACCAATCAGCACTCCTCGGAAAAAGCCTAAGCCCCGACCCGCAACCAAATTTCTTTTTTATTATTTCACCTTTGAATTTTTTATATTTGTTACATTTATACATTGGCACATGAATGTTTAGAATCACAATTATTATTTGTAAGATATTTCAGTAAATAGATATGAATTCAATATACGACTAGCCTTGGAATACAGCTTCCCTATTGGCAAGGAGGAAAGGAAGACGTGTCAGTCACCCTGGCTGGTACAGTTAGCAGTCCAGCAGGACGTCTCGTGACAATGGATAACTTTGGAAGGGTTCCGTTCAGCCCAACTGTAGTGCATAGTTTGAATTACTGAATGTTTAACAGGAAATTTGTAATTAAAACAAATTATGAATTCACTGATACCCCTTAAATACATTTCTAATAACAAATAAAATTAATGAAATGGGTCTAATACACTTTATAAAGATGGTAGTTGAAAAGGGCAATAATTTTAAATACAAGATAAAGCGTAACATGGTTTTAGAAAAATTCGATACATAAATAAGTCAAAACTTAATATTCAAGGGAAAAAGTACAAGTACATAAGTTATGAAAATATATGAAACCTTACTTAATTATTAAAGAAATCTGTTCATCCGTTAAATTATCCATCTTAACATTGACGTTTTTTTGAGTATTATTTTAAGTGAAACTTATTTCAGCGTGATGAGAATATATACGTTGCTAGGCTCGTTTTCATTCTCTTGTGCGATGATTCGTCCCACGCCCTCCTCCCCCCCCCCCCCCCAAAAAAAAAAAAAGCAGTCATGGGAACTGTCGAAGAAGTGTAAACTTAAAACTTTGTTTTTACATGTGTAATATGATATCATTTCTACGTAAAATTTAAGTCAGAAAATTATTTTGATATTCTATCACTATCAGGTCGGTGGCGTGAACCCATCAGTTTTGTCCTTACCAAAAATCGCTCAACGCGGCTAAAGAAGTTTTCACTTCAAAAATAGAACCAAGAATGATAGATGAATGAAAGAATAAGCCAGGGAGTGTGAGCATGCGTTTGTTTAAGAGAAAAATATATAGTTATCGTATACAGTCAGCTGTGAGAGCCTTGAATTTTATATTTGCCACCAGCACGTTCGCGTTTCTCCTTGTTCAACCAGCAGCGTAGAGAGCACTGTTGACAGTCCCTGTATTTTCCGTATAGATAGCACTACCCGTCATTAATTACATACTTCGTTCAGAGAATTGGCGTGTTCCGAATGGCAGAATAATTTGAAGAAACAGTAACACGCACAGTTTTTCTTTACGGTGTATTTTAACAGCGGATAATATTTATTGCAAAAAATTATTATTTATTGATCAATAATTATTTATATACTGAGCAATTATTTTGAAGTGAGTAATAATTTTGTTATATTCATATTATTTAGAAATTTGTCATCGTTTCTCTTTCTCCCTTTCCCTCTATCTTTTTCCTCTCTCTCTTTTCCTCTCTCTCTTTCTCTCCCTCTCTCTCTTTCTCTCCCTCTCTCTCTTTCTCTCCCTCTCTTTCTTTCTCTCCCTCTCTCTCTTTCTCTCCCTCTCGCTCTTTCTCTCCCTCTCTCTCTTTCTCTCCCTCTCGCTCTTTCTCTCCCTCTCGCTCTTTCTCTCCCTCTCGCTCTTTCTCTCCCTCTCTCTCTTTCTCTCCCTCTCTCTCTTTCTCTCCCTCTCTCTCTTTCTCTCCCTCTCTCTCTTTCTCTCCCTCTCTCTCTTTCTCTCCCTCTCTCTCTTTCTCTCCCTCTCTCTCTTTCTCTCCCTCTCTCTCTTTCTCTCCCTCTCTCTCTTTCTCTCCATCTCTCTCTTTCTCTCCATCTCTCTCTTTCTCTCCCTCTCTCTCTTTCTCTCCCTCTCTCTCTTTCTCTCCCTCTCTCTCTCTTTCCCTCTCTCTCTCATTCCCTCCCTCTCTCTCTTTCTCTCCCTCTCTCTCTTTCTCTCCCTCTCTCTCTTTCTCTCCCTCTCTCTCTTTCTCTCCCTCTCTCTCTTTCTCTCCCTCTCTCTCTTTCTCTCCCTCTCTCTCTTTCTCTCCCTCTCTCTCTTTCTCTCCCTCTCTCTCTCTTTCTCTCCCTCTCGCTCTCTCTCTTCCTCTCTTTCTCTCTTTCTCTCTCTCTTTCTCTCTCACTTTCTCTCTTTCTCTCTCTCTCTTTCTCTCTCTCTTTCTCTCTCTCTTTCTCTCTCTCTTTCTCTCTCTTTCCCTCTCTCTCTTTCCCTCTCTCTCTTTCCCTCTCTCTTTCCCTCTCTCTCTTTCCCTCTCTCTTTCCCTCTCTCTTTCCCTCTCTCTTTCTCTCTCTTTCCCTCTCTTTCCCTCTCTTTTTCCCTCTCTCTCTCTTTTTCCCTCTCTCTTTCCTTCTCTCTCTCTCTCTCTCTCTGGCGTTTTACCGCTTACAATATACTCACGGGTCGAGGTTTGACTTGCCAAAGAACTTCCACTTGTATGACGTGTACCGGGTCAGGGAGATGAAGCAATGGTGTCGGCAGGCGGAGGGCCCGGCGGAGCTGAATGAGCTGGTGATGGTGGCGCGCGGGCGGTTCCTCGCCTCGCTGGAGGCGGCGTGCGGCGGCAACTGCAGCCTGGCCGCCGACACCGCGGCGCTCGTGGTGCGCCTGGCCGTCGACTCGCCGTCGCTCGCCCTCGACTGGGCCACGGACGAGAGCTACTCCCTCCAGGTCGCCGCCAGAGGTAGCCCGGCCGCTCAACTGGTCTCACTGGAGACATCTCATCGCACATTCAATACATGGGCGCGTGTACTTGTGTACGCGCGTTACAAATTAATACTACTTGGCGTAATAAAGCACCAACTTTAATTTTGCATGCAAATAATTAATAGAAATAAAATAATAAAAGTACTGGAGTAATATTACAAATATAATTGGCAAAGTATAATCAGTCAAATAAAAAAAATTAAATAAAATTATCAGTATTTAATATTGATACAAACACACGTATTAAATTAATTATTTATTTAAGTGAAATAATAGATGATAAATTTTAGTTCATAATAAATATCAATAATTATGATGAATGTTTATTCTAATTTATTAAGTTTTATTATTTATCAAATAATAATGTAAAAGTACATAATTTATAATGCAAATAAATTAAACATAAGCGAACATAACCTCACTGATATAAACACACTTAAAAATAAACTCGAATAAGTTATAAACACTATTTCTATCACTAATATTTACACTAAATAAATGTTTTAATTATACGGATCAGTATAAATCAGTAAAGTATAAAATTTAAAAGTACACATATAATTTTTTATTTTATGTAGATTTTTTGTACGCCGTCTCATTTTCATCCCGTGAAAACTTCGTAGCATGGTGCGCATGTATAGTAAAAATTCACTCTTTTTTTCATAACTCCCCTAAAGAAGTATAACTACCAAAAAAAAAACATGTTGGTGGGCAGATGAACTGAATTATTTGTATTGAAACATACAAACACGTATATCGTCGAATTAAAAAAAAAACTGGTATTTTCCGGGTTCAAACCAACGTGCGATGTTTTAGAAATGAAATAACGATTAATATATACCTTTTTTTACTATCTTAAGTTGAATAAAAAATTTTGGAATAGTGGAATTAATATGTTTGGACGAGAAAAGTTTTGGTTGGTTGGTTTGGTATTTCTCGCCCCGGGTGGGAATAGTCTAGTTACGTCCCTGTTCGTTTGAACCAGAGGCTCTGTTTCAAGGCGAAACTACAGAAACACCATTACAGTGGGGCATCCGATGCCAAGCTAAATATTGAGGAGGACCAGGCTTCGCCATCTTGCAATTTCAAATATTTTGATACCGCTTGCAATAAAGCTTCAAGAAAAATTTGTTGTTTTGACATGGCATATGACTTAACTTTGGCTACTTGTTGGAGTTAACACTTGTGAACCGGTGTGATTATCATAACTGTTGTAGTCACCCGTGTGAAATATTAAGTTGTTGGCTCGAGCTGTTTACAGACTAGAGCCTGTTTTTAAATGTGTGGTTGCAAAAAGGTATATAAGGTCTTGGAATTATGATTTATGCCTTGACATACCAAATAAATAGTTCAGAATCAAAATTATAGCACAAAGATGGGAAAATCCAAGATTGCGGAGCCTAATCCCTCTTAATGAAAGGTCAATTTTACATGTTTAGTCTATTATAAGATAATTTTTGTGGGAGTTCTTTAAGTAGTTACTCTAGAAAGAGTAAAAACAAATTCGATTAATTGTTAGAATTAATTTGAACAAAAATTACGAGTAAATATACAACATGGAAAATGATAAGAGGATACAAGTATCTTCTATCAGTCTGTTTGTGCCTAAGGACGGGAACAGATCCCAGCTCCTGAAATGTCACAATTTTATTTGTCTTAGGAAGCGTATTGTGTTTGTCTATGGTGTCATCTGTTTTGTCACATTACTGGTTTCGCTTATGCGTCTCAGTGTTGTAGATGTATTGTCCGCATTATCTGTTGAGTGTCATCGTTGGGTTGTTCTGTTTATCGCAGTGTTGTCCGAGGTTGTTTGTCTTGTTGCTACTGCCTCGTAGTTGTTAGCCTACCGTGTCCGTCTGTGCTGTAATAATATTTAGACTTTATTCTTCCACGGAATTTTCTGTGCTGTCTGTTTTTAATTTTTTTTTTGACATCACCAGATTTCAGCTCTTTTTTGTGTGTCTACATTTTCATAATTTTTTGTCCGTTATGGAAGTTTCTTAAGACTTACAGTTTAGTCAGAAACGGCGTATGTCCAAAGCAACACCAGAAATCAATCTTCCACATTGCCAGAACCACGCAAAGAACGCATGAAAAATGTATTATCACACAGAAGTATCTTCCCCGTAATCTGTGTGCCTCTCCTAACGACAGTCGCCATGGAAATGCGTTTGGTTGCATCTTGTCAATCGCCGGGGTTTTTTAGTCTCATACGAGACCCCGTGCTTACAGACCTACAAGAGTCACGTCATCACTTGCAAACAGGCTAATATGGAGACCAGTATACACTTGAATGTTATGTCGTAGTAGCATGGGTCCTTGACGCGCCCTGATATACAGGAAGCTATTGAAATAAAAATGTGAGCTATTCTTTCAGTGCTCGCCAGTGATGTGTTGACATCTAACCTCGGTAACGAGCAAATTAACGTGTTCTCATGTTGTTCATGTTGCGGATTCGAAACTTAACGTAGAATTCGTTAAAATAATACCAAGTGTTATAAAGAAAATAATAAATAAAATAGTAGCTTTTCCAGAACTAAAATTTGTGGATACGAATCACACACGCTAGAATTCTCTTCCTGAATCGTTGACTTTTTGCTACCATCAAAAGCAGATAGCAATTAGTATCAAGAAACAACAGGAAATTTTAAACTTTTATAAAAGCCTCTGATAATTCACTCGTCTTTGCTCCTGATTTTATACAAGGAATTTTATTAAAAAAACTGATCATCTTGTTAAAATTCAATAAATTGTTAATATTATAAAGTTTCCGCACACGTTAGAAGTTATACTTCTATGGCATTACTAAAATATTAACATGTAACATTAAAACATATATTATAGCACTAACATAAGTAATTTTTTTTGCGGTTAGACTGAAATCAGTCGGTAAATAATTACTACAAAAATCTGAACCTTATTAAACTGATTCAACATTATTATTAAATATTTGTATATTATAATGTAATTAAAAAGGTAAAAAAAAACAATTCAAGTGACGAGATTTGAACCACGCCTCTAGATGTTACCAAGCACAAGCTCCACCGCTGTGCTAGTAAGGAGAATATGTATTATAATCATTGTAATGCCCGGTTTTTTAAGAATTTTAAAATTGTGATTACTTTTTACTATGACTATGTAAGTTTCCAGGGTAGTTTCACTAACATGATTTTTTTTTTTTTCGTTTGGCAGACTAATAAGATTGATATGCACCATGATGTTTACTAAAGTGTCTATATACGGGTTTGTATTGCTACACATGTAGGTCCGCCCAATTTGTGATTCGTTTTTCGTTCATCGACTTCCATTCCAATTTTAACGAAATTCCTCCTACCGAATGCTGTTATTCCGAGAGCCTCGTGCAGATCGGACAGAAGGTGGAGCGGGGAAGCAGCCAATGGAGCCAGCCCAGCTGAGGGCGATGTTGCCGCAGGCTCGCAGGTGACGGCGCAGGTGCGCGCCGCCACGGGGTTCGGGGCCCGCCACGGCCTGGAGACGCTGGCGCAGCTGGTGGCCGCGACGGGGCGGCCGGCCCGCCTGCTGATGGCGGGCGAGGCGCGCGTGGCGGACCGCCCCGCCTTCCCGCACCGCGGCCTCCTGCTGGACACGGCGCGCAACTTCCTGCCCCTGGCGGACTTGCGGCGCACCGTGGGCGCCATGGCCGCCTGCAAGCTCAACGTGCTGCACTGGCACGCCACGGACAGCCAGAGCTTCCCGCTCGAGTCGGAGCACGTGCCGCAGCTGGCCAGGTCTGCCTCACACCTTCCCATCCGCCCTCAACCAGGGGCGTAGCCAGGGGTGCCCCCCCCCCCCTTAGCACCAAATCTTCAATTAAATTTATTATTCATCACTCAAACAAATTTCATATTAAAAATTAATAAAATTTTTACCATTGCAATGTTTAAATTTAATACCGAAAACTGTTAAAATAGCAGCACTATTTTACACCTTAAAATCCAAATTTTCCCGGGGGAGGACCCCCGGGCCCCCCGCTTTAATACGGGGGGAGGGGGGGGGAGGCGACAAGCTTCTTAACACCCCCCCCCCCCATACAATAATCCTGGCTACGCCACTGCCCTCAACTAATTCTTAAATGCTTTTCGTAGCGGGTCAGTCTTCAAATGGCGTGGTTCCCTCTGAAGCTCTGCACGCCGTGCACGTGCCTGGGTCGGCGCGGCCCTCGAGGGGAATTAGGTCCCGTCATCTTGGATTTTGCCTTATTTTTGCCATAATTCTAATTATGAACTATTTATCCCAATTTTTTTTTGGCATGTCGAGGCATAGCTACCAGACCTTTTACGCCTTGTTGCAACCACATTTTTACCAACAGGATAATTTCACGCGGGCAACTACAACTATCATGATAACCGCACCAGTTCACAAGTGTTGAGTTCGACAAGCAGCCAAAGCTACGTCATATATGCCGTATGAAACAAAACAGAAGAGTGCTGGAGGCGTGTGTGCCCGCAGGCACGGCGCCTACTCGGCGCGCGAGACCTACTCGGCGCGCGACCAGGCGGAGCTGGTGCGCTACGCGCGCGCGCGCGGGGTGCGCGTCTTGCTGGAGGTCGACGCGCCCTCCCACGCCGGCAACGGCTGGCAGTGGGGCCCCGCCGAGGGCCTGGGCGCGCTGGCCGTGTGCGTGAACCGCCAGCCATGGCGCAGCTTCTGCATCCAGCCGCCGTGTGGCCAGCTCAACCCGGCCAACCCGCGCCTCTACGGCGTGCTGGGCGAGCTGTACCGCGACCTGCTGGGCCGCTGGCCCGCCGGCGAGGTCTTCCACATGGGCGGCGATGAGGTGGGGAATAACAATCGCATCATATATGTACTTGGAATTAACTGGGGACAGAGTCCAAACACAAACTACCTAGAGCCCTGTGCATTTTAAAGTGGCCACCATGTCACCTGGAATAGACCACCCAATTCGGTTGACGCCCTTCATGATCGTGGGTTTTTTCAACTGGCCAGGGTAATCAGTAGTCAATGTTTCCGTAAACCTCCACATTTTCTTAGGCCCCGAGAGACTAACAGACAAGTCGATACGAGGTTTTCTGGGCTCCAATAACTCGACCGGCTAGGAGTCAAAATATGACTCCCTGTAGTAGGACCTTCTAGCGTCCGTTTTATCTAAGATACAAAAGCAATGTGTATGCCTGAATGTTAAGTGCGACAGAGGCAGCGAGATAAACATCATAGAATTTATTTAATCTAGCAGCATTACTTAAAGATGGATGGTCGCCTCGTCAGCAGAGGCTACTGCATCATCTGACCTTAATGACATTAGGTTTGTCAAAGATACCAGTGCATGTAAAGCCAACGTTCAAAAACATGAGCCCTTGTAGAATTCTGAAGTGGCAATTACAGGGAAAGTTATGATCCAAAAGACACCGTATTGTTTAAAAAGTTTTAATGGAATATAAATTTTGTATAATTTTTAATGTGGTTTCGTTGAAGATGATATATATTTCAATTGAATGCTTAAATTTAATAATATAATACTGTTGCAAATATTTCCCCCTGAGATTTCATTGAATATTAATATTGAATTAAATTTTTAGGTATGTCTCTAACTACAATCATAACATAAATACGCACTTTTTCAATTTAATAGTGAATGGCTGCTGAAAATATTTCTCCCTGATATTTCATTTAATACTTGTAATGAATAATTTTTTTTTGGAATGGCTCTATATCTTTAAAAGTACAATCAATATATACTATTTTATGGTAATTGCCAGTCTCCTATATATGATTTCTGCCTTAATGTATTGTAAAAATTAATGGGAATTAGGCACCGCTTACTTGAATTTTTCTATATTTTTAATTTTCAACTATTTATCCCTTTTTTTTTGTCATTTAAAGGCATAAATCATATCTTCCAGACCTTCTTTACCTTGTTGTGACCACATAGTTACTTACAGGCACTAGTCTTTAAGAGCCGCGAGGAAATAACTTATCTTATCACGCGGGTGACTACAACTGTAGTGATAATCACACCAGTTCACAAGTGTTGAGTTCAACAAGAAACCAGATCTCAGTCCTGTGCCATGTTTACAAAATAAATTTTGCACGGGAGCTTTATTGCAAGAGGCATCAACATATTTGAAATGGAAAGTTTGGCGAGGCCTAATCATCCTTAAACACTAAAACAGTGTTGAAGCCAATAAGACTTGTTTCGCTTCCTACCTGTCCCTCATTGAGACTCCTTGGACCGCTCCTGCAGTCAGCGCTCGTTCGACGCGTGCGCAGGTGTTCTTCGCGTGCTGGAACAAGAGCGCCGAGGTGGTGGGGTGGATGGAGTCGCGTGGGCTCGGCCGCTCGCAGGCGGACTTCCTGCAGGTGTGGGGCGAGTTCCAGGAGCGCGCCCTCCAGGAGTTCGACAAGGCTGCCGGCCACCTCAACAACTCCATCGTCATGTGGTCCAGCCAGCTCACCCAGCCGGGCGTCATCCAGAACTACCTCAGCAAGGAGAGGTGCGTGGCACCCCGTCACCTGTGCCTCGGCCTGGCCCAGTCCTTTGGTCGCTCTGCCACTGTGCTTGCTAGCGGAGATTAGTAACTTGTGTGTGTTGCACTGTGGAATACTTAACAGCATGCATAACATTATATACGTAAATACTTAAGAATACAAATTTCCCGAAATTAAAATGGCCTTTGAACCATTTATCCAACTCAAGTTATCACTGTAACATAAAATATATAACCAAGGAAGACACCCGAAAAACTTATAAAATTAAGTTAAACACTAAATGGCAGACATCTTAGGTGGGATATTCAGCTGCTTGTCTTTCAAAAAGGCAATGGTAAGGTGTTTTGGATCTCGATTGTAACACCTACCCATCCTGTTCCCAAATATTGTCATGAATTAAGAGTAATATTTTTTTTTTAGGTACAAACAAGTGATACTTTTGTTGATCATGAGTGGAAAATGATGTACTACAAAAGCGAATGACTACGCATGACATCTGCATTAATTGTATGGTGAAGCCAAAATGCTACCACTTGTTGTGGTATAGCAGTGCAGGTATATGATGTAGATGTGGGTGAAGGCTGACAAACCAGGCACTCGTGTATAAGTGGTGATCCTTGTGTGATGCCAGGACTGGAGTGCGGTGTTGTTGCGTGCAGGTACGTGATCGAGACGTGGGTGGAGGCCGACGACCCGCTGCCGCGGGCGCTCATGGCCCTGGGCTACCGCCTGATCCTCGCCGTGAAGGACGCGTGGTACCTGGACCACGGCTTCTGGGGCCGCACGCGCTACCACGACTGGCGCGCCGTGTACGACACGCGGCTGCCCGGGGACCGCGCGGTGCTGGGCGGCGAGGCGGCCATGTGGTCGGAGCTGGTGGACGGCGCGGCACTGGACGCGCGCGTGTGGCCTCGCGCCGCGGCGCTGGCCGAGCGCCTGTGGAGCGACCCGGCCGAGCCGAGCGCGCGCGCCGAGCCGCGCCTCCACGCGCAGCGCGAGCGGCTCGTGAGGCGCGGCGTGCGCGCGGACGCCCTGGCGCCCGCCTGGTGCGTGCACAACGAGGGCGAGTGTCGCTAGCTCACACTCACCTCCCGACTTCTTTCCGCCCGCTCCGTGAGTTGTGAGTTCTAACCCAGGTAAGGTGCAAGGTCAATTGGTGCCCTAGGCGAAAAACCTTAATCCCCCCCCGCGGCCGGACACCCCAAAAAAAATTTTCCTTGCCTCAAAATACATCACGTAAGCCTAAGATTTTGTCAACAATCAAATGTAAGCAGGCTTGTGTTTTTTTTTTTTACTCTTTTACATATATTACAAATCATAAACAGGTCACCGTGGACTTCAAATAATTACTTATATCAATACAAACATTCCAAACTGTTACAAAAAAATCAATTTTCATCTAGTTTAAATAATTGTTAAACATATTGTATCAGCTGTTATGTGTCGTGCTGCGCCGCCCCCAGCTACTTGGCGCCCTAGGCGGTTGCCTAGTTCGCCTATATGGACGCGCTGGCCCTGTTCTAACCCTACTCATGTGTTAAGTGTTTTTTATAAATATTTTACTGTAATCACTAGTGACATTAATTTTATTTTAAATTAAATGAAACTATAAAGAATATTACTTATTTTAACACTATTACTTCAAAAATTTACAATCAAGAAACAGCAATATCAAGCGAAAAATAATATAAACTGTGTTCGCTGCAGGAAGCGAGAGGAAAATTAGTGAGTGACTAGATACATTGAACAGTATTTTCGCAGTCGAATGGCCAGTAAACTGTCACGCCGTGAGTCTGACTATGCACTCTTGAGTTCACTGGCTGCTCTCTGCGAGCGGTAAAGCAGAGAATGTCAGAAATGTATTTCATTTAAATGAGTACCTTTTTATTCGTGGGTTACGTACATTGATTCAATAAATTTAACTTTGAAATTTAGATGTACATATATTAAGAAAATATTTTTTTTAACCTGTTCTGAAAATTTTTAATAATTCTTTGAAGTTAAAATCCTTGTACGTATTTATATTTTGCAAGTATTATTTTCTTAATTATTTTTTAAAATTAAAATTTTTTTGTCCTTAACAATGAAAATTTTCACTAATAAAATAATATTTTCTAATGTAAATAAATTAACGTCCTTAAATTATAATTTTATAATTATATTATAAGTTAATAAATTAACTATATACTTACGCCATTAATTTATGTAAAATTCAGACTGCAATAGACTGTTTCCAATATGTTCTGTAATATATAACAATAAATATTGTACATAATGTGCTGCCCTTACACCACGCAATGTACAACAATCAAAAAAGGATTTTACTCAAATATTTATTTTAAACAGATAACTTCTTAAACGTCACTACATTCGCAGGAATGTAATAAATTTGAAGCGCAAGTTACGCCTACATGGGCTGCAACCAACAAGATTTTCCAACACCAACGGTTGCCTTGATGTAGGCGCAAATAACATTAGTTAACAAATGGCTTTGATGACTTAAGTACTCCTACGTAATTCTTTATTTAACCCCTTCTTATCATGCGATGTAGATGCATTGCTAGCTAAAATTAATGAAAAGTAGGATCTTGGAATTAATGAATTAATAATGAATGAATAATGAATTAAAGCTTAACATCTTGTCGAGACTGTGTAGTGGCGGCCAAAATGGAGATGATTTTATGATGAAGCATTTACCAAATAAATAAGTGGGGAAACAGGAGTATCCCGAGGAAACCCACCGAATCTCTCTATTGTATGCCACGTTTCAGGCTTGCTTAAATTCCTGGTTTATCCTGGCTCTATTGGAACTTTATGATATAGACCAAGATAGTGTAATTTGCTTAACCATTTGTATTTACCGAGCTTTTAACCCATAGATCAATAGTTGTAATAAATAATCTGACCAACACTAATACAAGTTCATTCATATAACCTGTCATTAATAACACTGAAAACATACACAATACATTATTAAATAAAAAAATGACTGGTAAATACCCTGTTGGTTCAGAAAGCACATTACAATGGCCTAGCATCAACAAAAGTTCATGGGTGTCGTGCATTGTTCTTAATCAAAAAATGGATTAAGACTTAGTGTTCAGGAAATTTTATTAATTTATAAATAGTCTTTAAATATGTATATCAATAGTTATTATGAGTACCTGGTTATCTCTCACTCGGTTCTGCAAAATAACTATATTCGGGACCGCTGACTTTAGTATAATATAACGAATAACTATTCGATTCTAAATTTGTATAAACTATCACAGATATTCTTATCAAAAACCACGTAAAAACCAATTTAAATTATGGGTCCAATAGTTTGAGAATACTATCAATTTGCAGATGAGTTTTCAAGAAAATGAATAATAGGTGAAATCAATCTAATTAACATTAAAAAACCGTATCTGTTGTACAATATTATGGTATATGATGTTAGCAATCTTTTATTTATAATTATTCTTATATAATATATTTAAAGTAGTACGCTTCTTCGGTCCATCATAATTCAATTAAAATAATATTGAAACCAATGGTGATTTAAGATTCAAATGGATCTACCTTACCTTCAGTTATATCACTATTTAACATTATTTAATTGTCAGCAGTATTCTGAAACTTTCAGTAGGCCTACTTCATTTTCATTTAAAACATAAACTTGATTTTAGAACATTTTCAGTTGAATATATCGACCTTAATTTTCTCATAACTGCATTAAATCAAAATCCAACGTAATTTTTTTCATGTTCCATAGACATAAATTTGCAAATATTATTTTATAACAGGGTAATATAATTTTGTAAAAGCAGTTGAATTAAAGTTCTATAAATCATTATTAGTATTCGGGAAATAAATAAAATGTTTATATGTATGCTTGTAGGCGTACAATATCATTAAAAACATTTATTTACTGTAAATATTAGTATTATAAATTGTATGTGTAAACTTTTTCAAGTGTATTTTCCAAAATTATTTATATAAATGATTTTATGATCCGGTATATATAATGATATCAGAATGCGTGTAAGCTTCCATTGTCGCTTGCAGGTATTGTCTGTGAAAGGTTTAGTAGTCTCCTGGCCGTTTTTGTGGGAGTGTTTGTAAGGTTATGTCCCTGAAGGTATGATTTATTTGCATTATATATTATAAATTACTAAATTATTATTTAAAAATATTAATAAAAATTAATAAATTAGAGTAAACATTCAGCGTATTTACTGATTTAAATTATTAATTAAAATTAATCGCTTATTTTACTAGATTAAATAATTAATTTTATACATGTGTTTACATTAATATAGAAACCTGAGTATTTAATTAAATTTTTAAGTTGGATTGAATTTATACTTTACCATTCCATTCCTTTTATTACTTTATTTTTCTTAATTATTTGCATGCAAAATTAAAGTTAGTTGTTTATTACGCCAAATAAGTATAACTTCAACGTGCGTACATTAGTGCACGCGCCAATTTTATTATGTAACGCAACTGAACTGCTACAACATTCTTAAGCAGATGTTGCGTAATGATGTTACAGTTATTCTCCACGTCATGTTGTCTTCAGATGCTGAAGATACCGCAGCGCCGGGGGAAGTCCTTGTTTAACGCAGCAGCATCAGGGGATGAGTCTTCATCATGTCGTCGCTTCCAAGAATTCCTGTTGGGGCTACACGGGGACGCACCACAACGCCGAAATACCACAACGCCGAACGTACAATAACGCCGAATACCATAACGCCGAATTCCAAATTGACCACAACGCCGACGACCCGAAAACTGCTGTGTACCACAACGCCGAATGACCACAACGCCGAAATACATTAACGCCGAAAAATTTCATTGCAGTACTGCCACAAAAACAAACTCAGAAGAAAGTCACTAAATATACTGAAAGAGAATTTAAATGTACAAAAACGCCGAAATACCATAACGCCGAATTCCACCAACGAATCTACAATATGACCATAACGCCGAAACCATTATATGACCATAAGGCCGAAACCATTATATGACCATAACGCCGAAACCTCAATGTGACCATAACGCCGAAATTCTAATATGACCATAACGCCGAAACCATAACGTGTTGCCTACCTGCCAGGCATTGAAATGCTGTATTCGTAAGATAAGCGCACTCTCTTGCAACTGTGAAGCTAAAAATTATACACTTTCTTATTTTTTATAGGGCAAATGGAACATTGATCGAAATAAAATATATTTTTTAAATAATAGTTTTTTTTTTTACAATTCAAGGTCAGATTTAATGTTTTTTATTTCGAAAATGCGACGTTTTTACAAGGGTTTCAAGAAGAGTAGGCGGCCTTTGAAATGTCAGCTCCTTAGAGTTGATTTGAGGAAATAAATTAAATATGAAGTAGCGCCGGGAATTATGGGCAGGATAAACACGAGATCCCGAAAAAAAATTGCCAACTTTCGTTGAAAATCTGGAAGTAAATTGGACCCGGATCGCTTTGGTGAGAGGCTAATGCTGTAGCTAACCTCCATTCTCGCAGGTACTAATATATTATTCGATTCTGAATTACGTAGTTATAACAAAAATGATATGGTTACCGCTTAAAGTCCCGTAGGTACACGCTGCACAATGAAAACGCTGCATGCTCGTTCAATTGCTTGTACGTGAAGGGCGACTCAGAGTTGGAGGCACCGTGGATAAGGACGGTATATAGATTTAGTGTCTCATTCACACAAGTAACCTATGAGTGGACGAGCGTCTTAAACATTTGTCTCAATAAGTGTAGTAGTTTGTAGTTCGTAATTTACACATAAAGTATTTATTTAAAATGTACGCTTTTTGCAAATAGAGCACCACTTGTCTGCAAAAAAAGTATTATACCATTTTAGGCTATTTTCATACAATTCTTTATGTGCATAAATTTAAACACTATTTGATTCATTGTTATAAAATAATGTAGATAGGCTATACATAATTGTATAATAGTGTAGAAATAATAAGAGATTCTTTAATACCAATAAGCCTACTATATTTTCTTTAAAAAAATTATAACTACTGTAAAACTACCTGGCATTTCCCTAAGGAGCTCGCCTACATGTGCCTAAACTGCACTGTAGCATGTCAGAGTAATTTTTTTACAGATTTAGTTAAGTGTCTTTATGCTGTTTATCTACGAAAAAACCCACACTTCTTTCAAGAAAACAGGCGCAATATAAAAACCTTTACTTCGCGTCTAAATAGCCAAAAATGGGGTGTTTAGGGTGCTATTTCAGAAAATTTACTATCTGGATACAAATGAAACTACTTAAGGGCGTTGCAATAGGCGGGCCCCTTAAATGCGTTCAAGTGTGAAAAATTCACAGTTTGATGTTTATTATAAATAACGTTAATTCTGTATACATTAGTTGTAAGCACAGTTTGCATATTTTTGTCAAAACAGCTTGTTAAACACTAAATATGCATGTTACAGGAGCATACAATCAGTAAAAAAAATATTAAATTATTCAGAATGAAATTACGTGCGATAGACAATATGCTGAAATATACCCATAACAATATAATTTCTTTATTTTTTTATAATTGCTGCGTTTTCGAAATTTTTTGTAAAATACGAGGTTCTTCTGGTATTCATATGATAGCTATCTTTGGGTTATTATATCCAGTTACGTGAAGTTATTTAAGGTGGTCGTTTAGACCGGCCGCTATAAATACTGTGCAGAGCTTCAGCAGTTCACGTATCACACAAGTGTACCGCGTTTGTGCTCGGCACTTGCTACCAATACCACTTAACATATGTTACACGTGTTCCTAGACCATTGCCTGCTTATACAATCCTTTATATAAATAACCTCTTTTGGAAACTTAAAATGGCTAAAATGGTTATTTTCACAGTCAATTTTAGGTTTGAAAATACAGTTTCACTGACTTGAAAATGGTTTAGGAACGTACAACAAACCTTCATATTTAATATTTCGTCATAAAATGATAGGATACCCACTGAAATTGCCTTAGAGGGGAGTCTTCGACAATGTTGCTGCATGTCAGAAGACCGCCTGGCGGATATAGGCGTTAGGACCTTGATGCGCGTGACTGTATCGCTCTTAGCTGTCCTGCCCTTCCCACGCCTCGAACATTAAAAAAATACCCGCTGTCAGGCGGCCACCTTAAATCGTTGCGCAATATTTAGGATTCCTGCGTACAACTGTTAGTTCATTTTCAAGGTAGGCCGTTCACGGTAAAGTTGACACTTTGAAAATAACTTATATTTGAATAACAACCAAGATTATATTTCGTGGAGGTTTCGAACATATAATTTTTGTTGGGTTGAAAAAACAGACTATCTTGAATAGAAAAATATAAATATTTAGCATAAATGAGTAGTGAAAGGATACAAATTGATCGAGAGAAAAAAGTAACCAGGTGCTCAGAAGTGTTAAATTTACCGTGAACAGTCTTCAGTTTAATTAGTATATGGAATATATATATATGTATGTACATATATACATACATATATATTTTTTGGCTTGTACAGGACCCTAACGGCAATATCCCTGTGCTTATGGCGTACTTCTGCTGATAAGTATTCATGCCTACCTGGCATGAGAAAGTCTAAGGCAGTCACTTTTATGATTTTGTGTATATATATCGCTACTCCAACACCTGATTTTACAGTGATTCAATCTCATTTATGAACGTCTTTAAAAGCGCAGAGGGCATGCTAACGTTCCTTACACTGGACACATTTAAAATACACTTTCATTTTGTTGATATGTTATTTAAAAATCAATGCTCAAACGATACAATTACATAAATGTTACAAATACACAAAAACACTCCTAAGTGGCAGACTTAGTGCTAATATAAAAAATTACAATTCTATTACGTTCATGTACACTCACACCCACAATTATACAGATCTGAATAAACATTTTGCGGAATTTCAGTGTCATCCCCTCAGCCATGGGATGACTAATCTGATGTCGGTAAACTGTTCCAAGCTTATGACGCGACAGTAGTTGATGACTTTGAATATAAATTAGTCTTGCATAGTGGTATTAACCATCTATTGTCACTTTAAGAGCGGTGTTTACAAGGTGATAATAATTCAAATATGAAAATCAATTTTTTTTTACGTTACCAAGGGTGGAAGAATTTAGTAGTTTAGCGCCAGTGGTATGACAGATCACAACCAGCATTCGGTAATTGCGTAAATCTGTGTGTATTATCATCTATAGTCTGTAATATCCCACACATCGTTGACTCACTACTAAATGAACGTTTATAATAGTAGTTATAGTACTTAGTAGTTGATGGTAGACGTTGTTTGTTTACAATGTGGGACGTGTACCACCTCCTCCCCCACACTTAGGTCCCTAAACAGGTTTATGGTAGTGTGAGGATGGTTCAACCAAATATTTTAGAAGAAAAATATAGGAAAGTCGTCAAAAAAACGGGCGACACATTCAGCAGCGCATTCTGGCGGCCTAGCCTGGACCTACGTTGTAAGCGCATTTGAGACAATGTTATTTTGATAATTTTGAATGGACGTTTTTTCCTTGTTTTCTCCTGTTTGAGTTATTTATAATGACTGGGAAAGTTTGTGCAATGTTTGGTTGCAATAATTACGATGTATCTAGCTGTTAGAAGTTGTTTTTTTAGTTTTCCGAAGGCTGAAACTATAGCCAAATATCTTAATAGGAACTACAATATTTGCTATAGCCATGTTTACTTGTGTATGGTTTACATCAAATATTCCTTTTCCACTGTTTAAAAATGATAGTGCCTTATTGGAAACAATGATACATATTTCAACATTCAATGTTTTGAAATATTTTTTTTAACCTATGTTTAATAGAATTTTGTTTTTAAATTTTCATTGTATATTTTTAAATATCTTCAAATTCTTATTTTTGCACTCCTCTCATGCTGAATGACTTAGTTGTCACTGTAGTATTTCAAGCAGTTTACCAAAATTATTGATTTCAAAAGTTTTATGTTTAATTTTCAACATAAAAATAATGTAAATTAGTTTTAAGTATTTGGTTATGTTAAATAAATTTAATTGAGCTAATTTTTTTTAGTGTTTGGTTGACTTCAATTAGCAACATACTTAATTGTTGTGGTCATTTTTAATTTTGGTTCGGGACAAGTCATATTCAATTTTTAAGTTGTTTTTTTTTTTACTTAAGGCAGTTCTTCGAGGAAATTTTTTTTTCAACTTTCACGGAATATTTATAAAATATGTGATTTACATGTAAGTATGTTAAATATACAACACCTACAGAAACTAAATTACGATTCATGCTGTATTGTAAGTTCAGATTTTGCTTGACTTCATGTCGCACAATTGATTGTTTTTCTCACGCTATTTTAAAACATTTTGTTCCAAGAGGTAATAAAAATTTGAAATATTACAGCAAAATGCATTCATACCTTTGCCGACAAATATTTGGTTTAGTATCTATTTAACTGCAAATTTTAAAAGCACACATCATTTTAACCTTCTACCTTTTTGTAATTTAGGCCTAATCACTGTTATTTAATCTAATAAATTCAAATTTAAAGCTGTGCTTATTATGAGTAATTTTCGCACTCTATTTCTAATCTAAAAAGTTATTGCTCTATAGCATTTAAATATTTCCTACAGTTTTACGTCTCCGCGACGAGATGATTGCGCACACACCTTACACATCAGACAGAGACTGCTGGGAGGAATCATCAAGCATGGCATTTGTTAAGGAACCGTCCCATTATGCGCCTGGAGTGATATAGAGAAATAATGGAAAACCGAAATTAATATGACCGAAACGGGGATGAAAACCGAACTCCTTTTGAGTGCAAGTTCACTCCTAGAAGGGTAAAATATGCACAAGACTTATACAGTTATACATAGATATACTAGGTCCAAATCGTGGTCCCCCCCCCCCGCCCAAAAAAATCTAAATCCGTTCTTGGCTGCTTACTCACTTATACAGCAGTATTTGTTTTCGGACACCAATAAACAGCAGCTTACCAATAGCCTGGCCTATTAAAACTGCCTGAAAAAAAATTAAATATAGACAAATAAGATAAATATAGCTAAAGGTTAGTTGTTATAAATCAAATTAAAATTCAGTCCAGAGGCAGTTTTTCTAACACTGGAAAGTAAGTCACATTGCACTGATATTCTAGGAAGTTTTCAGTAGTTGTTCTTATAATTCTGAGCTGTATGTTAACAAAAACATGGCATAGAAGTACACAACAATGAAGTCCTTTATTTTTAAAGCATACATTAGTAAATGTGAGGTTTATAGTACCTACTTAATCGACATAATCAGCGCCAATAAAGATAAAACGGGGTGGGAATTTAACAATGGTGGATCATAAGGGTGGCAGACGTGGGAGTATCTCGATTAAAACTACCGACCACCGGCAATGTACGCCACTATCTCTTGTTGGAAATTCCGATGTCCACCCCACCGCAAGTCGAACCCAGATTACCTTGGATGGAGGCTGATTTGTCAATTGCAGAACCACCAAATATTCTTCAGGTGTTAGTACTATAACTGAATTAAATGCACCAATTAAAGTAAATTTATAAAAGCCTAATCAAATTAACATCATAAGAATTTTACAATAAACTAAAGGAAATATTATTTAATGTAAGTACAATATGTATAACATGCATTGAAAAATATTGCACTGTTAAAATGCTATCATTAAAACATTTTCTAAAAAGCTATAACATGTCTACATGTCCGCAACATATTCGCTATTTTCTAACGTATGTTTAATAATAGTTAGATATACTAATTGTACGACCGTAATGCTTTTGCGACACATTCTTTGCCTTTATCACTTCTGACTGACTGGCAGGATTTTATTTATATTAGTACGGCCAGAAAATAAAAATAAATTTTAGCGTTATTGCTTTTACAGGATCACTATGCACGATAGCTGCACTCTCAAGTTTCGACTTCTGAGCATACGTTTTCTTCTTGGGACAGTACGATTGTTTACTTCACCCCATTGTTGTAACAGAACTATTAAGACATCTTAGGCCCATTCTACAATGACACAGATACGGAGACGAATCCCACGGAACAGAGCTTCTACAAGAGCACGCAGACGGAGACGGACCCGCATGGACCAGTTCAGCAATGCTGAGCTCTTCCGTTTATGTTGCTCCGTTCGACCAATATGAGCACGTTATTTTTTCACTGCTTTTCTCAAGCTACGTTTGTGTTTTCATTCCTACAACTGAAAATTGATTTATTTTTGTTAAATTAATATATTTTTATTTGACAGAAACAAAATGGAAACAAGTGTTTGTATTCTTTGCGTGTTTTTCTTCGTGACGAATTTTAACGAACTGCTGATTTTCATGGTTAAAATATTTACTATATATATGACAAGATGGAGAAAAACTTTAAAAGGAAATGTTTAAACGTAAGGCGAGGATAGTTATGCCTTCCATTATATCGGAATTCCTTTCCAAATGGCTATTTCTATATTTCCAGATATACTACCGTACATATAATACAAGGATTTAGAAAGTAATTAATTTGATACTCTTAGTTTTATGTGACGTCACGCTTGCTATTTACTGGCTGTTTTTCTTACGGGTCTGTGTAATTGTAGAAAGAGAAAAATACGGACGGAACGGAACAACGATCCGTTTTCGTTTTCGGTCCCGTCTGTTCTGTTACCGTTGCATTGTAGAACAGGCCTTACTAGAAAAACGTAACGATTTTTCACTATACGCACAGTAATTACTGCATCACGGCAACGTATATTTATGGCAAACCCAATAGAATATCTGACCTACGCTTTCGAACTGAACATACATATATTTAGTTTACATAAATATTCACACTGTCGACTACGAAGTTGTCACGTTTTGTGTTCTGGACTTTCCGGCGCTCTTCGTTGACTTGGAAAAGAACAGACGAGTAAGTGACAACAGCGCGCCTTCCTTAGCACACTGGCCGCTCCAAGCACCTCCTAGCAGAGCACTCCACGCATTCTAGCGGGCTCTTCGGAAGCAACGTTTACCCTCGCGGTATAGAGAATAGTTTGTTCTTGAGCTCATGCACAAACCAATTACCTTTCTTGAACGCAGTAAACGTACGAACGGGACCTAACTCTAGCTTTATCAGTTTACATACATGCTATTTTACAAATTCGTTGCTACGCTTTAATAAGATAAATTTATAATTAGGTGCATAAAATTTACAGTAGCCAAGTAAATAATATTTAATTTATTATTTATTGCAATCACACTAAATTATATCTATGCTAGGCTCAAGATAAAGCCCCTGGGAATGAAAAAAAACAGCAAAATATGTTCGCTAATTATACTTTAGTAAAATCTGTAACATAAATACGAATGGTGCAAGATAAAATTTTTAGGTATAATATGCTTATTTTTTTATTTTGTTAAACACATTTATATCGCAGTTAAGTACGCATTTGCGGCTAGAACAAGATTTATTCTTAACATGAAAAAATTCAGAAACCCCTGCGATATGTAAGGAATTTATGAAATGTAATTTTCAAGACCCTAAAACGCCCGAATATCTCAACCGCGCCATTTCAGTATTAGCCTTTCGGGAAACCATTGAAAACCGGAATCAATGTTTAAAAGTTTGACATTGTTTGGTACAAATATAAAACTACAACTATTATTGCGTCCAAACCACCTTAATACAATGCATAATTATTTTATGTAGTCATCTTGCAAGACTTAAATGTTTTCCAAGCGTTTGAATAGCTACTTCAGTTATATTTGTACCTCCACAGTGCACAATGAAACTTAGGCATGGGGGATAATAATGATACATGGAAGTGAGTTTAAATGCTATAGTGAAATGATAACGAAGCAGTAACTGAGGAGACAGATCGAGAGGAATGATTTTATAAATCACTATTGCGATCACCAAGTATCCGGGGCTACTAATTTTCGCTAACAATTCATATAATAACTGACAATTATAATTTATTTTAATTAATTGTGCCACTTTACAACTACAGATAAGATTCTAAACTTTGCTGCTTTCGTTATAAATAAAATAAGTTTCCAAATACTGCGTTTAGGTTCCTGGCTGGTAGGCAACACGCTTGGGATTCAGCGCTGTGGTCAAATACGGATTCGGCGTTGTGGTCAAGTATGGATTCGGCGTTATGGTCAATTTGGATTTCGGCGTTATCGTCAACTTTGAATTCGGCGTTATTGTCAATTACCGATTCGGCGTTATGGTATTCGGCGTTGTGGTATTTCGGCGTTAAGGTACTTTTAAGAAACACACATAAATTCATTAAGTTGTTTTCAGTTTGCTCATGTGGCACTCCCGAAGCAACATTTTTCGGCGTTGTGGTCATTCGGCGTTGTGGTCATTCGGCGTTGTGGTACACAGCAGTTTTCGGGTCGTCGGCGTTGTGGTCAATTTGGAATTCGGCGTTATGGTATTCGGCGTTATTGTACGTTCGGCGTTGTGGTAACGACCCGGGCTACACTTCCTGTTGGGGCTGTGGCTGCCCTGATACATGAAGGGGAAGCCTCAATTTCATTGACCCCCGATCCATCCCGAACATGTCCGAAGTTCGCCACACGGAATTTAAAAAAAAAACTATTTTTTTTTTAATTTTATACTTTATCATAATTTAAGAACCAAAAATAAATAAATAAATTTTAATTTTAACCACAATCACCGAGACGTGTGAAAATAAACACCGAATTGCGAAAATCTTATTTATGTTCACCCCAGCAATCCAAAACATAAATTAACGAGCACTGGGAGTCAATGAATCTTAGGTTTCTCGACGCAAACGCCGCGCTTGCTTTGCCGTCTGACTAGAGTTGCTGGCATCATCTAGTCGTTAAGTTAGTCTCAAAGCTTGTACTACTCCCAGGGCAGGAAAAGTGTGAAAGACTTGACGCGGTGGGGTCTCCGACAGAGTGTTGTGGAGACGTGGCGGACGTCTCTCTGTAGTGCCAGCTCTCCCAGGGAGGCGAGTCACGTGACTTCCCGCGCTGGAGAACAATGCTAAGCAGCCTAGTCTGAACCCTCGCTCGCCCATGTGTTGCAGGCCCTTAGCTAGGCTAGTAGGGTGACCGGAGCCGTAATTTCTGTACTAATCTTCAACGGAACCGAGAATTCCCGGTATTTCGGTACTAGTAAGTTTTATTTTATTAACGGTGCAGCAGTCGGTCATTGAAGTAGAAATAGTTAATTCTGAAATATTAAACAAATTTTAGTGATCAAATTTATATTGCAAAAAGTATCTACTAACGTAAACAAATAACATTATTCTCAGCACTACTCTCAATCTTATATTTAAAAAAAAATTGCTATAATGATGCCAAATCCCTGATTTATTAACGTAAAATAACATGTATTATTTTAATAACAAACTTAAAAGAAATAAAATATCGTTATTTAAAGAACACTGGCACAACAGCCACGGGCACTAACACAGCGACTGGCTGAGGAGCGCCCGCCCCGCGCGACCCTCACTCCTCACTCCCCTCATCTCCCGTAGATCGCCTCGCCACTCACCAGAGAGTATCAAAAGAAAGTAATCGTAGCGCGCAATAAAAATGAAATTTCATGCTGCCGATGTCGATTCGCAGAAGAACCGGGAATCGATTTTAAATTCCAGGATCTTTTATTGTATCAAAACTACCAGGAATTTTCGGTACTTTCGGGACCGGGATCTCCCGGTACTGAACCCTATACAGGCTAGGTGAAACTGTCCTTGTCCTTTCAAACCAAGAACTGTAACGTCCCCGACACTCTGTGGACGGTCTTAAACAACTGGCAAAAATTAGAAAAAAAGTTTAATTGTTGTAACTCGCGCAGAAAACCAACTCGACCCAAACACCGCCCACAGTTCAAGGCCGGGCCATTTAACGATACCTATTAGCAGAGATCTTAAAAGCAGAATTGAATGTGAACGCAATGTGTTCACCATGCAAGACCTTAAGTAAGGGCTGGCTAAATACTGAAATAATTTACAAATTAAATAAAACATACTTTATATCTGTTTAGAAAGTTTACAAAACATTGACAAACGCCCTGAGCAGTTTCTTGGATATGGAAATACTCTGTATGCAAAAATTATGCAACGCTTAAAAAAAATACTATATATAATAAAATATAAATATTTTATCAAAAATTTATACGCATAAATATCTTAAAATACTACTATAAAATATATTGGCCATACTAAATTCACTACTGCAGCCAATAAAGTTTGTATTGGGAGGCGAGCTTATTATACTCTAAATTACTATAGTTCTAAATAAAAGTCACGTATTGATTCGTAGAAAGCAGCTACGCAGATATGTGTCTGGACGAGTATCTGCAGCACAAACAGTGATGCGCACTGTAACAGTTAAATGGGAGCGGTTGCTCGTACACCTCGGTATGACGCCTTTTACCACGTATTTAAGTAGAAACTTGTTAAACAAATAAATCATGTCCTCCGGCTCAATTACGCAACATAGGCCTACCTTCTATAGATTGCGTCTATACATAATACGTGAATAGAAGAAATCGCCGACATGATGAATCGAAAAAGGGTCTGATGTTAATGGCTTTTAAGTTTATCACTGACGGTATTCGGCTGAGGTATTTCAAAATCCATTATCAGTGATTTCAAGGCAACCGCTACAAAAAAGGTGTCATTTATAAAGCAGGCGCGGAGAAAAAAAATTACTTCTCTGTCAAAACCACACATAGCGATAGCAAAGTTAAATTCACTCGCACTGCACTAGCTGGGAAATGTCGCTATCTAGTATTGGGTCTTACTGGCCAAAGCTTTTCAGATGTTCTCTTTACCTTGTTTCACGTAGCCGGAGTTCCACGGTGCTGTACAGTGCATCGCCCGATAAGCTGCCGTCCTCGCGAGCCGCCGGCCCACACCGTGCGACCGCTATGCATCGCAGCCAGTTTCTCTCTCTCACTCACTCTCACTCAGTCCGCATCGGCCAAACTGTCGCGCGTGATGTCACTCGCCTCGACGCTCATGCACACTCCCAGTCGGCAGTTGCATAAAACAAAGAACTCGCCAATGTATTAAATAACTTAAGTAAACTTACAATAAACCAAAATATAAAATTATGGAATTAAATATAATTTCAGGATACAAATTTATTACAAAAAACTACATTAAAGAAAGGGGTAGCGAGAGAATAAATTTGTGTGAATTTAACAGCCACAAATAAATAGAACCAAAAATGGCCACATGGACACGTAGGCACACTGCAGACACTTGCTCAGACAGGGGTCAAACAGTTCTCACAAATGAGGTAATGGTCACGTCCAGCTTTGATGCAGCGTCCACACGTACTTACAATTATTACAACTGCACAGTACACCTCACATTGACTTAATGAACTAACAATGGCCATTGCGTGCAGTTCGGGTCGTAGTAACGTAAACGCGATGACAGGCAACTAATGGCACACAACAGGGAAACGGGCAAGAAACTAAAGATGGCGACGGAGCGCCTCCCGGCCGCGAGGTGGCGCGGACAGTACTGTTCGCAAGGACTGCAAAGGCACCATTTCCGTTCCGGGGGAGCGGAAGTGGAGTCTACAATACTACCAATTCAAATATAACTAGCGGTCAGTCTTTCTCTGCATACCTTAAAAATAAAAAAACGCAAGTTTTTAACACTGTAATTCATACGCCGTCTGTCAAAAAAACAATGTTATTCACACACAACGCCGGCGGCGGCTGGCCGTGACGTCACAGGCAGCGGCAGATGGTACAGACAGGGCTGGGACCCGGGCTTAATGTAAGGGCCAAAGAGGTACGACGCCACATTTAGTTGGTAACTCTTTTCTTTAAAAATAACCTCACTGTGCTTGCAAAATCGTTCACTTATGGATTTTAAAAAGCTTTGTATCCTCGCCTATATCAGTTAATTGAACTCCCATTGCTTATTTAAAAATATATACATTGTAAACTCGTCGATTTTGAACGTACTTGTAGTTTATGTTTTCATTGAACTGTATCATTGTACCAGAAAGTTTTTTTTTTAAATATGACTGTTAGCATTTTACATTATTGTTAAAGTAAATGTTAACTTTTGGTAGCAAAAAAATTCAATTATGAAGCCTGTATAAAAAAAATAGCATGCACCAATACAATGAAATTAATGTAAAATTGAAATTTTTAAAGAAATATTTTTGTAATGATTTGTAAGATAATAAAATACCATTTATGATATAAAAGGGCTCTTTATTCTATGGCTATGTAGGAAACCTTGTAATATATACCTAATTGATAGTTTTATTTATTAGAAGGTATACAAAAACTTCGAAATAACACACCTGATTTGTATGGTAGTAATATTCTTAAAACAGTAAAATTACTTGAGTTTTATACTTCAGTAATTTCAAGTGTGATTTTGGATATGCTTGAAGTTCCTTACATGGAATCATGCAATTATTGTACTGCTTGTGGCACATAGATTTCGATTTTCTTGGGAATCACCACTTTTGCGTAATACTTAAGCAAGAACCATGTCATAAAGTGAATATGACTTAAAAATAATAGCCACATACTTGAAATATTCTCATTACAACGTTGTTGTGATTCTACAAAAATTCAAACGTTTTCAAAATCTTTGTTAGTTACAATGCTTTATATTTTAGTAATTTTGTTAATTTTATGGTTTTAACTAAAGTGATGTTAAATTTTACCACAATTATTGTTACCAATCTGGGCCTATAACCTGTTGAAATGATATATTTGATTGATAAAAAGAGAACAGTTTTATAAAGTTTAGGTACCTATTATTGGAAATATTCCCGATCAAACATCGCCCATTCCATAAAACAAAATTCTACATGCATAGATACAGCACACAAACTATCAAAAAATAAAAAATAAATTATTTGTAAAGTAAAGGGTAACTTTAAAATTATATGTCAACAATGAGTGTAACATATTTCATTTAGACATATGCTCGACCTGTGTGTGTATAGTAAATGTGGTGAATGTCCGGGTCGGGGGGGGGGGTGGGGGGGGGAGTAAGTGAAAATACGTGAGGAAAAATGTTATAGAGCACTAGCCTGTGAATGATCGAGTGCCCACACAGGCTCCAGCAGGTAGAGGAGAGAAGGAGGTGGTGGATGGTGGTGGATAGGGGTGGAGCCAGGCCACGTGGCAGAAAATGGCAGGACGGAACAGGGTTGTTGGCCACCCGGGCCGCCAAGTTGCAATGACGTGTGAAAATGATGATTCAGGATACGAGCTGGTTACTGTAGGAAAAAATTGTGAGTGAAACGAGCAAATACGTCTTCTCATGTTGCAAAAACACTTATAATACGATACTCGGACACGAAATTAAACGTAGAATTCTTTAATATCACCGCAGTTAAATTTTTTTAGCTATGACATCAATTGAATTTCTTCAGCAGTGCCTTTGTATTGGCCTTTTAAATTATCCATATCTAAAAGAATTTATACTTATCTGTAGGTAAACAACATATTGGAACCAATATCTTGTTTTCAGTCACATTATATTAAACTAAAATACACTAAACCATGCGAGACATAGTATTGTTAAGACAGAAATTTAAAAAAAAAATCCATTTTGGCACAGCCTTAGGGCGTAGGTAGATTTGTAAGTACCTCTTTCTTCTGGAAATATTACGGAAGCTTCTATACACTCCAGTAACATTTTAAGAACTTAATGTATTCTACATAACATCCAATAAGTACGCCAATATTCAAAAGAGATAAGAGTTAACATTTTCTCATGTTCCATGCTGCAAAATTAGTTTGGATGTTTTTAATTTAATACATTCAGCATTGAATGTCTTAACGAATTTCATATTATGTCTACTAAGGTAGTTATGCAATTATTTTTGACCTCCAAACACTATTTTTTATTCCTTGCACTAATACGTGGTCGTATTTTTTTTTGACAGGTTTAAGGTAATATTCAGATGGTCATTAATAAATTCCAACGAATTTGGTACTAATAAAGTAGTCATTTAATTTCAACCCCTGTTTTAATTTAAAAATTGTTTCAGCCAAAGGTTTTAGATAAAGTTTATAAGTTTTTACAATAATTATAAAGGATTTATTAGCACATCTTTTAAAAAATGTATATACAAATGTATTTCTACCCTCATTTCCACCCCTTGTAGTAACGATTTGTGATATAAAATTTACTTAAGACATTTTTAACAACATTTAAAAAGTTAAAACAAAAAAAAACATTTATTCGATAGGGTACATAAGGAAGTTTTATATATTTTCTTATTTCAACCTCAGGTTTTTTCAACCCCTTGCAGCAATAGTTCGTCTTATCAAAAATTGTTTCAGACTAAAGCTGTAGATAAAAGATTAATACATAATTTTTACTAATTCTATAATGTACCTACGAAGAGAGGTATGATTTTATTTTATCTTCCAGCCCTCGTTTTTTCAACCCCTTGCATTTATAGTTGGTGGTAACAAAAACTTATTCAGACAAACGATTTTGGTATTGCGCCTACGAATTAATAATACGTTCAAGCGGATGTGATATTTTCCATATTATGGTAATTATAGCGATTTTTATGGGGTTTTTATATAAAACATTCTCCATTTCTACCTCTTTGGTTGGATATTGCCCATTAACGATTTCGATCGTGATTTTCCACATAACTTAGATTTAATGCATCAGTTTGAAAGTGATTTGTAAAAAACAAAATTGTGGCAGTTATCGTGTCCGCAAAATTGTTTATATATATATATATATATTTAATTTTATATTAATTTATTTATGTATATATTTATTTACTATATATTTATTTATTAGACACACATGGGTGTTTTAGTGTCTATGGACCATGAAACGAAAAACTATATAATTTTTTTCTGCAAGTCGCACCATGGTAACGGCTACAATATGTAGTATTTCTTTAAATATACCTAAAAATCTGGGACGTAATTACGTTGCCAAACGAACGAGAGAAAATTTCCCGAGTTGTCATTACCGCTTGTGTAAGAGCGACTCAAGTGCAGCGGTTTGTTTCCACCCCTCCCCTGGCATGCCGCGGGAGGGGCGCAGAGGGAAGTCAACGAAAACTTGTTTCTTGTCGCATTGCATTGATGAGATAAACATAGCGGCGCTTACGTCATTACCACCCCTTCATTCTTACGGCACCAACGCTTCATTATGGTGCATGGGCTGGGAACATTCACGGCCTTGGTTTACTCAAAATATGTTCCTTTGCGACTGTTTCAAGTAGGATCTAATTACTACCTATGCTATTATAGATCAACATTCCGAAGATATTACCCACGGTATCGTTTTATGAACTACAACCCCACCTGATTTTATGTATTGCGGTATCATTTTGTATTGTTAAAAATTCATTTTGATGTGTAACATCTTAGCTTTCGGTATCCGGCATTTGGTAGGAATAATTTCGTTAACGGAATGGAAAATGCATGGAACGAAAAATGCGTAACCACGGAACTGCATTCAGTGACGGATGGCGAGAACCAAAGTTCACAAATACAAAGGTAAAACCGTTAACCGTTTTATGACTTTCAACATGGGCAATATTTTAATAAAATTTATTATCGAAAAACGGGTACAAAGCCGGGGGTAAGTTATTTTTCAAGTATTTTTCGCTTTTATATGAGCCGTTTCATTATATAGTTTAAAATTTCTGTCTGCAAATGGAATGATTCGATAATCGACGTAGCTACTCCGGTAGCGAATTCTAGCGGTGGGTTACGGAAACTATTTTCAAAATTCTCAAAATTTGTATTATCTTGACAGACAAGAAACATGAAATGAGTTTTTGTGATAGAAATGCAAACCATTTCTTGAAGTAGCCAGTGGCATTGCAGTTAATCCTAAAAAGTTTCAGTTCTGCAATAAATTAAATTCTTGTTATTTGTACAACCCAAAAAGGTTAAAAATGTAACTTTGGCAGCTAATTATGCAAAAAGTATGCAACTATATATATTTTTCATTTCTTGAAAGTTAAACGATTGAAAATGTCTAAAAGTTGATCAGTGATTAATATAAATCTAAAATCATGACCTGGAACGGGTCATACACCCTTAAGTCATTCAATGTCGTAAAACACGAATACTTTCGTTCACTTCCCCTGTCACTACAACCACACTTCATTCTCTATTACGTTCCGCCAAATTGATTCAATATTAAGAGAGAATAAAGAACTTATATCGTGACTTACTATCCACTAAATACTTTTTATTTACTTATTTTAACACTTGCCTTTTATCAAAATTTTGCTCTCCGATATTTCATGTCGCAATTAATTTCAAATTTTATTACTTCACTTCTACTCTGACCAAAACTGCTACTTTCGCTCCTACTTACTCAATCATTCATGATCAAGACGAAATTCATTCTAACAAAAAAATCATATTACAAATTATTTTATGGTCTATACCCACAAAAACAATTTGTGGCTGCCCAAAAATTTTTTTTAATACACAACTAATATTTTTAGCCCAATGAAAAATTTTGGGTCATGTAAAGAATTCAATAAATTAAAAACTTTTTTATATAAATAAACACTTGCAAGAATGGTTATAAATATACAATAAAAAACTTGATCTCAACTTACATTATTTGTTTCCTTATAATATCTATATTTGTTGCATTCTTCCTCACTTGCTTGATGGCATACTTCGTCTTGGTGTTCTGTGAACATCGAAGCAATATTAAGACAAAGTTGGTAAAATGGGAACATACAGATATAATGACACATGACATTAAAATTCATCCATGTACCATAATTTATGACTACTTGCTTAAACCTCAATAGACATCTTCCAACCCCCTCAATCCACCTCCCCCCCCCCCCCCCTTTTTATAAAAATTATGTTTACTTTGTAAATGTCATTCTAAATAAACTTCTAAAATATTTTAACTGAATTAGAGAAACCGCCATAATGCTTTCGACAGTTAAATTCCACTAAACTATCTTTATAAAATGATCGCAAGATTTAATACACATGTGACAAAATGAGAGTTTATACACATACTTTGTGCACAGATAAAGCGTTTCAGTCCTCAGAACCTGTTTCCACTTTCAATCTGAAACATTCATTAAAGAATGCTGTCGCATGTAGGCTATTTACGTAAAATAAAATTGTAAAAAATCCAATAACTATCCTCTCTAGAGGATGTTAATGGAAGAAATGTGTAGCTTGTCGCACATCTTTCATGGTTTACACATAACTATTTATGCAAACAGATTAAATTCAGTAATAATTAAATATATATTTAATGATTGGTATCTAACGCCATGTTGATATTCTCGCTATTTTTCGTCATTACTTTTGATAAAGGTTATTTCTAAAAGTTCAACTCAAAACCTCACTTTCATTTGTTGTTCTGCCACAAAAAGTATCGACAGATATCCACTTAGAACAATTTCCTTGGTGTAAAAATTCTAGCAAATGACAAATACAACGTATGTAAAGTATGAGGGGGGGACATGAGCCTGTCTTCCAGCGCTCGCCAGGCATGTGTAACTATCCTTGGTAACAAGCAAATTCATGTGTTCTCATGTTGCACATATACTTATAAAACAAAACTCTGGCATGAAATTTAGCTTAGAATTATTTAAAATAATGTCGAGCGTGATAAATATACGCAAATTATTTTTCAACTTAAGTTCTGTACACGAATCACAGTTTCCGTACCCGCCGCAGTGTCGGAGCAGACGCGTCGACTATCGAATCAATCCGTTAGCCGACCGAAATTTTAAACAATATAATTGAACTACTCCGATAAAAGCGACATAGACTAGAAATTCCAAACTTCGGCTTGGGACCTGATTTTCGACAATAAATTTTAATATATTGCCCATTTTGTTAAAATTCATTAAACAGTTAATACAATAAAGTAGATTGGCTATTGTAGTCGCGTCCAAAGCGAATATATCACCGACGTTTCGGACGACATTGCAGTCACCATCATCAGTAGTAGTACCTACTGTAGTTACCTATAGTAGGTAACTACCCTGATGGCGACCTACTGTAGGTAACTACAGTGTGTACGACTACTGATGATGGCGACTGCAATTTCGACCGAAACATCGGTGATATATACGCTTTGGACGCGGCTAAAACCCTCACGCCAAGCTACTTCAGAAAATGGCCGAGAAAGCCTGCGATCTTTATTAATAAAATCAAATTTTCCTTTGGCTTTGCGAACCATGGTTCGCTCCCTCCACCACAGATGGTAGCACCGCGATTGTTACACATTTCCGTTCCATTCATGAAATTACTCATACCGAATGCCGCATGCCGAGAACCAATATGTTACACGTCAAAAATCAACATGGCGTTTTGAGACCGATCCTTTTTTTTTATCTCAGGGGTGTTCAGGCTGGCTGGGCGGCGCCCACCTTGTCGTACGCCAGACGAGTCTCGCCGAATCCCCCCTGGCAGATCTCGTCCCAGACACAGTACTTGGAGACCCTTGCGGGCCAGACAGCTTCGAAGCGAGCATTGTAGATGGACATCCCGCTGTCCCGCTTTACTGGCTTACTGCTTTACTGCTCCCGCTTTACTGGTTTACTGCTTTACTGCTTCCAGGCGTAGGTCCCCGAGTCGAGCTCACACTGAAGCAGCTGAAGTGATTGCCTGCAAATTTACAAAAGAAGAATTTACACCTTATTGCGTGTCCAGTATTTTAACATAAAATATTATTTGTGTAAAGTAATAGGATGTGTTGGTGATGCAAAGCTGTATAATTACAAATATATCATTTTTAAAATATGTATGAAAGTTTGAGAAACGTCCTCCCCGGGGACAATCGTTCTGTGTAGCGTAATCAATTGTATTTTAACATAAAATATAACAATTGAGTAAGTAGTTTCATTAGTGTGGTGCTAAATGGTAAAATAATACCAAAATATACTTGATTTTTAAACAAAGTATAAATGTTTAGGAACACTGTTCCCCAGAGAAATCGTAGGAACTTACCCAGTTGCATTTAAACATAAAAAATATTAAATAAAGTAAGCAGTGAACGTGTTCGTGATTTTAAACTGTATAGTTATCAAAATATTATTTTGAGATATGCATTATAATATCTTGATATAAACTTGGTACGCAATAAGCAACAATTAACCATGTAAACATACCAGACTTGCAGTCGTTGGCATCTTGTTCTTTATTTTGATTAAACATATTCACCTAACAAATATTTAACGGGTTGCAGTCAATATTGCAAAAAAAAAAAAAAACATTTCTGGTATATTTTACCATTTTGGTAAAAGGCACTTGATAGACCAAATATTTTCTGATTTATAGGGGACACTAGTTTGCCATGAATGCGGCGCGGGTTCAAATCCCTAATAACTATTTATGCTAGTGAATTACGTGGCAAACGTTTTCGTAAAGTTGGCAGCTTGTTTCCACAGTTACATATTTTGAATGGTACCCGAGGAGATATCATGTCACACAAAAACCCCAGTAGCGTAAGGAATATTAAATTAATAAACTTAAATCACTGTGCGAAATATTTATAAAAATATCATAGTTAAAACAATGCATTCGTTTTACTCGAAACTCAAGCGCGGGTTGAACGTCTGCTTTTATCTGGTGTTCTACAAGCATAAACACATTACACTGGACAAACAAAAATAAATAAAAATTTAAAAGCACCGGCCCAGCCCTGGAGCCGCCCATGCTGACCATAAAGCAAGATAAAATAGTCGCAACTCAATGCTAAAACTAACGCTCTTAATTTATTTGTAAATCAGCTAATTGTGCAGTATTCATCGGCAATTAACAACCTAAAAGTCTTTAACTTTCCAAAGAAAATGTTGGTTTATTTTTGGTCGTTCGTTGCTGGGAATGTTCACCATAAATGTTTCAGAACATCCATTTTCCAAAACGGAACAACCAATAAACTATGCTATCGCGCTTTTATCTTTTGTTTTAAAAATTAAAAACTGCACAGCCGCAAAGTACGAGGGTTGAAAATAATAATTTCAGTATCAATAGTAAAAAAAAATTACAAAAATTGCCCACGCCTGCGCATGGCAGCCATGCTTATTTCATTGCTACTAAATTAATTCTGTATCGTCAAAAAAATCTGATGTTTTAATAGTTTGAAATTATGAAATTAAAATGTCTGTAAAAATTACTTTTTTAAGTAATTATGTTTAAGAAATTTCTAATTAGTCTTTATATTTAAAACTAAAATGTCTGATGTACACATTTCTCAACCGCACAGCAGTGGCGTAGCGTGCCATCTCGGCGCCTGGGGCGGGAGACCCATTTTGCCGCCCCCATTCTATAGGTGCTTAGTTAAAATTAAATTTCACATGCAATGAGGTACCTTTTATTGAAGTTAAAATAGGATGAGCGGTTTTACAAGCGGATTCTACGGGCCTTATGAGCAGCGAAGTCAGAAATAACTTTGTCAAAATCAATATTAGCAGCCAATTCTTGTTCAATCGACAATATAGCCAAGTTTATAGTCTAGCGGAGCTCATAGTAGATCTGAGGTAATTGTGCCACTGCCCCGTTGACCCCTTTGACCCCTGGTGCGAAACTATAATTTGTGGATTTTTGGGATTTAAATTAATGGACTAATAAAACTGAAACTGGGATTTTACGTTCAGCGTGTTTCACCCAATCCCTGCCAGACCTAGAAGAAAAAAGGCGTCGACCGTTAGAAAATGATTTAACTGAGAAGGGCTTGTAAACCCATAATTTGTAATATGCTAAATTTTTGGTATATTTATTTGCATGTTAAGGTGTGTCAATTTTTTGCTAGATTTCGCCTATGTTAATTGGTATTTACACGGGTGATACGCCCGGTGCGTATCTATATTTGTATTTGTATTAATATGTTCTTATATATTTTTAATGCCTTTTTGGTAATTATATTTAATTTTCGGAACTCCGAAGTCAATGATCAAATTATAATTTTTTCGGGGAATTGTTAAAGTATTTTTTTAGTATTATTATATAGCTATTTTTTATAAGTAGTAATAGGGTATGTATTTTATGATGGATGCGCCGATTTGTGATGAAACGATTTTATGATATATATATTTATTTATTTATTAAATGTTGTCATATAAATTTTGTGTCTTTTTAACTTGCTGCCTCCTCTCACTGTTCGCAACCTTATTAGTATTTTTTAAGCCTGCTATTAGTTTGGGTTTTAATATTTTTTTGGGTTTACCTGCGCTCGCGGTACGGGGCAATATAGGAGTTTACTGTGTCCCGGTTTGCGGAAGTTGTTTGGTTTGCCCTGGGTTAAGGTCAAACTTTACAGTACAATGCGTAGTACTAAATTCAATGAGTGCGAAAGAGAGGCATCGACACGGGCCAACTCGTGAAACAAAAGATTTTGTATGAGTAATTAACATAATAAGGAGTGCCGCTCAACTCGGCTCGCGCGCGCCGGGCGGCGCGGCGTGATGCGATGTTGCCGTTCGTATGTAAACAAACAAACGTTATAAAGAGCTCTGTCAGTGATTTCGCAGTTTTTCTTTTAAATAAATATTAAAAAATAGTTGGTGCGCAAAATTTTAGATAAAAATGTAACATTATAGTGTGTCTGACACATGTAATGAATGAATCATAGATCATATCTCAACCCGCTTCACCGGCGACCCGCCCCCGCGGGCTGCCGCCCGGGGCGGGCCGCCCCCTCCGCCCCACCCACGCTACGCCACTGCCGCACAGTTTCCTTTTAGTTGCCCTATTCCGCCGAGTCAGTCGTGCTTGCCTGCGAGCCGCCACACACTGCAGCGCGCGCAAGCGCGCCGTCTGCCAGCCTCTAGGCTCGCTTGCACTAGGCCAAGCTCGGTCGAGTGAGCGTCCACACATGTGCATGTTCGAGTGTCGAGCTCCGAATATGAAATCTACTAATTAACTCTGCTAAAAACGTCATCGTTCGTACCTCAACCAGTAAAAGCTGTTGTGAAAAAAATAATTGAAAAAAAATATATATATATAACCCCGGCTTTGGCCTCATTAAAATACTGCCCATCAAGTTAAGATTATTCAAACCGTTAATACTATAATGTTTCCCTTTGACTTTGTGAACTTCGGTTCGCGCCGTCCGCCACAGATGGCAATGCCATTTTCGTTCCACGCGACTTGCGTTCCACTCACGAAATTACTCCTACCGAATGCCGTATAGCGAGAATTAAGATGGTACACAACAACAAATGGTATCAGCTAGAGGCGAACGTATTCAAGAAGTAAAATACAGTATCATGGTAAAGATCTATTGAAGCGAATAAGAGTAACCAACACTCGCTGGGCTAGTGACAAACAACACGCCCGCAAAGTGTTTTTTTTTGACGTGACAACGTCTAATAAATCGATGAACGCTGCCTGCACGCACGAAAAAAGTGTCCCGTAACGCACCTTGTCCCGTTACGCTGTGTCCCGTTACGCTCATTGTACGCTTGCGCCGCATCTATCTCTCTTCCACTCGATTGGAACAACCATCGATTTGACTTTTTCGAGGCACATTAAACTTTAAACACTCCCATTCGTTTCCTACTTTTCCTATCATCGTCCTATCCTTAACAGAATAACACAGATTGGAAGAAGTTAAATAGCAGACATGTATAAACGTTATAGTTAAAATAATCTCTTCGTTAAAGTAATAAACATATTTGAATTAATGAGTGCAAATAAAAGTAAATTTATTAATTAAATTGTAGATTACATTTCACTCCTTTATATCCATACAAAATAGTGATAATTCAATAAAAAATATTCAATTTTACTCATAAAAGTATGCAATCATTTCATCAATGTTTTCTTATGACGTCACGTTAAACTACCATCCGTAAATCGACTTTACAGGCACCCAATTTTTTTTTGTTTGCTCGCAGAAGATTTTGCCAGCAAACTCGCCCAGTGTAACTGGCGCTTCAGAGCGTCGCTGTCCTCTTGTCTCCACTTCCTGCGCATGCGCGCCATTTGATCGCAGGTGTTAACCTGGCGCATGCCCCGAGGACGGACGAAGCTGCAGTTCTCGGCTGACTGTGAAGAGGTGGAGGTGGGAGCCTCGACTGTGCAGTTCTTACTTCGCCTGAGCGGCTGCGTGTTTTGCTGCTACGGAGGTATATTTTTAGTCTACGTTTCACTAATAACTTGTTAAAGACTGTTTTGTTTTTGAACATTAAATTCTGGGCTACGTTTACAAAGTACGCGCATTCTCATGCGAATAGAAATTTTTGGTTTGGTTTTAAAAATGCTTTTATTCAGGCTCGGCTCGGCTCTAAGCTTATTACTGTCCTATTGTAAACGAGCCTCAAGGCTGTGCTTCAAATGATATTTAGATTTCTAATTTTTGTTTTAGAAGTGTTTCGGAAATAGACTACAGAATTAAATTTGTAGCAATTTTCCAGCTGTTACACTCGTATAATTACTTCAGTGAGCGACTAATACGTGATTTGACATGCAAAAATGAAATGATTCGCGTGGCTTTTTTCCACAAATAGCATAAAGAGTTCGGCATTTAAAAAAATTGTTTACAATACACAATGCAGTGCTTATGATGTGTAGCATCCTTACAAATTGTCGTTTATAGGTCATGATAATAATTCTTTGTTGTATAAAAACGGTTTTTAAATCTTGAATTGTATTTTAAAATTTACTATTATGTAGTTGGGTTCCTTTAAAGAATCTTCATTTTCCTTGTAGTCTACACTGTTGGAAACTTTTCTTTCAAATTTAAGAACGCTGGTTACAAATTATCCGGTTATCTTCGTAGGTTTACAAACATCTTCGTAAGTTTACAGATGCTGAGTTCACTTACTTTTAACATTAATAAAATATATCATGTTAGCAAACATTCGTAAACTGGTGGAGTGTACAGCAAAGAAAAAAATTGTTTCATCATGTGAGTTTTCCTTGTTTCCAAGGAAACTCACAACTCGGAAGTCTGAACATTGTGTAGTAGCTACGAAGATTCAGTATCTGAGATTATGAAGAACACTTCGTTTATTTGCAGTTTATTCTGCGTTTTAAATATACTAATACCATTTACTTAATTTCTAACAGTGTAGGTGAGCAGCATGCCTTGAGTTTCCAACTGCTGTGTGCAATGATGGTGTCAGCTCGGTCGTTTCGCAGACCTATAAATGTGGCAAACGGCTTGCGCCAAAAACTAGGAAGTAATTCAGAAGATTATTTAATTTACTATCTAATATTTCAACCAGAATTATCAGCAGGATCCTGATATTCAGGCAGTGCGAGTCGGGAGTACTCTGATGTGAAGGGCAGGGAGTAACAAGATGGTATAGTCTCAGGGTTGTCAACTTGCTACATACTCTTCTTGGTTGAGGCTGCACAAACGTCAGAATTGAAAACCACGGATCAGAATAATGGTATGAAACTAATAGCGTGGTTACCTAGGACAGGATTCCAAGTAATTATAAGGAAAAAAACAAAGAAAAAATTTTTTTTTGTTTGTGTGGATATGTTTGCATTTGTGTATACGCGCACATACACATATGTACATGTATGCTCCCGAATACGCGTGTGCAGACCTGTGGGCACGGATTGCCAATTTCAAACATGTTTCCTCCTGTGAGGAATTTTGCTAAATTAAAAGGTAATTTTCTTAGGTCGCGGTCCAATTGACAGCTTCCCTATGCCGCAGTCTCGCTCTCGCCTCTCGCCTCGTCAAGTCGCGCGTGCGACACAAGCACATCTCACCTTTAACTATGTACCTACCTTGGCTGACACCCACTCCAAAAATAACAATAATTGTAACTACATTATATTATCGTAATAATTGATGTGTAGAAAAAGTCAGTTGATTGTTAAGTTGTAAAAGAATACGCAATTTTTGACGTGACAACGTCAGTAGTATAGGAATGGGGCGCCGAGGACTGGCGCTGGCGCGTGGTGTGTGGCCGGTGGTGTTTTCCGCCATCTTGGATTGTGATGTCACGGCGGCCATCTTGGATGGTTGTGACCTTGACCTTTGACCTTGACATTTGACCTTCAAAATGTGCCAAAATCCGCCAAAATTGGGCAAAATTTGCCCAAAATTCCTCAAAATTCGCCAAAATTTCCATTTCTGTGAAAAAAAATTCCGCCAAAAATTCGCAAAAAATTCCTCAATTCGAAAATCAGGATTTCGAAAATCCTCAAAAGTCGTTTTGCCCTAGAAAGAACCCAAATTCCTAAAACTGGCTTAAAACTCCTAAGAGATAGCCGCTTATAAGCCATTTCTAGGAATAAGGATACCATGACCACCATCTTGGATTATGTCGTCACCGATGCATTTTTCGTTACGGCCGCCATCTTTAACTTTTTTATTATCCGATTTTAATAAAATATTTTTTAAAAATTATAAAAAAAATTAAATAATAAAATTTTAATAAAACATTTATAAAAAACAAACATTAACGACACGGAGTTCGGAGTCCTCGGTTCGAACCCGGTGAGGGCAAAAAAAATTAAAAATGGCGACAGGCTCCTTCCTTAATGGTGGCTGCAGGCAGACTGACTCCCACCACTTTTCTTAAAGCAGATATATCGTCACCTAGTATGACGTCATGTCCGCCATCTTGTCTTCGTTGCTGGAGACCACCATCTTGTTTTCGTCGGCGAGAGTGCGCTGACGCCATGTTAGTTTAGTTCTTATCCGCTAGAGTGCAGTAATCATTTATTACTAAGGTGCCCACCATCTTGAAATTTGGACGCCATATTGAAAATCCGTAATTATTTAGCTAGAAATTCAGGAAAAATTTCTAAATTCGTTAAATAAATCACTCATTAATTTACATATTGATTCGATCCGCTCCTGTCCTTGGTTCGATACTTGATCGATGCAATAATGTTTAATTTTATGTAAAAAATTATAATTTCAATAAACCATGTTCAACATTCGTAAAGAGACTCTAAATCCTCTACGACCACCATCCTATCAGACATCAAGACCACCATATTGGAAATGCGTAATTTTAATGCTAGAGATCCGGGAAAAAGTTCAGAAATCATTAAATAAATTTCCGATCAATAAACTGATTAATTAGATCGACTAAGGTCCTTGGTACGATCCCAGGCCGATACAAAACAACTTTAATATTTTAAAAAAGCACCACTAAAGTGTAAGGTTCGAGGAATTAAACACCGCAAGTTCTTTTACAAACATAATATTTATTACATAATTTCTATTCTACTACAGGATCACTTACGAAAGCCAGCAATCTTATAATCATTTAGTTCCGCAGCGGTGTGAAATGACTAATTCTTAGCTCCAATCGGTTTGTACTAGACAGAGTCCAGCCAGAACCTTTACAGACATAGTCCACCTCTTCTTGACAGAGTTTCTGGATACCGTTTTTAACAGTTTGCTTCACATCGTTAGAACTGTAAATTACTGCAGCCGATGTCTTGAATGCACACTTCTTCACTTTGTCATCGAACGGATATGGCTTTCCATATATACAGTCCAACCACAAGTTATATTTCAAAGGTCCGTTTGTTGCTACATCATCAGTAAGCTGATTGATTATCTTCTGTCTGATATCGTCAAGAAAATTACAAATGTCCTTCGACTCACCGAACGTATTTAGATAATAGTAGTCTTTCAAAGTTCCACGAAATGCAGACTGCGCCAAGTAGAAGCCATTATCGTTCACTTGTAATGCTCCGAACACAGTCTTAGGTTTAGTTCCATGTTCAGACGTCATAACAATCGGTTGCTGGGCATCTGTTTTTTTGGTTGTACGCTTTCGTGTCTCCAATCTAAAGCGAGGAGCCGAAATGTCGGCAGGTAGTTCAGCAGTAGGAGCACAGACTCCACCTTTACATTTTTTTCGCATGATGTCGCAAACTGTCAATTCGAGTAAACCATTTAAGGCACTCATCACATCGAAACTTCATGCGAGAAGGATTCTTCGTGCATTTGCTCCGCTCATGTCTTCGTGCATCATGGGAAAATGCGAACGACGTATCACAGTAGCTGCAAGGATACCGTGGTGATGAAGACGATCCTTTCAGACCCGATCCAGATACAGACGTTACAACAGTAGTACCATTTCCAGGCATTCTCTTATGCACATCGATGCATCGTTGTTGCGCCGAAACCTTTACTTTCTGCCGCACAGCAGGACCTTTGCATGCCTTCATGTGCGTTTTCATATTATCTTTTCTGGCAAACTGCTTATGACATTTCTCACAAACAAACATTTTACGATATAGGTTCTTGGCACATTCGCTCCTCTCGTGTCGCCGGGCATTGCTGTTGTTTGAGAAAATCTTGTCGCAGTAACAGCACCGATGTTCGCTAGTTGTCAAATCAGCATCCATTGAAGTCTCCATCGAGGTCGTATCGTCGATCGTCGTGGTTTCCTGCACATCCAGCTCAGTAGTCATTAAGCTATCTTCTGCTGGTGGTATCACATCTGTTGAAATCTCCTCCAATGTCGACGTCGTCGTCGTTGCCAACGGGATCTGCTCCACCATTGTCGTCGCTGACGTCAAGGTTCCCGTAGACGATGGTACAACGTCCATCGAGTTCGGCGTTAAAGTCGGTAAAGATGCCATCGAGTTCTCAAGAACAGGTAATTACACGACTTATGCACCAGATGAAATAATCTAGGTGATCCTTACACCGTCGACGACAGTAACAAACTGAGCGACCTGCTGTCTAGGACTCGCTTATATACATGCACCGGATGGAATAATACGCAAGTCAAATCAAGAACCATTTACTATAATACTAGAGTCAAAACAACATTAAAAATATAAGGACCATCAACGAAAAGGCAGCACATTTGGAAGCACCGACAACGAAAAGGCAGCACATTTGGAAGCACCGACTACGAAAAGGCAGCACATTTGGAAGCACCGACTACGAAAAGGCAGCACATTTGGAAGCACCGACTACGAAAAGGCAGCACATTTGAAAGCACCGACAACGAAAAGGCAGCACATTTGGAAGCACCGACAACGAAAAGGCAGCACATTTGGAAGCACCGACAACGAAAAGGCAGCACATTTGGAAGCACCGACAACGAAAAGGCAGCACATTTGGAAGCTCCATCAACAAAAAAAAAAAGGCAAAAAGGAAGCACAAGTTACGAGTTCTATGTCTTAGTTAGAAATCAGAATACAAGAAATAAAAACATTAAATTCTTATAATTTAAATTATTTATTTATTTTATTGCGTTACATTATACAAATGCAAGTAAAACAAGCCATTATTGTATGTAGCCAGCATTCCTCAGTTCCTTGAGTATGAAGGATATTTCTTTGATGCACGAATAGTTTCCTGCACAAAGCGAACCATGTAGAAGTCTTAGCCGATCAACCAATATGTTTGGATCTTTCCATGATGTGTAATCATTCTCTTCTACCACCATCTTCCTTGCACCTTTATAATTATTATGATCTCTGGTGTCTTCCGTTTTACCACCAACCTCAGGGTAACTTTCATGTTTGAGACGGTGATCATCACAAGCTTGATCAGATTTATTAAATATATCACGTCGTTTCCACCGTTTCTTTCTCATGACACCGCCACATTCTTCGATCTTGACAGCTTTAGGTGCTTCATCATAGTCTATGTCTTTGTCAACAGCCTCAGAGTCACTGTAACAATCACCGTAGAAGGAATCGTCTTCACCCAATTTACCGTAATAATTCGATGTTGATGATGTTGAAGTGTCTTCATCGTCTTCATGCTTCCTTTTTAGGAGTCCATCATTTTTACAAAGTAGGAAAGATCTACTTGAATTCGGCTGGAATATATTCTCACTTTCCACGTTAAGGATTCTTCCATTGTCTTCATTCTTCCGTAAATCATCAACCTCCTTCAATTTAAGTTCTTTGTCGAGATCGGAAGAGCCAAGAAAATTATTGTCGTAATGCAGATCACTCTTCCTTAGGCTAGTAGATTCATCGTTGTCCTCTAGCTTGTACGCAGGCTTGGCGCTGCAAGTTCTACCATGTCTTTTTAGGCTCTCTCTCCGCGTAAACGACTTGCTACATCGAACACAACTTATCATATTGCGCAGTGGATTTTTAACACAGTCATTCTTCTCGTGTTGTCTTTTATTCTTTCTCAAGATAAACTCTTTACTGCAAAACTTACACCTATGTTCTTTCGATACAGCGTCAGATCCCAAATCGGAATTCATATTAGTTACTGAGACTAACGTCAGATACCAATTGAGTGTTTTAAATTAGATCCAATACTTAAATAGAAATATTTTTCATATTTCATCAGCGAGAATTAATATATCTCATGCAAAAGTACTTTATGCATGTAGTTCTGCTTTTCAACAACAGATGTCGCCACATGTTGCTTGCAGGTAAATAATATTTAGTTCTTTTATGCGGGATGCGGGATGCTCACTAACGATCGCAAAAGAAGGATGGCTTCGCTAGACTCCAAGGAAAAGGAAGTTCGTCTTGCATGTTGGTGCTCCACAGATGTCTCATGGCGTAATATTAATTTGACTGAGTAATGATATTTTTTAATTCCACCTGATAAAAATATTGCAAGTTTTGATTTAGTAGCAGAAATTATCGAATTAAATGTAACTCCAAATAAAATGACATGTCTCATTAGTCAAAAAAAAAAAATCCATGCAGACAGCTGTTTCTCAGAATAGTCAGAAACACTTGAAGAAACCACAGGAATGATTGCAAGAACACGGGAAAAACCATCAAAATACTGACAAGAATAATCAGGAGCACACGGGAAAAACCATCAAAATACTGACAAGAATAATCAGGAGCACACGGAGAAAACCATCATAATATTAACAAGAATAATCAGGAGCACACGGAGAAAACCATCATAATATTGACCAGATTAATCGGAAGCACACGGAGAAAACCACCACATGTTTTCTTTGATATCATAAAATTACAGGAAAAAATATTTAAAAATAAAAATAAATTAATAAAAAAAATGCATAAACAGTTTCTGCTAGCTTGTAAACTTATCATTGTTGAGCAAAGATAGAGTTCTTGTACAAGCCAGAAATTTATGTATTTGTTTTATTAATTTATTTTTATTTTTAAATATTTTTTCCTGTAATTTTATGATATAAAAGAAAACATGTGGTGGTTTTCTCCGTGTGCTTCCGATTAATCTGGTCAATATTATGATGGTTTTCTCCGTGTGCTCCTGATTATTCTTGTTAATATTATGATGGTTTTCTCCGTGTGCTCCTGATTATTCTTGTCAGTATTTTGATGGTTTTTCCCGTGTGCTCCTGATTATTCTTGTCAGTATTTTGATGGTTTTTCCCGTGTTCTTGCAATCATTCCTGTGGTTTCTTCAAGTGTTTCTGACTATTCTGAGAAACCGCTGTCTGCATGGATTTTTTTTTTGACTAATGAGACATGTCATTTTATTTGGAGTTACATTTAATTCGATAATTTCTGCTACTAAATCAAAACTTGCAATATTTTTATCAGGTGGAATTAAAAAATATCATTACTCAGTCAAATTAATATTACGCCATGAGACATCTGTGGAGCACCAACATGCAAGACGAACTTCCTTTTCCTTGGAGTCTAGCGAAGCCATCCTTCTTTTGCGATCGTTAGTGAGCATCCCGCATCCCGCATAAAAGAACTAAATATTATTTACCTGCAAGCAACATGTGGCGACATCTGTTGTTGAAAAGCAGAACTACATGCATAAAGTACTTTTGCATGAGATATATTAATTTTCGCTGATGAAATATGAAAAATATTTCTATTTAAGTATTGGATCTAATTTAAAACACTCAATTGGTATCTGACGTTAGTCTCAGTAACTAATATGAATTCCGATTTGGGATCTGACGCTGTATCGAAAGAACATAGGTGTAAGTTTTGCAGTAAAGAGTTTATCTTGAGAAAGAATAAAAGACAACACGAGAAGAATGACTGTGTTAAAAATCCACTGCGCAATATGATAAGTTGTGTTCGATGTAGCAAGTCGTTTACGCGGAGAGAGAGCCTAAAAAGACATGGTAGAACTTGCAGCGCCAAGCCTGCGTACAAGCTAGAGGACAACGATGAATCTACTAGCCTAAGGAAGAGTGATCTGCATTACGACAATAATTTTCTTGGCTCTTCCGATCTCGACAAAGAACTTAAATTGAAGGAGGTTGATGATTTACGGAAGAATGAAGACAATGGAAGAATCCTTAACGTGGAAAGTGAGAATATATTCCAGCCGAATTCAAGTAGATCTTTCCTACTTTGTAAAAATGATGGACTCCTAAAAAGGAAGCATGAAGACGATGAAGACACTTCAACATCATCAACATCGAATTATTACGGTAAATTGGGTGAAGACGATTCCTTCTACGGTGATTGTTACAGTGACTCTGAGGCTGTTGACAAAGACATAGACTATGATGAAGCACCTAAAGCTGTCAAGATCGAAGAATGTGGCGGTGTCATGAGAAAGAAACGGTGGAAACGACGTGATATATTTAATAAATCTGATCAAGCTTGTGATGATCACCGTCTCAAACATGAAAGTTACCCTGAGGTTGGTGGTAAAACGGAAGACACCAGAGATCATAATAATTATAAAGGTGCAAGGAAGATGGTGGTAGAAGAGAATGATTACACATCATGGAAAGATCCAAACATATTGGTTGATCGGCTAAGACTTCTACATGGTTCGCTTTGTGCAGGAAACTATTCGTGCATCAAAGAAATATCCTTCATACTCAAGGAACTGAGGAATGCTGGCTACATACAATAATGGCTTGTTTTACTTGCATTTGTATAATGTAACGCAATAAAATAAATAAATAATTTAAATTATAAGAATTTAATGTTTTTATTTCTTGTATTCTGATTTCTAACTAAGACATAGAACTCGTAACTTGTGCTTCCTTTTTGCCTTTTTTTTTTTGTTGATGGAGCTTCCAAATGTGCTGCCTTTTCGTTGTCGGTGCTTCCAAATGTGCTGCCTTTTCGTTGTCGGTGCTTCCAAATGTGCTGCCTTTTCGTTGTCGGTGCTTCCAAATGTGCTGCCTTTTCGTAGTCGGTGCTTCCAAATGTGCTGCCTTTTCGTAGTCGGTGCTTCCAAATGTGCTGCCTTTTCGTAGTCGGTGCTTCCAAATGTGCTGCCTTTTCGTAGTCGGTGCTTCCAAATGTGCTGCCTTTTCGTTGTCGGTGCTTCCAAATGTGCTGCCTTTTCGTTGATGGTCCTTATATTTTTAATGTTGTTTTGACTCTAGTATTATAGTAAATGGTTCTTGATTTGACTTGCGTATTATTCCATCCGGTGCATGTATATAAGCGAGTCCTAGACAGCAGGTCGCTCAGTTTGTTACTGTCGTCGACGGTGTAAGGATCACCTAGATTATTTCATCTGGTGCATAAGTCGTGTAATTACCTGTTCTTGAGAACTCGATGGCATCTTTACCGACTTTAACGCCGAACTCGATGGACGTTGTACCATCGTCTACGGGAACCTTGACGTCAGCGACGACAATGGTGGAGCAGATCCCGTTGGCAACGACGACGACGTCGACATTGGAGGAGATTTCAACAGATGTGATACCACCAGCAGAAGATAGCTTAATGACTACTGAGCTGGATGTGCAGGAAACCACGACGATCGACGATACGACCTCGATGGAGACTTCAATGGATGCTGATTTGACAACTAGCGAACATCGGTGCTGTTACTGCGACAAGATTTTCTCAAACAACAGCAATGCCCGGCGACACGAGAGGAGCGAATGTGCCAAGAACCTATATCGTAAAATGTTTGTTTGTGAGAAATGTCATAAGCAGTTTGCCAGAAAAGATAATATGAAAACGCACATGAAGGCATGCAAAGGTCCTGCTGTGCGGCAGAAAGTAAAGGTTTCGGCGCAACAACGATGCATCGATGTGCATAAGAGAATGCCTGGAAATGGTACTACTGTTGTAACGTCTGTATCTGGATCGGGTCTGAAAGGATCGTCTTCATCACCACGGTATCCTTGCAGCTACTGTGATACGTCGTTCGCATTTTCCCATGATGCACGAAGACATGAGCGGAGCAAATGCACGAAGAATCCTTCTCGCATGAAGTTTCGATGTGATGAGTGCCTTAAATGGTTTACTCGAATTGACAGTTTGCGACATCATGCGAAAAAAATGTAAAGGTGGAGTCTGTGCTCCTACTGCTGAACTACCTGCCGACATTTCGGCTCCTCGCTTTAGATTGGAGACACGAAAGCGTACAACCAAAAAAACAGATGCCCAGCAACCGATTGTTATGACGTCTGAACATGGAACTAAACCTAAGACTGTGTTCGGAGCATTACAAGTGAACGATAATGGCTTCTACTTGGCGCAGTCTGCATTTCGTGGAACTTTGAAAGACTACTATTATCTAAATACGTTCGGTGAGTCGAAGGACATTTGTAATTTTCTTGACGATATCAGACAGAAGATAATCAATCAGCTTACTGATGATGTAGCAACAAACGGACCTTTGAAATATAACTTGTGGTTGGACTGTATATATGGAAAGCCATATCCGTTCGATGACAAAGTGAAGAAGTGTGCATTCAAGACATCGGCTGCAGTAATTTACAGTTCTAACGATGTGAAGCAAACTGTTAAAAACGGTATCCAGAAACTCTGTCAAGAAGAGGTGGACTATGTCTGTAAAGGTTCTGGCTGGACTCTGTCTAGTACAAACCGATTGGAGCTAAGAATTAGTCATTTCACACCGCTGCGGAACTAAATGATTATAAGATTGCTGGCTTTCGTAAGTGATCCTGTAGTAGAATAGAAATTATGTAATAAATATTATGTTTGTAAAAGAACTTGCGGTGTTTAATTCCTCGAACCTTACACTTTAGTGGTGCTTTTTTAAAATATTAAAGTTGTTTTGTATCGGCCTGGGATCGTACCAAGGACCTTAGTCGATCTAATTAATCAGTTTATTGATCGGAAATTTATTTAATGATTTCTGAACTTTTTCCCGGATCTCTAGCATTAAAATTACGCATTTCCAATATGGTGGTCTTGATGTCTGATAGGATGGTGGTCGTAGAGGATTTAGAGTCTCTTTACGAATGTTGAACATGGTTTATTGAAATTATAATTTTTTACATAAAATTAAACATTATTGCATCGATCAAGTATCGAACCAAGGACAGGAGCGGATCGAATCAATATGTAAATTAATGAGTGATTTATTTAACGAATTTAGAAATTTTTCCTGAATTTCTAGCTAAATAATTACGGATTTTCAATATGGCGTCCAAATTTCAAGATGGTGGGCACCTTAGTAATAAATGATTACTGCACTCTAGCGGATAAGAACTAAACTAACATGGCGTCAGCGCACTCTCGCCGACGAAAACAAGATGGTGGTCTCCAGCAACGAAGACAAGATGGCGGACATGACGTCATACTAGGTGACGATATATCTGCTTTAAGAAAAGTGGTGGGAGTCAGTCTGCCTGCAGCCACCATTAAGGAAGGAGCCTGTCGCCATTTTTAATTTTTTTTGCCCTCACCGGGTTCGAACCGAGGACTCCGAACTCCGTGTCGTTAATGTTTGTTTTTTATAAATGTTTTATTAAAATTTTATTATTTAATTTTTATTATAATTTTTAAAAAATATTTTATTAAAATCGGATAATAAAAAAGTTAAAGATGGCGGCCGTAACGAAAAATGCATCGGTGACGACATAATCCAAGATGGTGGTCATGGTATCCTTATTCCTAGAAATGGCTTATAAGCGGCTATCTCTTAGGAGTTTTAAGCCAGTTTTAGGAATTTGGGTTCTTTCTAGGGCAAAACGACTTTTGAGGATTTTCGAAATCCTGATTTTCGAATTGAGGAATTTTTTGCGAATTTTTGGCGGAATTTTTTTTCACAGAAATGGAAATTTTGGCGAATTTTGAGGAATTTTGGGCAAATTTTGCCCAATTTTGGCGGATTTTGACACATTTTGAAGGTCAAATGTCAAGGTCAAAGGTCAAGGTCACAACCATCCAAGATGGCCGCCGTGACATCACAATCCAAGATGGCGGAAAACACCACCGGCCACACACCACGCGCCAGCGCCAGTCCTCGGCGCCCCATTCCTATACTACTAACGTCTAATAAATCGATGAACGCCGGCTGCACGCACGAAAGTGTCCCATTACGCACATTTTCTCGTTACGCTGTGTCCCGTTACGCTCATTGTACGCTTGCGCCGCATCTATCTCTCTACCACTCGATTGGAACAACCATCGATTTGACTTTTTCGAGGCACATTAAACTTTAAACACTCCCATTCATCTCTTACTTTTCCTATTATCGTCCTATCCTTAACAGAATAACACAGATTGGAAGAAGTTAAATAGCAAACATGTATAAAAGTTATATTTAAAATAATCTCTTCGTTAAAGTAATAAACATATTTGAATTAATGAGTGCAAATATAAGTAAATTTATCAATTAAATTGTATATTTCATTTCACCCCTTCTTTATATCCATACAAAATAGTGATAATTCAATAAAAATGATTCAATTTTATTCATAAAAGTATGCTATCATTTCATCAATGTTTTGTTATGACGTTGTCACGTTAAAGTATCGTCCGTAAACCAACTTTACAGACAACCATTTTTTTTTTTTTTTTACTTTTTGGTGAATATTAATTTGTTATGAAAGTTTTTTTTGAAATCTGTTTTTTTGTTAAAATTTATGTTTATTTATTGATGTGTAACATCTTAGCCCTCTGTATACGCCATTTGGTACGAGTAATTTCGTGAAAGGAACGGAAATTTGTAACCACGGTGCTGTCATCTGTGAAGGATGGCGCGAATCAAAGTTAACAAGGTCAAAGGAAACCTTTATAGAATTAACTGTTTAGTGAATATTCACAAGCTGGATAGTATTTTAATAAAATTCCTTGTCTAAAATCGAATTAAAGCCGGGGTTCAGTATTTATGCAAGCCATTTTCGCTGGTTTTGGAATTATTTCATTGTATAGTTTAACCTTTCTGCCTGCAAATCTAATGATTTAATAGTCGACTTATCTGCTCTGGCAACAAATTTTAACTGCAGGTGCGGCAACTTAAGACTGAAGCGTGTTAAGAAATGTAGTTAAAAAAAAAGCAAGTTGTTTATATTTATCAGGCCCGGCGTTAATTTAAAGAACTCTACGTTAATTTAGTATCAAATTTTCGTATTATATGTATGTGAAGCATACATGAATTTGCTCTCCACGTAAGTTAGTTGTTACACATCTCTGGCGAGAATTGAAATACTCGGGTCACGATTATTTTTTACCTGGTGTTTCATGTTGACTGAAGACGATGCGTTCTTTCCAGAAGATAAGTTCTTCGGTGGAGATCTGCGCCTCTGCCCTGGACCTGGGGGAGATGGCTTCAGGCAAGACTCTTCCTTGGCCGGCGGACATCCTGTCCCGGTACAACGTGGTGGGGGAGATCGGCGCGGAGCTGCGGTTGGCGTTCGACAAGGTACCCCTCCACACACGGTCAGTCCGAACTTAACAGTTGGAACCGAACAGTCTGAACTGCCGTGTGTGAGCAAGGACATGGACTGGCGAACTGATGGCTTTCCATTAAATGGGACTGTGGGCTCGAGAGCACTTAGTCCAAACTTCAGTGTGTAGGAACGACGTCTAATCAGTTCAAACTTGTCAGTCCAAACATCACTCCATCAGCTGAGTGTCGTGACACATCTTTGTTTACTCTTTGGTTGCTTTGTTATTTGGTTTTCCTTTTTCTACCTAAAAGTGCAACTACAACTGCAACATCAAAAGTTTATTCCATATTCTACGATGAAACTATACACGCAACGACAAACGGCCACCACAAGGCTGATCATGTATGGGGAAGGCTTCAGTTCATTTCAGTTCAAACTGTCAGTTCAGACTGAGCA